>NC_086319.1:341151921-341462546 GCF_036172605.1 Pelobates fuscus
GGAGTAGACCACTAAATTATACAAGTGGTTATACCACTGTACCGAAAAGAAGTGGGGTTACCACACAAATAGTCAGACCCTTTTTAACTAGGGGTATGTCTGTAAATATAGTAAAGTGTGGGTCAATTTAAGTAATATATATTGTACAGTTGAGGGTCACTCACTGTAGTGATGGTGTGGGAAAAAAACTCTGTTAGAATTGAGTATTAACCCCTTCAGGACAGAGTCAATAGTGCACGTTCTGATCAAAACAAAACGTAAACAAAAACTGGAATTTGCGCTATATGTCTGTTCACCCGTAGTTCCCCCACACTTATTATATATCATTTTGTTCAGGAGAAACAGGGCTTTAATTTATCATTAACTATTCATATATGGAACATAATTCATTATGAATAAAATTTTAAAAAAATGTGAGAAAATATGATTTTTTTTTAAATTTGTATTTCTGTCTGACATTTTAGCTGTGAATGTCATAATACTGTTAGGTTTTACTGCACAAAAATTCACATATTTGTAATCAGCGATGTCTCACGAGTACAACAGTACCCCCCATTAACAGGTTTTATGGTGTTTTGGAAAGTTACAGGGTCAAATATAGAACGTTCCATTTTCAAATAGAAATTTGCCAGATTGGTAATGTTACCTTTGAGACGGTGTGGTAGCCCAGGAATGAGAATTACCCCCATAATGGCATACCATTTGAAAAATTAGACAAGCCAAGGTATTGAAAGTGGGGTATGTTTAGTCTTTTTTAGTAGCCACTTAGTCACAAACACTGGCCAAAGTTAGCGTTCATATTTGTTTTTGTGTTAAAAAAGCAAAAAACGAATATTTGGCCAGTGTTTGTGACTAAGTGGCTACTAAGAAAGACTGGACATACCCCACTTGCAATACCTTGGGTTGTCTACTTTTGCAAATGGTATGCCATCATGGGGATAATTCTCATTCTTGGGCTACCATACGCTCTCAAACGCAACATAACCAATCTGGCAAATTTCAATGTCAAAAAAATGAAATGCAAGCCTTATATGTGACTCTCTAACTTTCCAAAACACCATGAAACCTGTACATGGGGGGGTACTGTTATTCTCGGGAGACTTCACTAAACACAAATATTAGTGTTTTAAAACAGTAAAACATATTACAACAATAATATAGTCCATACAAGTGCCGTTCGTTTGTAAAAAAAAATGCAAAAAACTTTTTTTTAGTTAAAATATCATCGTTGTAATACAATTTACCAGTTTTAAACACTAATATTTGAGTTCAGCGAAGTCTCCCGAGTAAAACAGTGCCCCCCATGTACAGGTTTTATGGTGTCTTGGAGAGTTACAGGGTCAAATATAGTGCTTGCAAATTAAATTCTCTGCACTTTCTCCCTGTGTTGTCAGGTATGTCAATCAAATTTTAATTAATCAAATCACCTAATTATGTTAAAAGATTACTTAAATATACACGTAGAATTTTAATATATATGCATTTGTAGGTATTTAAATTCTACGTGTATACTAATGTAATCTTTTGTGTAATTATATGTATTTATCTATATATATATATATTTGCGGTTATTTGCATTTTATATATAGATAGATATATATATAGAATGTCATTCTAAGTGTATTTTGTTACCAATATATATATATTAATAACAAAATACAGTTAGAATGAAATTACATATGTATATATAATTTATATTAAATTTTGTTTCAATATTTTATTTATTAATTTTATTATTTTATTTATTTATTATTGTAATTATACATATTTATATATATATCTATTATATATATAATATATGTATATTATATATATGTAACGTCATTCTAAGTGTATTTTAATACTAATATATGTACTTATATTAGTATTAAAATACACTATGTATGACGTTAAATATATATAATATGTATATTTATTATATATATAATATATATATATATATATATATATATATATACATATATTATATATATAATATATATATATATATATATATCTCAATATATTTATTTTAATTTTACACGTCTAATTTTTTTTTTTTACAGATCCCACCAGCAGGGTGACTGTCTGACATTTTAGACACTCCCCCTGCTGGCAGATCCACAGCGATCACATGACCCCTGGGGGCTTCTTTTGCCGTGGGGGGGCTGCCTGGGCTGTGAGGCAGTCCTCCCGAAGCGGAGCGCCGGTAAGGTAAGTATACCGGGCGCTCCAGGGCTCAAAGCTGTTACGGCATTCTATGCCGCCGCAACAGCTTTAAAGCCCACTTAAAGCGGGACGGCATAGAACGCCGTAACGGCGGGAAGGGGTTAAAGTGAGTAAGGTGGGGGTCACCCACAACAGACATTCAATGAACAACAGTAGTAGAGAAAAAAGGTGGGGTTCACCCACAAGGCCTTCCTTTATTAGTAGTAGGAGAGAATACAGCAGGTATATCTGTTAATAAAACAAATGAGTATAATGAGTAATAATAGAAGGTAGGTGTGAGCACTTTAGGTTGCTATTTAGCAAGTAAATAGGGTACTTACCGAATCCAACGCTGGGTACCAACGATATGAGATATTGTTGAAGAAAAACGCGGTGTTAAAATGGCCGCCGCCAGTAAAAGGGCGGGAGGAAGCGCGTCAGAAACTGCAGACGCGAAAGGGCGGGAAAACCTGAGGGCGCAAAAATGAGCCACGGAATTGAGCCGCGGACTCATGGGAAATGGAGTCCGCTGCACTAATGAAAAGAACTGAAGGTATAGCCGCGGTCACTCAGAAATGTGGAGAGACCGTGGCCGCAAGAAGTGATAGACTCGCGGGAATAAACCCGGTTCGGTTTTAAAGGGGAAATATACAATAAAATACAATGAGTCCTATATGTTGGCACAATTATATAATATAGGATAAAAGTCACATTTAGATAAATTGTGACGGTGTAAGTTGTGTAACATTTATTTAACAGTAGTAGCAAGGAGTTTTTAAATGAAAATATTGCATAAATGGCTAGAAAACAAGAGCCATAATTGGAATAGACTCACCTGGGAGGCAAGCAGCAAAGAAAGAGGGTATGGGAGGAGCTTGATGACATCATATAACACTGTTATACTCTCTGATTGGTTGAATTGTTTTACATTACTGTTAACTATTTCTTTGCTGCTGGGAGGTTCAGTAAAGAAAGATAAGCAAATATGAAGCCTCCTGTCTTGCCATAAAATTATCAAACAATTTATGTCGTATGTGCTTTTCTTTAAGTATGTGCAAATGTTACGCAGACTTTAAACGTCATTTACAGCCTCAAGTACTTTACATGTGATTTAGAGTTTGTTAAATCAAACATTTTTGATGTAAACTCATTCAACTTGTGTAAAAATTGCATAACTATTGCATACATTTTCCTCAATATTGCAAAGTCACACTGTTGTTATGCATTGTGAGATGTGGTTGATATGAATATTTGGGTGCACTGGGAAATGGCACATTTGCTGGGCACAGGGGTTATTATTTGTGTGCCATGCCACATTTGCTAGAGGCACTTGCTGGGCAAGGCATATGTTATGGCAAACGAAAAAGAGCACACGGAAGCTTGTATGATTTGTAATGGTACACTTCCTGAGTACAAGGGGAAAAAATGGTCTAACAAACGATCCCCTTCCATACTGCCCCTATCCTCCCATCAATCCATACTCCCTGCTCTCAAGCCCCCTCTTGCACACCCCAACGATACGTCTCTATCTACAGAGCCCTTTGGTGCTGTGCACCCACCTAGTATCAGCTCTAGATCTTACCTTTGATTTATAAAGAGGAAAAATTATACTTTTATCTCGAGAGTTAAAGTCCCTGCTGATTGATATTGCACATTGTTACCTAGTTTGATATATATAACAATCCCCAAATCCTTCTCATGTATGGTTATCCCTAATTCACTAACATTACGGGTGTAAATTGCTTGTGCATTCTTCACCCTGAACTTTTCAAAACTTAATCTACATAACATTTTACCTGCCATTTGAGTGCCACTGATCCATCTAAATTCCTCTGCAGTGAAGTAACATCCAGCTCAGATTATATTACTTTACCTAATTTTCTCTTTTTATAAAAGTACTAAATAATTTCATGAACTTAGCACCTTTTATGACACAAAAACAACTTTAGTTTAATGGAGCGTGTTTGGTGTATAGATCATGACCCTGCTGTCACACAGCTCAATTCTCTGCCATTGCAGAGTTAAATCACTTTGCTTATGCAGCCCTAGCCACACCTCCCCCGGCTGTGATTTACATAGCCTCCTTCCATACATCCTGAAAAAGAGCTTATATTTTTAGCTTTCCTTATTGCACAGTGTGTTTCATTTAGAATGGCTTATCTCCTGCCCTGTTTGTTGCTTGCTAGTGTGTACAGCAGCCTCCTGTGTGTGATTAACCCCTTAAGGACACATGACATGTGTGATTCCCTTTTATTCCAGAAGTTTGGTCCTTAAGGGGTTAAAGTTCAAATAACAGAGCAGGAGATAACTTCTAAAGTCATTATCTATTCTATTTAGAACTGTGGAGTTAAATACCCTAAATATCTTTTATAGAACAGATAGTGAGGACAGTATGGAATTACATTAACCCCTTAAGGACCAAACTTCTGGAATAAAAGGGAATCATGACATGTCACACATGTCATGTGTCCTTAAGGAGCTAAAGGGTTTTATTCTAATGCAAGAAGACTTTGATTTCCATTTATACTGCACTTCCAGTCCAGTACAATAAAAGAGCACATTGTTTTTCTTTGTTGCAATGCAGATCCAGTCTTGCCTGGAATTTGAATTTCAGTCTGACATCATGTTTCTGCTTCATAATTTATGAATGTGACATCACACCCCCTCCAGTATCAGAAGTAATTATCATTAAGCATATGCTGTCGTGCATAATAAAGTATAATATTCTGCATCTCAATATATTGCTGACAGCCTTGTGCTGAGACAATTAAAAAACTGTGATTTAAATTGTCGAAATGTTATACAAAGGGTTTACAAGATTTTGCTTCACCGTGATTGGAGTGTAAATTATAGATGTGTTGGAATATGGAAACAAATTTTAGGAGGCTTCATATTTTGCTTTACTCTCTTTGCTAAACTCCAACAGCAGCAAAAATTATAAGGATACATACACCAACCAAAAACAAGCAGGTGGTAATAGAAGCCCGTATATCCAAAAGCAACTCCTCTGTCTTTACTGATCCTGAATCTACATAGGTCAGGAATGTTGGTTCTACATCTGTTCGCGTTTGGCCGGACAACAAGGGTTTATCTCTATATCAGTTGTCAGCTAGGAATATACAGAAACGTTATATAAGTTAAGATTTAATATATTCATACACTTATTAGAGAAATATTGGAGTTTTAGAGGTTATATTATTGTAAAAAAAACCATCAGAAATTGCGACCCTGTATCAGTCTCCCCACACATCAGAAATGGCGCTTCTGCATCAAATAAATCACTTACCAGTAGTAACGCTCCAGCATAAACCTTGCCCACTTCACGTGACTCTGTATACACTTTTTTGGCCTCACGCTGTAGAGTAAAGGCAGGTCATTTTGTTGGATTCCAACTATGCACCTTGCAGTCTATCCTGCCTACTGGATAAGTGACAATATTGTGTGTAACTATGGCCTTGATGTCAATATTTTTCAAGTTTTCAAATTATTCAATATTTTTGGATACACTTTTCAAACTATTCAAAAAATAGCATCACAATAAACATGTCTGAAACACCACTAATCAGGGGCGTATTAGCCGCGAGGCAAACAAAGAATTTGCCTTGGGCGGCATTTTCCAGGGGGCGGCAAAAAAAGCCGCCCCCAAATGCCCAAGGCAAATGTCTTGTTAGCCTTGCGGCTAACAGACATGCCGGCGGGCTGCTGGGCGATCGGGCGGCACTGCCTGGCGGGCGGCCGGCCGGCGAGGGAGCACTTCCCCTGAGCTGTCTGCTCAGCTCCCTCGCCAGCCGCAGAGTGAGACTGGGAGGCGGAGCCGGAATATGACGTCACTCTGAGGCGCGCGAGGGAGCTGAGCAGACAGCTCAGGGGAAGTGCTCCCTCGCCGGCCGGCCGGCCGCCCGCCCGCCCGGCAGTGTCGCCCGATCGCCCAGCAGCCACTGGACCACCAGGGAGGAAGAGACACCCCTCCCCAGCATTCCCAAAGGTAAGGAGGCTGGGGGGGGGGGGGGGTTAAATAAAAAAAATGTGTTAAAAAAAATAAATAAAAAATGTGTTAAAAATAAATAAATAAAAAATGTGTTAAAAATAAATTTAAAAAAAATGTGTTAAAAATAAATTTTTTAAAAATGTGTTAATGTGGGTGGGTGAGTGTGTGTATGTGTCTGTTAGTGTGTGTGTGTGTGTGTGTCTGTTAGTGTGTGTCTGTTAGTGTGTGTGTCTGTTAGTGTTTGTGTCTGTTAGTGTTTGTGTCTGTGTCTGTTAGTGTGTGTGTGTCTGTTAGTGTTTGTGTCTGTTAGTGTTTCTGTCTGTGTCTGTTAGTGTGTGTGTGTCTGTTAGTGTGTGTCTGTGTCTGTTAGTGTGTGTGTCTGTTTGTGTGTGTGTGTGTGTGTGTGTGTCTGACTGTGTGTGTCTGACTGTGTGTGTCTGTTAGTGTGTGTCTGTTAGTGTGTGTCTGTTAGTGTGTGTTTGCCTGTGAGTGTGTGTGTATGTTAGTGAGTGTGTGTGTCTGCTAGTTTGTGTCTGCTAGTGAGTGAGTGTGTGTCTGTTAGTGTGTGTCTGTTACTGAGTGTGTTTGTCTGTTACTGAGTGTGAGTGTGTCTGTTAGTGTGTGTGTGTGTTTCTGTTAGCGAGTGTGTGTTTCTGTTAGCTAGTGTATGCGTATCTGTCAGTGAATGTGTGTGTGTATTTAGAATGCCTAGGGCAGCACAAAACCAGGATACACCACTGCCACTAATGTTCCCACTAGTGGTGTTTTAGACATGTTTATTGTGATGCTATTTTTTGTTTTTACTTTTTTATTCAATATTAGTAGTTACATAATGTTCTTTTAGAGTTTAACCAATTATATCTGAAGATCCATCCATTCTCTCTATGATTTCTAAAGGCTGTCAGTGCCTGGAACACAACGCACGCCATTATTGACAATGCGTGCGTTCCAAGCATAGCACACATGGCCGCTAAGTCTTGGGCTATGCCGCGTCACTTCCGGGTATGACGCGTGCGGCTCACGGTGGAACACAGGCCTCAGCCGGAACTTGCCGATTACATTCATTTATCAGCCTGCCACATCACTTCCGGTATGCCTCACGAAACCGGAAAGAATACTCACCAGGTAGCGATCTGCAGTCAAGCTTTCCATATATATACAGGACACTTAGAGGACCACCCCACACTTTTGGTAAAGCCTCTGGAGAGACAAAACGCGTCAAGTGGGACTTTTTTGGACATTTATTTGTACCTATATATATTTTTTATGTTATATATGTTTTTTACAATAAATAGTAAATTTTTATACTTTTAACTATTTTGGATTCTACTTTGTATCCTGTTTGCTACCTGGTGCCACCATATCCTTAGGTGGGGTTAGTACCACCCATGCTGTGAAAACTAGAGCAGGTCTTGCTCTATAAATTGTAAGTACATTACTTTTTTAAAATCCCAGTTTATAGTACTTACTATACTATCAGAGTTTTCTCTCTTTTACTTTTATATTTATCATCAATATCTGCACTCGCATTTGGAGGATCAGTACGATCTCTATCATCCTATATCCTTAGACGGGGATCATACCGTCCACGCGCAATACAGCAGAGCTCTTATATAGCTCTATCTAATGTGAGTGGTTTTCCTACAGTTATCTAACTAATATCTCGCACTTTATCAAATTGTATTGCACTATTATTGTTTTTCTGTTTTATTATTTTGAGGTATTTAACAGCCCCCCCCCCCCTTCTGCAGTTGTATGTACGTATGATTTTGGTCACGGTATACGCCATATTCTATCTCTGTTTCACTATTACACAAGGTTTTGGGAATCCTTGTACTGTATACAGCAGCCCTCACTTATTTGTTGAACTATAGAGAGCGCCTATAAACGTTTGTTTTTTCTAAAATATTAACGCGTTTCACCTGTATAAAGGCTTTTTCAAAGTTCAGGTTCAACCAGGATATTTTCATAGCTGAATGATTGTACTCTTATTTGTTTGCAAACAGAAACTGTCACCTTTGATTTAGTGAGAGTTCTGTTTTACCTAACTTCAATAAATGCTACTGAAGGATTTACTGAGGTGAAGAATAGCTTGGAGATAAATATAACTCACACTTACCTCTGCTACACTTACAGGTGATTGGCATCTCTCAAGGATGCTCTGGACCTCTAAAGAGTGGGCATTTCCCCATTTATTCTGTGCAAGTATGCGCATGACAATGCACAATGAGCAATGAATCAGGGGACAAACTGTTATTTTCATTGAATGCCAAACTAGGGCTTCTATTTAATTCAGATATTAAAAGAAATTATCTTAAATCGGACTTGACGTGTTCTGTTCTAATCCATTAAAATAATAATGCATTGATGCATATTAATAAACAATACAATAATAACGTTTACAAAAAAGAGACAATACACTAAAAATGATACTCACATTTAAATTTCTTGCGATTGTTGCAAAACCCCAATCTGTGCAGCTTTTACAATGAACTCTTACTAAACCAGAAACTGAAAGTGACTTGTCCACTCAGGCCTCTAAGCTCCTCGCTGTAGCACTGGTTAGCAAAGCCCATATGAAGTGATTTATTTGTACAGCCAGTCGTTGTAGTTAATTTTGTACTGCTGAAAGTATGGACAAATAACCTCTCTTAAACAATGTCTCTCTGTCTGTTCTATTGCCATCATAAGGTGATAGAATGTAATGAGATGCGAAATTTGTCTGGTTTTGGCCAAAGCTGCAATAGTCTTCGAAGTCAGAAGAATTAAAATTGCATTAGTGGGCAGAAATAATCCTATCCTAATCCTAGCATGTATTAAATATAGTAAATTATACTTAAATTGCTAAAGTTTTAATACAATCTTTTTAATTTGCTTGGATCCTGCGTGGAACTGGACTGTTCGTTTTTGTTTTTCGTTGTTAATCTCACATTATTTCCTTCTAGGAAGTCAGCAGGTATATTTTAGATAAATATATGTTTTCTAATAGAGTACAGTAAATCCATTATCTGTATTTTGCTTGTGAATTAAACCTTTCATATCTACAAATTATTGCGGCTAATACATCATTATGATGCTTGTGTTTAATTGAACCGTTTATAAGAAACAAAGATGTTTAAAAAAGAAGATGATATCTATTCAAACTATCATTAGGCGTTCATTTTCTCCTCATCATAAACTCACAGTAACATAAAATGATACGAGTATCAAAGAACATACAAAGTGAATAGGGATGTTTAATCCTTTTAACAGGAACTACTATCTTTAAAACAATTTGACTACTACATAATGTTCCCTGATATAGGGTTGAGATCTGCCATGTTATCTTGGATACATATCACCTCTTCATGCTGATGGGAAGTGTATGTAAAGTGCTCCCCTGTAGAATGTAGTAATCAGTGCTACAATTGAATAGGTGTGACCCAATTAACCTAATGAAAATGTAAAAGCAACTGATTTGTTAATTCATTCATTTGCTTCCTGCATTAAATGTATGTTAATTACGTTAACACTCTATTCACTTAAAGGGGTACTCTAGATCTCTAAAGCACCTTAACTTGTTGAAAAGCTTTATGTGTGAAGAGTGTATCCTAATTATTTCATTTTGCAAAAAGTGCAGATTTGACAGAAATTGACAGTCTTATGAATTAACCTTGTTACACCCCCTTGGCTTTCAAGCAGACAACCAGTCCTGGTATTATCCTGGTTTGGTTCGCTCAGTGGAGCTAAACTCAAGAGGCAATAATTTCTCAGAACACCTGCCTTTCAAATTCTTCTCATTCTCATGGAACTCCATTGGGAGTCTGTGATTGGACAGCGACAGAAAGTCTTGGTGAACTTAGAAGATGAGGGCTGCAGAGGCAGCAGATAAGAGAAACTAGCTGTGAAAATATGAATATGAATAAGAAAATAAAATGCATAATTAAATGCATGCAAGTATTCATATTGTGGTGGAATCTCAGTAAAAAATAAATTTACTAGGACAAGATTGCCACGTGGTATGTGCACTTGCATATGTTGATGTATCAGTTAGTCAGTTACACATAGCTAAGATACAATCAGTAGTGTAAGGAGCATGTGTAGGAATACTGGATATACGAGTATTTCCCCTCCTCCATTGTGCTGGGCAAGCCATGTGGTCAAACAGGAATTTAGTCTCTATTCGGTTGATTAGATAAGAGTATGTGTAGGTTGAACTGATTATGGGAGGAGCTACATGCCTATATAAGGGACCTACACTGTATGATCAGGACTCAGACTTTGCTGTTTTTTGGTGACATTAGTCCCTCTGAGTCCCGGTCGGTGAATCGAATAAAGAATCTCTTCCTTCCTAAAGAAACCTGTGTCCATCTCTCTGTGCTCGGTTTCCGTCAGTTTCTCCGGTATCATTTGGTGCATTGGCCGGGAAGCTCATCGTTCAACGGTAGCTGAGAAGCAGAGGCGTGAGACGGTCTATCTTTGTCCACGCTCTCTACGGCTGCACCCCTGAACTTCTGCGTGGACCTCCCTTCGTCTCGGTGCCACTGGTCTGTTGTCCAGGAGATCATCGGCCTCTACGTAGTAAGTGCTGGGGTGTCCCCGTCGATGAGTGTGAACCCAGGTTCAGGAACGAGGAGGTAAGACGACCACTGTTTTAGACGGTGGACTCACTAGGGGTATTGGATACCGATTGTGCGGTAGGCCCATAAGGGGTTATTTGTGTATGGAATCTGCCCCCTCCAGTGGAGGGAAGGAGCAAAGGCGCACCGCTCAATTAAACGCCCTGTAGTCAGCCCGTTTAATTTTGCTTTGGAGTCAGGCTGGGTTCTGTGTAAATAGCCCAAGCCGGACACCGGTGTCTTGTCTAGACTAGCGTTCTAGGGTGTATATTACGTTCGCTAGGTCGGAGGGACCGGGAGACTAAGCGGCGTCTGTGTAAATTCGGTCCGCTAGATCTCAACCTATCTTGGCTAAGTGGGAAGGCGTGTAAATTTGGAACCCACTAGATTTTTGATAGAGTATATAGACTAAGAGGGTGCTGTTGTAAATTCCGCCCTCTAGTTCGCTATATGTGGTGCTTGGGCAGCGTGGCTAACCAAAACGGATGTAAATAGTTTTAGGTAGTCCATCAAGGTACTGGCCAATAGATTAGTTGGGAATTGTAAATGTGCTAAAGATTGTTGTAGTAGCGTGTATATCTTGCTAGATAGCGTGAGCTCTGCCGTCTAGCGAGAGTGTGAATAGTGTGTAACTGTATTATAGCGCACGGTACCATAACCATGTATAATAACTACTGATATTGTAAACAACTACTAATAACTGTCGTCTATGTTGTATGTTTAACACCATAACCACTACTAATTGAACTGTGACTTTAAATTGTACTATAACCAATGCTAACCGTACTATAACTACTTGTTTGTAAAGACGATGTTACTGGGGTATGTTATAGACGGGTAATTCAGATATAGGGAATTATAGCGTGGGTGACTGTATAGTTTCGCCAAAAGGCACAGTAATAGTTATTTAGTGACTGGTGTAACAGCTGTGTGTGTACGGGAATTCCCTGAGTGTTTTGTTGTGTGCGTTTCACCTAGTAACTGTACCACGTGGTGCTGTTGTCAAGGGAACGGGTGTGACCGTTGGAAGTGTGTTTGTTTAGTTTCTGTTGGAGACGACGCTTCATTGTTAGTATGGGTGCGTCAGATTCAACGGTTATGGATCCCTTAGGATGTATGTTGAAAAACTTTAAAAAGGGATACACTGTGTATGATTTTGGGGTAAAGATGTTTCCAACACGCCTGACTACTTTATGTAGTAGGGAATGACCTACTTTGGTGGCTGCATGGCCACCACGTGGCAGTTTGGATCCTAATCTGGTACAGTGTGTACACGTGGCTATATCAGGTAGGCCTGAACTTTACGGCCAGTTTCCATATATTGATTGCTGGAAGCAGGCCATAAATGACTTGCCAAAATGGATCCGGGTATGCCACGAGGAACAATGTCGCCTCATGGTGGCCAGAACTCGCTTGTCCACTAAGGCCGTAATTACGCCCGTTTTGGACACGCCTCCCCATGCCGCCCCCTTACTCCTCCTCCACAGGAAGAGGAAGAGGAGGTGCTGTTGGTAACGCTACTCCCCTTGCCCCGTTGTCCCCACCTACCCCCTCCTCTAGTTCAGAGCCCAGCCCTCTTGTTTTAAACCCTCCCCTTCCGGTACCTACCTCCGTTAACCCCACCTATCCAGATTTGACGTCATATCTAGTTCCTGGTCAGTCTCCTCCTAGCCCGGCCCGGAATATTTTACTCACTGATCTCCCCCTCAGTAAAGCGTCAAATGCCTCTCCGACTGACACCAGGCCCGACACACATTAACGGTGACGGCCAGTTACAACACGCTGATCCTGTATTCGTCTATGTTCCCTTCACTACTACTGATCTATTTAAGTGGAAGACCCATAACTCCTCATACACCGATAAACCTCAAGCCATGACGGATTTGTTTACCTCCATAGTCCAGACACATAATCCCACTTGGGCTGATTGCCAGCAACTGCTTATGACATTGTTTAACAACGAGGACACGGATAAACCAAGCGGCAATTAAAGCGCTGGAAGAAGTGGCCCGTACACAAAATCAGGCCAACCCAGCAGCATGGGCCGCAGCACATTATCCAAATACTGATCCGGAGTGGAATGTCAATGGCGCAGATATGGCCCATTTAAAAGCATACAGGGACGCTATTATTGTTGTCATGAAAGCCGGAGGAAAAAAGGCGATTAATATGTCTAAGACAGCTGAGGTATTGCAGAAATGTGATGAATCGCCCAGTGCCTTTTATGACCGATTATTGGAGGCATACCGTTTGTATACCCCCTTTAATCCAGAGGCTCCTGAGAATTCCCGAATGGTTAACTCTGCCTTTGTCAGCCAAGCCTACGGAGATATAAAGCGCAAGCTACAGAAGCTAGAAGAGTTTGTAGGGATGTCCATAACCCAACTAATGGAAATAGCAAATAAGGTCTATATGAATAGGGAGACAGAGACGAAGAAGGAGGAAGAGCGAAAGATGCGTAGGAAAGCAGATATGCTAGCAGTAGCTATCGCAGGCGTAGATAGAAGGGAAAAGGAAGTATATAGGGGAACGGATAAAGGTGAGAATAAGTGGAATGGGGAACCTTTGAGTAGGAACCAATGCGCGTACTGTAGGGAAGAAGGGCATTGGAGAAGTGAGTGTCCACGGAGGGAACAATATGAGAGAGACAGACCTAGGGCAGGGTATAGTAATAATTATAGAGGCAGAGCGAGAGGAAGAGGAGGCCCTGGAGGAAATAGTGGGAATAATAGATGAAGTGTTAGTGGAGATAGATATTACCCAGCAGCGCAGAGACCCTGCGAGAGAGAGGATAGGGACTTTGTGGGTTTGGCTGACACAGTCATGGAAGACTATTGATACCGAGCGGGCTCCATCCCCCTTGGCCGAGCGGAGCCTATGGTCGATGTAGCAATAGGGGGAAAAAGGAGTTCTTTCATGATTGACGCTGGTGCTGAACATTCGGTGGTGACTGACCTAGTCGCTCCTCCTTCAGGAAGAACTATCACCGTAATAGGAGCAACTGGAAGGAGTGCCGCTAAACCGGTTCTTAAAAGTCGACTCTGTACATTGGGAGGCCACATAGTGAAACACCAGTTCCTTTATATGCCTGAATGTCCAGTCCAACTGCTAGGACGTGATTTGTTGTCGAAATTACAAGCACAGATAACATTTCTACCTAACGGAACAACATCTTTGAAGTTCAATGGACCCTCAGGTATAATGACAATATCTGTACCAAAGGAAGAAGAGTGGCGACTTTATACAGTGTTGACTAGCCAAAACCCTAAGAGTGATGAATCCTTGTTCAATATACCAGGAGTGCGGGCAGAGAATAACCCACCAGGACTTGCTCGTAATATCCCACCAATTCGTATCGAACTAAAGCTTGGGGTGTATCCAGTGAGCTTAAGACAATATCACATCCCACAAAAGGCCAAGAAGAACATACAATCTTATTTGGATAAGTTCATAAGGTATGGTATCCTAAAATTCTGTACTTCCCCCTGGAACACCCCATTGTTGCCTGTTCAAAAGCCCGGTACAGATGTGTATCGCCCTGTGCAGGACTTGAGAGCAGTCAATGATGCGGTAGTAAGTATACATCCAGTTGTGCCCAATCCATATAACCTGCTTGCTTTAATTCCGGGCTGGGCTACCTATTTCACTGTTTTGGATCTCAAAGATGCCTTCTTTTGCCACGAATTGCTGCGGAAAGCCAGTGTATCTTTGCATTCCAATGGGAAAATGCTGTAACGGGCTCGAAACGCCAGATGACTTGGACAAGATTGCCCCAAGGGTTTAAGAATTCACCTACCCTATTTGGATCAGCTTTAAGTCAAGACTTACTGGATTTCAAGTCCATCCCAGGCGAATGTGTACTATTACAATACGTAGATGATTTGCTGATAGCGGCAGTTACAAGAGAGATATGTCAGCAAGCAACACATGATCTACTGCACATTCTTTGGAAGGCAGGATACAAGGTGTCCAGGAAGAAAGCCCAGTTGTGTCAGCCAACTGTCAAGTATCTGGGATTCCATATCTCTGAGGGTCAAAGGATAATGGGGCCAGAGAGAAAAGAAGCTGTATGCCAAATACCAATACCCAAGAATAGAAGACAAGTGCGAGAATTCTTGGGGGCAGCAGGCTTCTGTAGGATATGGATTCCCAGTTATGCGATATTGGCGAAAACTCTTTATGCGGCTATAAAAGGTACAGAACACGATCCCTTCCTGTGGACCCCCGAACAGCAAAAGGCATTTGAAGATGTGAAGAAGGCATTGATGAGTGCCCTAGTATTAGGTCTACCTGATCATACTGTCACGGTAATATACCCCAACACGCAGGAATAGTCCAGACAGTCAAGAGACAAGAAACCAGGATTCGTCTTACCGGACCTTAGAATGGCCGGACTTGACGAGTACAAGAAAAGACAGAGTCCAGAACAAGCCGAGGTCAAGGGAACGGAGAGACAGCGTAAAGTAGAACGAGCCGAGGACTGGTAGAAGGTAAGTACTGCTACAGTACCCCCCCCTGAAGACACGCCCACCGGGCGGGGAGGAGCAGGCCTGGCAGGAAAGCGAGCGTGGAAAGAACGCACAAGGCGAGGAGCGTGAACAGCGCCAGCGGAAATCCAACTGCGTTCCTCAGACCCATAGCCCTTCCAATGTACCAGATATTGGAGGCGACCCCGAAGAAAACGAGAGTCAAGTATAGCAGCCACTTCAAATTCCTCATGGCCCTCCACAGAAACCGGAGGGGGAGGAGGGACATGCCGAGTATAACGGTTGCACAAGAGGGGTTTTAACAAGGAGGTATGAAACACGTTAGGAATGCGTAGATTCCTAGGAAGATCCAAGGCATACGAGACAGGATTAACCACATGCAAGATACGAAAAGGACCAATAAAACGAGGAGCCAACTTCATAGAAGGCACACGAAGACGAATATTGCGGGTAGAAAGCCAAACCCGGTCCCCCACAGCATAGGATGGAGCCGCCCTGCGATGCTTGTCTGCCTGAACCTTCTGGCGAGCAGCGGAAGCCACCAAAGAACACTGAACCTGCTCCCAAGTATTACGTAAACCAGCCAAATGTTCATCCAGAGTTGGCATGCCCTGTAAGGAGAATGCAGCTGGAAGGACCACGGGATGCCGGCCATAAACAACGTAAAAAGGGCTGTTACCGGAGGATTCATGAGCAGCATTATTACGAGCAAACTCAGCCCAAGGAAGAAGGTCAGCCCAATTGTTCTGATGGTGGGACACGAAACAACGAAGATACTGCTCTAGAGATTGGTTGGCACGTTCAGCAGCTCCATTAGACTGGGGGTGGTAAGCGGAAGAAAACGAGAGGGAGATACCCATCTCTGAACAAAACGTTTTCCAGAATTTGGAGATAAACTGGCTACCCCTATCGGACACTATCGAAGTGGGAATACCATGCAACCGAAACACCTCCCTGGCAAAGATAGAGGCAAGTTCCTTGGATGATGGCAATTTGACAAGAGACACAAAATGAGCCATCTTAGAAAAACGATCCACAATCATCAGGATGACAGTTTTACCATTCGAAGGAGGTAATTCAACAATAAAATCCATGGATAGATTGGACCACGGCCTCTCGGGTATGGGCAACGGATGCAACAACCCACAAGGAACTCTGTGGGAGGACTTCATACTAGCACAAGTAGTACAGGCATTAACGTAATCGGTGACGTCCTTGCGTAAGGAAGCCCACCAGAAATATCTAGAAACTGCTGAGAACGTTTTAGAAATACCAGGGTGTCCAGCAGTTCTAGTGTCATGATATAATGACATAATGTCTCGTCTCTCGGGAATATCAACGAACAGTTTATCAGCAGGCCTCTCCCCAGGAGCCATGTTTTGTTTAGCCTGTATAGCTTGTAAGAGGGAAGAAGAAATAGAAAGAAAAGTAGTAGCTATTATTCTGTCGGGAGGAATGACAGGGGTAACATCAATTTCTAGTTTGTCAGTAGTCTCGAATTGTCTGGACAGAGCGTCAGCTTTAGTATTACGATCACCTGGTCTGTATGTGATTATGTAATTAAAACGAGACAAAAACAGAGACCACCTGGCCTGCCTAGAAGACAATCTTTTTGCTTCACTAAGGTAGGAGAGGTTTTTGTGATCCGTTAAAATGAGGATGGGATCCCTAGTACCTTCTAGTAGATGTCTCCATTCCTTGAGCGCCAAAATGATAGCAAGGAGTTCACGATTGCCTACATCATAATTCTTCTCTGCTTTGGACATCTGTCTGGAAAAGAAGCCACAAGGGTGTAACGGCTTTTCAGGTGAATCTCTTTGAGACAAGATAGCACCTACCCCAATCTCAGAAGCATCAACTTCAAGAATAAAGGGTAGTGAAGGGACAGGATGCTGTAAAATAGGGGCAGAGGCAAATGAAGCCTTCAGGAATTCAAAGGCCTCAAGTGCTTCTGGTTTCCAGACATGAGTATTGCCATCCTTCTTGGTCATTCTGGTTATAGGTGCTACAATGGCAGAAAACCCTTTAATAAAACGCCTATAGTAATTTGAAAACCCCAGAAAACGCTGAATGGCTTTCAAACCCTGAGGTAGAGGCCATTCCATAATGGCAGAAAGTTTCTTGGGATCCATACGAAACCCCTTGGCAGAGATTATATAACTTCTGATTGATCAAATGAACATTTTTCGAGTTTGCAATAGAGACCGTTAACAAGAAGAGTTCTCAACACCAATTTAACATGCATGTGATGAGTCTGTAAATCAGTAGAATAAATTAATATGTCGTCCAAGTATACTATTACGAATGTATGTATATATTGACGTAGGACATCATTAATAAATTCTTGAAAAACTGCTGGGGCGTTACAAAGGCCAAAGGGCATCACAGTATATTCGTAGTGACCACTCCTGGTATTGAATGCGGTCTTCCATTTGTGATCCTGTTTGATACGTATGAGATTGTAAGCACCCCTAAGGTCCAATTTAGTAAAAACCGTGGCATGTTTAAGCCTATCAAATAGTTCCGTGATCAAAGGTATGGGGTACGCATTTTTGACGGTGATTTTATTTAGGCCCCTATAGTCAATACAAGGCCTTAATTCGCCATCTTTCTTAGATACAAAGAAGAAACCAGCCCCTGCCGGGGAAGAGGATCTTCTTATAAATCCCTTTTCTAAAGATTCCTTAATATATTCCTCCATAACCAGATTCTCCTGAGGAGATAAAGGATATATTCTCCCTTTGGGAGGCATAGTACCAGGTAGTAAATTAATAGCGCAGTCGTAAGGCCTGTGAGGTGGCAACTTTTCAGCCTCCCTTTTATCAAAAACAGATTTAAGAGACAAGTACTGAGGGGGTATGACCGTAGGCACGGGAGGAATATTAGTAGAATTCAAAGGGGTGATTTTAACAATACAAGACTCTTGGCAAGCATCACTCCAAGAAACTATTTGTCCTGACTCCCAATCAATAGTGGGATTATGAATACGCAACCAAGGATACCCTAACACGAGGTGAGAGGAAGGAGAAGTAATGATCTGAAACCGAATGGTTTCAGAGTGTAACACCCCTGTAGACATATGTAGTGGTACAGTTTCATGTGTGATAACTGGAGAGCATAATGGTCTACCATCTATGGCCTCAACGGCCAAGGGTGTCTCCTTCTCTCTAGTGGGTATGTTATTCTCCTTGACAAAACTGGAATCTATAAAGTTTTCGGCCGCTCCGGAATCAACCAGGGCTAGTATATTCCCTGCTATGCAGTTACTACCAAGGTGCAGGGAAACAGGGAGAAGCAATTTGTTAAGAGGCAAATGTGAGGACTCTGATGTCACACCCAAGGCCAGTCCTCTATACGGTCTTAGGTGCGATAGTTTCCCGGACGCACGGGACAGTCTTGTCTCATATGGCCCCTCCTACCACAATAAAGACAAAGTCCCTCCTTTCTCCTATAAAGTTTTTCAGCGTCAGTAAGTTTGGCAACCCCTAACTGCATAGGTTCCTCCTCTGACCCTTTAGATCCCTCGGGAGTCTCAGCTCTAGGTGGGTTAATGGGAACAAAGCGTCTATTTCTGGACCTGGTATATAACCTGTCACGGATCCTGTTATCTATATCGATGAGATAGTCAATAAGGTCCTCTAGGGGTACAGGGAGGTCCTTAGCTGCTACCTCATCCAACATAGTTTCAGACAGACCTTCCATAAACGCAGTAGTAAGCCCATTGTTAGTCCAATCTACCTGTGAGGCAAGGGTACGGAACTGAATAGCATAATCGGCTACAGATTTAGATCCTTGCTTAATTCTCATTAACGCCCTGGCGGCATTTTTTGACCTTTTAGTCGTGTCAAATGTTCTACAAAACGCTGTGAGGAAGCTATTGAAATCGTGTACCATAGGTCCATTAGCCTCCCAAATAGGATTTGCCCATTCAAGTGCCTTATCCGTAAGCTGGTGCATAAGAAAACCCACCTTAGATCTATCGGTGGGAAATGAACGTGGGTACATTTCAAAGTGGAATTCCACTTGGTTAAGGAATCCCCTACATGTCTTAGCGTCCCCTCCATACCTAGGTGGCGGGGTTAGATGTGCTGAAGCATTAGGCATATTAGCTGTGTCTGGTATAGGGGTTACAGGAGGCGCAGGTACAGGTACCGGAGCTGATCTGGATAACAGTGTCTGGATGGCTTGAGCCATTTGATCCATACGGTGATCCTGTTCTGCGAATCTAGCCTCATGAGTGGCCATCTGTTGTCCTAAACCTGCGGGGTCCATGGCCCTATCGTAATGTCACGGTAATATACCCCAACACGCAGGAATAGTCCAGACAGTCAAGAGACAAGAAACCAGGATTCGTCTTACCGGACCTTAGAATGGCCGGACTTGACGAGTACAAGAAAAGACAGAGTCCAGAACAAGCCGAGGTCAAGGGAACGGAGAGACAGCGTAAAGTAGAACGAGCCGAGGACTGGTACACAGAAGACAAGGCAGCGGATAAACAAGCAAGGATAAAGAGAGAGCGGAGTCAGGAACAAAGCCAAGGTCAAGCACCAAAAAACCAACTGAACGATACAAGCACTAAAGGGAACTGGACAGAAACCACGATAGGGCAAGGTGCAAAGGAAACAGGTGAGTATAAATACCCTAATGTTCACTTTAATTGGCCCCTGTCATATCCACGCCCCCAAAACGTGAGTGTATGGGGAACGTGGCATGACAGGGGCCAATGGGAGACTGATTCTAATTTTGTCTCCCACTGTCCCTTTAAGAGCGCGCCCGAGATGCGCGGCGCGCTCTTAGTGTCAGGCGGGACACGTGACCGCTTCTCGCGGTCACTGCCCGCCCGACTGATCTCGTCATTGGATGAGCCGCGCGCGGCTCGTGCAGGAGCAGGACCGCGCGCGGCGAGGAGAGAGGACCCCGGCCGGCCCCTGGAGAAGGTAAGTACTGCTACACATACACGCCCATTCTACTTATATGTACATGATCAAAGAAGAATGGCTGTGGGCGTATTGACACAGTACTTGGGAACGACCTGTTGCATATATGTCCAAACAACTGGATGCAGTGGCCAGTGGTCTTCCACCTTGTCTAAGAGCCGTAGCTGCCACCGCCCTGCTGGTAGCCGAAGCTGATAAGCTCAATCTGGGTCAGGAACTCTACGTGCGAGTCCCACACGCAGTACAGACATTGCTAGACTATAAAGGCAATCATTGGTTTAGCAATAGCCGCATGACTAAGTATCAAGCTATGTTATGTGAAAACCCGAGAGTGCATCTAGAGACTGTTAATACCTTGAATCCAGCTACCCTTTTGCCACAACCTACTGAGAGTAAACATGATTGCCTGGAGGTGATGGATGAAGTGTTTTCAAATAGACCAGACCTTCGTGATTTTCCCATCCAGAACCCTGATGTCCAGTACTATACGGACGGCAGTAGTTATGTGAAAGAAGGGATTCGCTATGCAGGATATGCAGTGACAACCATAGACAAGGTGATAGAAGCTCGGCCATTGTCAAAAGGAACATCGGCACAGAAGGCAGAACTAATCGCACTCACACGAGCGTTACAATTGGCTGAAGGTTTGAGGGTGAACATCTACACAGACTCCAAGTATGCGTTTTTAACCACTCATGCCCATGGAGCTTTGTATAAAGAAAGAGGACTACTGAACTCAGAGGGTAAAGAAATCAAGTACGCAGCTGAGATATTACAACTACTGGAAGCCGTGTGGGAACCGAAAGAAGTTGGTATCATACATTGTCGAGCGCATCTGAAAGGTGATGGTGATGTAACAAAAGGAAATCGGATGGCAGATAATGCAGCTAAGCGTGCCGCTGAATCAGGAAAACAGGAGTATGTGGAACGTATAGCTGCTCTCATACCAACCCCTCTGTCTCAATGGACTCCAATTTATACAGCTCAAGAAGAAGAGTGGTTAAAGACTGAAGCTGGGAAGTACCTGGAGAACAATTGGTATCAGTTAGAAGATGGAAGAATAGTTATTCCAGCATCGCTAGCTGTAGAAATTGTCCAGAATTATCATAACGGGACACATTTCGGAAGAGATAGCATGGAAGAATCTCTTAGGAAGCATTTCTACATACCAAGATTGTCCAACTTGACTCAAGCCATTGTACGAAGATGTGTGATATGTGCCAAGAACAACGCAAGGCAAGGTCCAGTGAAACCACCGGGAGTCCAGTATATGGGAGGACTCCCTATGTCCGATCTTCAAATAGACTATACGGTAATGCCTAAATCCGGCGGACATCGCTACCTACTAGTAGTTGTGTGTACCTACTCAGGATGGGTAGAAGCATGTCCTACTCGTACAGAGAATGCAGGAGAAGTTGTGCGATTTCTGTTGCGAGAAATAATACCCCGATATGGACTACCATGTTCTATAGGATCGGATAATGGTCCAGCCTTTGTTCACCAGTGCCTACAACAACTGACTCATATGCTTGGTATTAAGTGGAAGCTTCATACGGCATATAGACCTCAGAGTTCTGGGAAAGTGGAAAGGATGAACAGAACTATTAAGAACCATTTGGCAAAGATGTGTCAAGAAACTCAACTTAAATGGAATGTTCTTTTGCCAATAGCTCTGTTACGCATTCGTAGTACACCTACCAGAAGGATAGGTCTCTCACCTTTTGAAATTATGTATGGGCGTCCACCTCCTGTACTTGGTAACTTAAGGGGGGATTTGAGTCAGTTGGGAGAAGGAATTACCCGGCAGCAGGTTGTAGAGTTGGGTAAAACTATGGAGGAGGTACAGAAATGGGTACAAGATAGATTACCTGTGAATATTTATCCACCTGTCCATTGTTATCATCCAGGAGATCAAGTTTGGATAAAGGAGTGGAACAGTGTACCGTTGGGGCCAAAGTGGAGGGGTCCTTATGTTGTTCTTTTATCTACCCCTACAGCTATAAAGGTGGCTGAAGTGACTCTGTGGATTCATCACTCCAGGGTTAAACCAGCAGCAGTAGATTCTTGGCAAGCTACACCAGATCCAGAGAATCGCTGCAAGATCCGGTTAAAGCGTGTAACTCAGTCGGAGTGACGAGGAGATATTGGGACTTCAAGAGTAAACAAAGAGATCAGCAAGTGGGTGTTTTGACGGCCATAATAAAGCCTGACCACCTACCCACGTTACATAGCCAGAGTGTCTTGAAGGGACCTCTGTGAAGGGAACAGAGGACTTGAAGGACTCCATTCCTTGCAGCCCTTACATCCTGGAAGCTGAGGTGCCATCGCACGGACGAAGAATTAGGATAAAGATGTCAGGAGAAATGCATTTGATAATGTGTATATTTGTGTTTTTAATTATTCAGGAAGGTAGAGGTACCGACACACTTGGCTGTGAGGTTTGCATTAAGACTACAAAAACGGGTAATCATATTTCCCAGACCCTTATTTGGCATTCACAATATGAGTGTAAAGGATATGTATCTAAGTGTAGATACTTAGGTATAGATTATAGTGTACGCCATTTAGGAGTAGGAGAACCTAAGTGTTTTAGTCCAGAGTATCAACCCCGTACAATTTGGTTGACCCTTCGGAATGGAGACTCACAGGGGACCCTAATAAATAAGACAATACTAGAAACCGTACATTCTTCGGGTATTCTGCTATTTGATGCATGTAAGGCGATATCAAGTGGTAGAAAACCGTGGAATGTATGCAGGGATCTTAAATGGGAAAGAATGTATGGGTCTAATGATAAGTATATTTGCCCCAGTAGTAAGAACAAGTATATAGATCCAAGATGCCCAAATAAAGAGTATAATTATTGTCCATATTGGTCTTGTGTAGGGTGGGCAACTTGGGGACAGACAGTAGATAAGGATATGATTGTTACTAAGTTGCCTACCAAACCATATTGTAAGTCTATGGAGTGTAACCCAGTCCATATACTTATTAATAATCCTGAACAGTTTATAGATAGGTTCGGAAACTTATTTGGGTTCCAGATATATGGGACAGGTTTGGATCCTGGGACAATATTATTTATAGGGATAGAGACCGATACTGTGGCAGCCCAGACTCATCAGGTTTTCCATTCTTTCTACGAGGAGATGAGTGTAGAGAATAAGATCCCCCATAATGCTAAGAACTTGTTTATTGATCTAGCCGAGAGTATTGCCGGTAGTCTTAATGTAACCAACTGCTATGTGTGTGGAGGTACTAATATGGGAGACCAATGGCCCTGGGAAGCAAAAGAGGTAATGTATTCCGGTTCTGAGACAATTGAACAGATAACATCTTCTCAAGCTGATTATCAAATGAGTGTTAGAGGTAAATCTGAGTGGCGATTAAAGACCTCCATTATAGGTTATGTTTGCATAGCAAGGAAAGGAATAATGTTTAATACATCTGTAGGAGAATTGACTTGTCTAGGGCAAAAAGCTTATGATGATGATACAAAGAATACAACTTCGTGGTCAGCTTCAAATGTCTCAGAACCACCTAACCCGTTTGCAAGTTATACCACTTTAAAGGATGTGTGGTTTGACCTATCTGCTACATCAAGTTGGAAAGCCCCAGCAAATTTGTACTGGATCTGTGGTAAGAAAGCCTATTTGGAGTTACCACAGGACTGGGAAGGGGCATGTGTGTTAGGTATGCTCAAACCATCCTTCTTCTTGTTGCCAATTGAAACAGGAGAGACTTTGGGAGTTAAGGTATATGATGTGAATCATAGAAAGAAAAGGGGACCCCTAGAGATAGGTACCTGGGAAGATAATGAGTGGCCTCCCCAGCGTATTATAGATTATTATGGGCCAGCTACGTGGGCAGAGGATGGTACTTTTGGATATAGAACCCCAATATATATGCTCAACCGTATTATAGGGTTACAGGCAGTGGTTGAGATAATTACCAATGAAACATCGCAAGCGCTCAATCTCCTAGCGAAACATAATACTAGGATGAGGACAGCCGTTTACCAAAATAGATTAGCCTTGGATTACCTACTGGCAGTAGAGGGAGGTGTATGTGGGAAGTTTAACCTAAGCAATTGTTGTCTTCAAATAGATGATGAAGGGCAAGCAATAGCTGAGCTTACTAGCCATATGGTTAAACTAGAGCATGTGCCTACCCAGGTATGGAAAGGGTATAATCCAAGTAGTTGGTTTGGTAATTGGTATGAGCAGTTTGGAGGACTTAAGGCATTGGTAGGTGGAGTCATGCTAATCTTGATGCTGTGCCTTCTCCTACCATGTCTGATTCCTTTGGTAGTTAGGTCTGTGCAGAGCATTATAGAGAATATAGCAGAGAGAAAGGCTGCTGCACAGATATAGGCTATATATAGGTATGAGGCTCTAAATCAGGGAGAATTAGTACAGGAAGAGGAATGTTGAGGGATTCGTATCTTTAGGGAGTCGCAAGGTCTGTTCTGATTCATGGCAACTTGAGGTGTAAGTAAGCGATGATTAGGTGATGCATCTGGAATTATTATATATATCAGAAGCATCAAAGGGGGGAATGTGGTGGAATCTCAGTAAAAATAAATTTACTAGGACAAGATTGCCACGTGGTATGTGCACTTGCATATGTTGCTGTATCAGTTAGTCAGTTACACATAGCTAAGATACAATCAGTAGTGTAAGGAGCATGTGTAGGAATGCTGGATATACGAGTATTTCCCCATCTCCATTGTGCTGGGCAAGCCATGTGGTCAAACAGGAATTTAGTCTCTATTCGGTTGATTAGATAAGAGTATGTGTAGATTGAACTGATTATGGGAGGAGCTACATGCCTATATAAGGGACCCACACTGTATGATCAGGACTCAGACTTTGCTGTTTTTTGGTGACATTAGTCCCTCTGAGTCCCGGTCGGTGAATCGAATAAAGAATCTCTTCCTTCCTGAAGAAACCTGTGTCCATCTCTCTGTGCTCGGTTTCCGTCAGTTTCTCCGGTATCAATATGATTTTTATTTATTTTGTCTTTGGGCAGTGGAATGTCCCTTTAAGACTGCTAGGTCTCATGGATGACACCTATATGCTAATGCATCGTATCAAAGTAAAAAAAGAAATGTTTTAATAGTGACAGCTTTCTGCTCATGGCTGGGTTAGTTGTATGCAGATAGGAATATTTACTAAAAAGTGAGAATTTAATGTAAATTCAAAGTAAACTTCACATTTAAAGTCACAATAGCTAAACCCGAAAAATTATCAAAGCCACCTATGCTTTTATTTCAGCTACTGTGGACTCTCAGTTTAGTAAATATCATCATCATCAGTCAAAGCTCCTTCTTTGGCACTAAAGATCAGTTCTGGTTTTTGATCTCTAATTAAGTGAAATAAGTACATGACACCGGGTGTAAAGACCATGTAATAATGGTGATGATGACATTTTATTTTAATGATAACATTATGATGATAACATTTTATATTAAAGAAGAAAGACTTTGTGTCTTGTAATTGTTTAATTTAATTAATAAGCTAAATGTTTAATCACCAATTTTGATTGTAGTTGACTGTACATTATTGCACTTTTGATCTCTTTCTTTCCTAGATAACAACTCTGTTGGAAATGTATGTTCCGTCAACAGGCATGCAAGAAGTTAGAATCTCACTGTACTACAATGAAGCTCAGTGAGATTCTGGCTGAGGCTTAACAGCTTTATATATTATTATTATTAATATTATTATTGTCACTTATATAGTGCCAACAGATTCCGCAGCGCAATATTAAAAGGGAGGGGGCGGGGGTTTAACTATAAATAGGACAATGACAAGAAAACTTACAGGAATGATAGGTTGAAGAGGACCCTGCGCAAACAAGCTTACAGTCTATAGGAGGTGGGGTATAAAACACATTAGGACAGGGAATAGCAATCAAATAAGGTGGCAGTGAAGCAGAGCTGGAGGAGAGAGTAGACTGCTTCTCTTTAGGAGAGCGCAAGAGACAGGTATGTAAGGTACAGGTTACTCTGGGAGGCCATAGGCTTTCCTAAAGAGATGTTTTTTTTTGTTTTTTTTTATAATTCTTTATTTTTCATGTGCTCAGCTTAACAACAGGCGCGCAGAGCCACGATAGCTTCTGCGCACATTAACATAACATAACAGTGTAGACAGCACACATTTTTTATATATATGACATGAGGAATACAGGTAGTTAAACATACAGATAGTATAGTTTAGCATGCTAGACTGAACGTATGGTTAAGATACATGTTGCGCGTCATTAATTATTTATGCCGGCTTATTAAACAATACGTTGAAGCTAAAGTAGATTAACAGTTAATGCTTTCTGCAATGGCATCTGGGGAGTTAATATTGCTGGAGTCTGAGAGACAGGCCCGCACTCAGTGCTGTCACTAAAGGGAACACCTGAAGCCCCCTGTGGCATTTATCCAGCAAATGCTTTACAGCGTTGCAGGGAATCTATGCCAAGTAAAGACTGTGTTATTTAAGATAGAGGCAAAAATCTGATGCAGGATAGCTGTCGTTATTCATGCTAGGACAGAGCTCTCTGATTACTAGTAGTCATCAGCATAACAGGGGCATTTAAGTTAGATAAGGGCTTTATGCTAACAATGCCAACCATCCAGGCTGGGGATAATTCACTTCAGTCAAATAAAACAAAATACATGTATCAAATGCAAGGCAGTAATAGATTAGTGAGTGATAGGTTAGATGTAGCTTGCAGGTTTTAACAGGAGTTTCCAGTGCCTGTGAGCGGGTAAGCTTTTGTAGCCTCTGGTCAATGGGAGAGAGAGTCTCTGCCTGGTTAGTGGGCAGTGCTCTGCAACAGTCCGCTCTGACTTAACCAATGCCTTTCCTGGAAGCCTTGTCTGTGTACCTTGGACGGCGACTTGGTTTTCTGGGCTGTGTTTCCGCCATCCCTCTCCTCGAGTTCAAGGACCCTGTTGTTGGGCTTGTTTGCTCGCGTGGGTGCTTGGATGCTGGTGGGCGATCTGGTTGTGATCTGCTATTGGTTGCCTGGTGTTCACTTGCCCGGTGTTCACTTGCCCACGTCGGTCGGGTACCACCTGGGTGGGCTTGCCTCGGTTTGTTTAGAGGCTTGGGGGTGGCTGGCTGTTTCTCCCATGGCGTTGCTTTTACAGCCTGGCATGTTCGCGGTTGTCTTATCTTCGGCGGGAAGCGGCGCCTTCCGCGACGCCATTTTCCAGCATGCTTTTGTAGGTGCAGAGCTTGTTTGAGGTGGGTTCGGGGAGGCCATGCCAGCGGCGGTTTCCTAGTTGGGTCGCTTGTAGCGGCTTGTCTCTCCCTGATTTTCATCCAGAAAGCCTTGAAAAGTGCGTCAATTCGCTTTAGAGTTTCTGTTAGCTGTGTGGAGCCTCGTGTAAGTGAGGCAGTGGTGTCCGCCATTTTGGAGGCCCCAACTCCCGCCTTGTTTGGTAGGGTCGCAGGCATGGTCGTGGGGCTTGGAGTCAGCGCTTCTCCTCCGTGCGGGGACTGGGATCTCCCCCACCGGTCCATAGGGGGGGGGGGGAAGTGTTTCAGTGTCGCTTGCGGCTGTTTGCACTCGGCGGGGAAGCGGCCGTCTTCCCTCGCCACATCCCAAGGTAGGCCCCATGCTGTCGTTTTGGTGTCCGGTCTTCCCGGTTGTCAGGTTTAGTCTCATCGGGTTCCGGTAGGTGACCCCTGAGTCATGGGCTCCTTTGTAGGAGGGTTGTAGCATAACAGCTTGAGAAATTGGTAGATTTTTGGCTCTTGAGGCAGGAGCTCCTACAGAGAACGTCTAGCCAGCTCGCCAGTCAGGCTCCGCCCCTCCAAGAGATGGTTTTTAAGTCACTTCTTAAACGATTGAAGACTAGGGGAGAGTCTGATGGCAGTAGGCAGGCTATTCCAAAGGAAGGGAGCCACCCATGAGAAGTCCTGCAAGCGTGAGTTGGCTGTACGAGTTCAAGCAACGGACAGGAGAAGATCACGGGCAGAGTGGAGAGACTGAGAAGTGGCATCCCTATGGATCTGTGAAGAGATTTAAGAGAGGCTATAATTGTTCAGTGCTTTATAGGTATGGGTTAGCACTTTGAATTGACTTCTATAGGATACAGGAAGCCAATGTAAGGACTGACAGAGGGGTGAGGTGTGAGAGGACCGATTAGAGAGGAAAATCAGTCTGGCGGCAGCATTCATTACAGACTGATGTGGGCAATACGGCTTTTGGATAGACCAATTAGGAGAGGGCTACAATAATCAATGCGGGAAATTACTATAGCATAGACAAGCTCCTTGGTAGCATCTTGCATAAGAAAGGGGCTGATGCGGGCTATGTTTTAAGATGGAATCTACAGGATTTTGCAACATACTGGATGTGAGGCTCAAAGGTGAGACCAGAGCCAAGTATGAAGCCAAGACAGCGCGCTTGCAAGAATGGACTTTTGTGGATACCACTAACTTGAAGAGAGACCATGTAACGGATCACCTGGCACCCCGACTTGGTACCTCCGTTAAAGGATGCTCCTAGTGCTTCCTGAGGACTCCAAGCACTCTGGCAGACACCATAATCACCGAATCCAAGAAACCTTTAAATTCTCCCAAGCGTATGAATGCTGTAGACCATTGAATAGGAACCATACGAATAGGCTTGTACCCCTAGCAGTCAACTGGAACAGCATACAATAAATCCTTCCCCCAATAATGAGACGACACATCACTTTGAGGTTAAAACAGGAACTCTGGACTGGCTCATCCAGCCTGGCTTTTATTACACTAATCCACATACAGGCCACACCCAGGGGGAGGCATAAAATAACCAATCACATACATGGTTCAGCCCACACATCCCCTCCCCTCAGATAACATTGAACTCAATTATCCGGTACACTTTTTCAGCCAAGTTCTGGATGTACCCCAAAACCCGGGGGTACACCTTTAAATCCAGCATCGCTGGATAGCCCTTATTCAGGGTGACAACATATCCAAAATTCAAGTCATTCGGATGAATGGTTCGTGAGATATGGGGTTCCAAAGATTTGACCGACCGCATGGGTAAAGTATCCGAAAACAGTTCCATGCATTTTGGCCCTGCGGTCGGTCACAAACAAGGGAATGAAAACAGGCGAATTGCCTGTGTTATAGAGCCTGGAGAGGGTTTGAATGAATTCCCTTGTTTATGGGATTCTTTCTACCGAACGGCGGGTCATTCGGTAGTTTCCATACGAATTTCTGGAAGTATGGAGGTCTCAGCGGTGTTTGCCTAGTCAAGTGTCCGATTTTAGTTCCAGACACTCGACGGCAAAACACCGCTGTTCGGTAGTTTAAGATGGCCGCCGCCACGTGTTTGTTTCCCGAATGGCGGCCACCCAGAGGACAAAGAATACATTACATGGATTGCCAATTACCTGTTTGCAACATTGTTGCAAACTGTAATTGGAGGCACACTTATTCCTGGGTGGTCTGGTTGTTCGGTAGTTTCACTCAATATAATAAATGGAGTGATTCTACCGAACAATCAGATGAATGCTGCATACATATCCCAGGTTAAACTTAATACACATATAATATTACAGGCAGTACACTAGAATATGTATCACAGTCTTAAAGGGACAGTAGTCCCAAAAGTCCCAATATGTCCATAGATGCTGTTAAAAGGGCCAGTAGCAGCAATATACAGTACAATATGCCCCAAATAACCCAGGGGCCATAGTCAGCAGGTAGGAGGCTAGCAAACAGGCTTCTCCAGGGCCCAGTGGCGAGGTTGGTTTCGCCACATTTCTCCCCTTTTCCAAACAGACTAACAGGGTACCTGACCTCTTGCCGGTCAGTGCCCTTGTTAGTCCAGCAGCCCACCCACAAAACAGAAACAGCAGTACAGCCCACCCACAATAAATGGTTACTACACCTGAGTAAGAGAAAAACTTGTCCAGGTCCAGGTGCCTCACCATGGCTGTGTGGGGGACTGGTAGGCTGTTTTGGTGGGTTGCTGAGTGGGCAGAGCCCAGCGGTACTCTGCCCTGGTGCCAGCACTACCCCGGGAGTAGTCTGGTTGGAGCCTTGCTGGAGACCGACTGCCTCCCCTTTAGCTGCGCAGCTCTGCTGCTGGAGACCGACTGTCTCCCCTTGAGTTACACAGCTCTGCTGCTGGAGACCGACTGTCTCCCCTTTAGTTACACAGCTCTGCTGCTGGAGACAGACTGTCTCCCCTTTGGCTAAACAGCCCTGTTGTGGGGGGGCAGGACCGACCGTCCCTACCCCCTGTGCTGGAAGTGCAGAGACCACGGTCCCATCTGCACAGGTGTGGGGCTTACAGTCTCCCCCTGGTACATTAAGCTGTCGCTGGGGAGAGGTGGTAACCAGCTCCTCTCCCATTAGAACACTCTGCCCATCGATGATCCGTCGCTGGGGAGAGGTGGTAACAATCTCCTCTCCCATGCCTACTTTCAGTCTTTGTGGAGGGAGACCGACTGTCTCTCCTCCCAATTCAGTGTCCTGCTGCTGGGGAATAGAGACTGGGCTCTCTATTCCCAAACAATCATGCTGCTGCTGGGGGGTAGGACCAACTACCTCTGCCCCCTGTAACTCAGCCTTCCGCTGGGGAGGGAGGACGCTGCTCTCCTCTCCCTGCACTTCACACTGCCTTCCCGGCATATCACTCTGCTGCTGGGGGGAAGGACCAACTACCTCTGCCCCCTGTAACTCAGCCTGCCGCTGGGGAATGGAGACTGGGCTCCCAATTCCCTGTGATTCACACTGCCGCTGGGGAATGGAGACTGGGCTCCCAATTCCCAACAAATCACACTGCCGCTGGGGAGGGAGGACGGCCCCTTCAGCTCCCTGTAACTTGGGCGCAGAGACCACGGTCCCATCTGCGCTGGTGAGGGGTTTTCTGTCTCCCCTTGGTGGGTTAGGTTGTCGGTGGGGAGAGGGGGTATCAGGCGCCTCTCCCTGCACTGTAGACTGCCGCTGGGGATCAGGGCTGACCCTCTGTACTTCCTTGTAGGCAGGGCGCAGAGACCACAGTCCCATCTGCGCTGGTGAGGGGCTTACTGTCTCCCCTTGGTGAGCTGTGCTGCCGCTGGGGAGAGGTAATAACAGGCTCCTCTCCCTGAACCGTAGACTGCCGCTGGGGATCTGGGCCAACTGCCCAGCATCCCTGTAGGGCCGGTAGAGAGATCTCGGTCCCATCTTCACCTGCCATCTGTGGGTCTCTCCAGGACCAGTCTATGAGGTCCCCAACTTCTGCAGCTGGTAGTGAAGCAGGGGGTACCTCAGCCACCTTTTCCCAGCTGTAGGCTAGCAGGTCTGGGTCTGCCACCCAGTTTTCCCGGTCTGCGTCCCTGCTCTGCGGCTGGCAGGAATTTAATAGTTCTACATAGTCCATCTCCAGCTCTCGTTCCATGGCAGCGAAACGGCGGAGGTCTTGTCCCAGTCCAATAGATCTCGGGCCCTGTATCATCTCACCTCGGTAATGAAAGATAGCCCAGTACCGTGACTCTGCTGGACTGCCGAAGTCGACATCCTCCACTAAGGCTTTCCACAACAGGCCAGGGCTCGTGTAGTTCTCCCCCTCTGGCTGGATGCCCTCTGCCCTCCACGTCTCTGGCTGGACAGTGCACCACCACAGTGCCCGGTATGAGGTGTCCAAGCTCAGTTCCCTTTCCACGAGGTACTCGAGTTGTCTTACCCGCTGCCCTCCAGGTTGGTCTCCCAGAAGCGGCATCCGCCAGGCCATTTGTTCCTCCAACCGGTATGCGACACCAGGAAGGCGCTGCTGCCGTTGATACTGGACTTCCTCCAGGGCATCGTACCATAATTCTATCCGGGCATTATCTCTCCATTCTAATTCACTCTCTTCCTCAGGTGTGTGTGTTGCCCAGGGGTCTACGAACCCCATTTTCCCAAATCTTTATGTAAACAGGGACGCTGTATGCACACCAGCGTCGCCCTCAATTGTAAATCCAAACGCACTGTGTCTCCGAGCTGCTTTACCTCGCACTAGGATGCCATCCCACCGCTGCCACCAATGTAACGGATCACCTGGCACCCCGACTTGGTACCTCCGTTAAAGGATGCTCCTAGTGCTTCCTGAGGACTCCAAGCACTCTGGCAGACACCATAATCACCGAATCCAAGAAACCTTTAAATTCTCCCAAGCGTATGAATGCTGTAGACCATTGAATAGGAACCATACGAATAGGCTTGTACCCCTAGCAGTCAACTGGAACAGCATACAATAAATCCTTCCCCCAATAATGAGACGACACATCACTTTGAGGTTAAAACAGGAACTCTGGACTGGCTCATCCAGCCTGGCTTTTATTACACTAATCCACATACAGGCCACACCCAGGGGGAGGCATAAAATAACCAATCACATACATGGTTCAGCCCACACATCCCCTCCCCTCAGATAACATTAAACTCAATTATCCGGTACACTTTTTCAGCCAAGTTCTGGATGTACCCCAAAACCCGGGGGTACACCTTTAAATCCAGCATCGCTGGATAGCCCTTATTCAGGGGGACAACATATCCAAAATTCAAGTCATTCGGATGAATGGTTCGTGAGATATGGGGTTCCAAAGATTTGACCGACCGCATGGGTAAAGTATCCGAAAACAGTTCCATGCATTTTGGCCCTGCGGTCGGTCACAAACAAGGGAATGAAAACAGGCGAATTGCCTGTGTTATAGAGCCTGGAGAGGGTTTGAATGAATTCCCTTGTTTATGGGGTTCTTTCTACCGAACGGCGGGTCATTCGGTAGTTTCCATACGAATTTCTGGAAGTATGGAGGTCTCAGCGGTGTTTGCCTAGTCAAGTGTCCGATTTTAGTTCCAGACACTCGACGGCAAAACACCGCTGTTCGGTAGTTTAAGATGGCCGCCGCCACGTGTTTGTTTCCCGAATGGCGGCCACCCAGAGGACAAAGAATACATTACATGGATTGCCAATTACCTGTTTGCAACATTGTTGCAAACTGTAATTGGAGGCACACTTATTCCTGGGTGGTCTGGTTGTTCGGTAGTTTCACTCAATATAATAAATGGAGTGATTCTACCGAACAATCAGATGAATGCTGCATACATATCCCAGGTTAAACTTAATACACATATAATATTACAGGCAGTACACTAGAATATGTATCACAGTCTTAAAGGGACAGTAGTCCCAAAAGTCCCAATATGTCCATAGATGCTGTTAAAAGGGCCAGTAGCAGCAATATACAGTACAATATGCCCCAAATAACCCAGGGGCCATAGTCAGCAGGTAGGAGGCTAGCAAACAGGCTTCTCCAGGGCCCAGTGGCGAGGTTGGTTTCGCCACAGACCAAAAGAGGAGAATCAGTATTAGGAGGAGGAAAGACAAGGAGCTCAGTTTTAGAGAGATTGAGTTTCAGAAAGCGGGAGGACATTCAGTCAGAGATGGAAGAAAGGCAAGCAGTGACACGTTGCAGGACAGCAGGGGAGAGGTCCGGGGAGGAGAGATATATCTGGGTGTCATCAGCGTACAGGTGGTAGTGGAATCCAAAAGAGGTAAGAAGTTTGCCAAGAGAGGCAGTATAAAGAGGAAATAGAAGGGGACCAAGGACAGGGCCTTGGGGGACTCCAACCGAGACAGGACGAGGGGAGGAGGTATCATTAGAAAAGAAGACACTGAATGAGCGTTGGGAAAGATAAGAGGAAAACCATGGGAGGACACAGTCACAGAGACCGAGTGATTATAGAGTTTGAAGAAGGAGAGCATGATCAATAGTGACAAAGGCAGCAGAGAGGTCAAGAAGAATTAGTATGGAGTAGTGGCCTTTGGATTTAGCTGCGATTAGGTTGTTAGTAACTTTGATAAGAGCAGTCTCAGAAGAGTGGAGAAGGTGGAAGCCAGACTGAAGAGGGTCAAGGAGAGAGTTGGAATTGAGGAAGTGAGACATATGGGTAAAGTTAAGTCTTTCCAGAAGCTTTGAGGAAAAAGGGAGCAGGGATATGGGACAATAGTTCAAGGGGGAAAATGGGTCAAGGGATGTTTTTTTTCAGGATAGGGACAATGCCAGAAGAGAGAGAGAGCAGTTGAAGAAAGTTGAATAAAGCTTAATGAACTTTAGAGGGTCGCTGTAGGCACTGTATCTGCTTCATGTTATTAAACTGGTTATAATGTCTAGACTCCACTGGTGACATAATTTCATTCAGCATGAAGCAGTTTCTAATATTTTTATGATTTAGTGCTAAATAAGAGCCAACAGCAGCCTATTCCCTCTGTGCTGCTTTGGCTATGAGGAGGTATTAGCTCAAATCTTAAACCTTTAGATTGTAAGCTTACGGGCAGGGCCATCTACCTGTTTCTTTCTGTCTGTTCTTATTGTGTTGTCTTTTCCAATTGTACTGTAATGCCAGTAATACATAAATAAAATTAGCTTGAGCAGCAATGGGACTTTGTTACATAGTTACATAGCTGAAAAGAGACTTGCGTCCATCAAGTTCAGCCTTCCTCACACCTGTTTTTTGCTGTTGATCCAAAAGGCAAAAAAAAACAAAAAAAAAAACCCAGTTTGAAGCACAATTTTGCAACAAGCTAGGACAAAAAATTCCTTCTTGACACCAGAATGGCAGTCAGATTTATCCTTGAATCAAGCAGTTATTACCCTACATTGAAAGATTATATCCTTGAATATTCTGTCTTTGCAAGTATGCATCTAGTAGCTGTTTGAACATCTGTATGGACTCTGATAAAACCACTTCTTCAGGCAGAGAATTCCACATCCTGATTGTTCTTACAGTAAAAAAACCTTTCCTTTGCCTTAGACGAAATCTTCTTTCTTCCAGTCTAAACGCATGGCCTCGTGTCCTATGTAAAGTCCGGTTTGTGAATAGATTTCCACACAATGGTTTGTATTGGCCCCGAATATATTTGTATAATGTTATCATATCCCCTCTCAGGCGACGTTTTTCTAAACTAAATAGGTTTAAATTTGTTAACCTTTCTTCATAGCTGATATGTTCCATTCCTTTTATTAATTTTGTAGCCCGCCTCTGCACTTTTTCTAGTGCCATGATATCCTTCTTTAGAACAGGTGCCCAAAATTGCACAGCATATTCAATATGTGGTCTTACCAGTGATTTATAGAGAGGCAAAATGATATTCTCGTCCCGAGAATGAATGCCCTTTTTCATGCATGACAATACCTTACTGGCCTTGGCCACTGCTGATTGACATTGCACATTGTTGCATAGTTTGTTGTCTATAACAATTCCCAAGTCCTTTTCGTGTGTTGTTATCCCTAATTCACTTCCATTAAGGGTATACGTTGCTTGTGTATTCTTTACGCCGAAGTGCATAACTTTGCATTTTTCAACATTAAATTTCATCTGCCATTTGAGTGCCCAGTCCTCCAGTCTATCTAAATCCTTCTGCAGCAAAGTAATATCTTGCTCACATTGTATTATTTTACAAAGTTTTGTGTCATCTGCAAACACTGAAACATGACTTTCAATGCTGTCTTCAAGATCATTTATAAAAATGTTAAATAGAAGGGGTCCCAGAACAGACCCCTGAGGGACACCACTTGCCACCTCTGTCCAGCTTGAAAATTTACCATTAACGACAACTCTTTGTATTCTGTTTTTAAGCCAATGTTCTACCCAAGAACAAGCATTTTCATCGAGACCGATTTCCTTGAGTTTGAACACTAATCTTTTGTGTGGAACTGTATCAAATGCCTTGGCAAAATCCAAATAGATCACATCCACTGCAACACCCTGATCTATACTTCTACTTACTTCTTCGTAGAACGCAATCAAGTTAGTTTGACATGACCTGTGCTTCATAAAACCGTGCTGATTTTTGCTGATAACCATATTCTTCTCAAGGAATTCTTGAATATTATCCCTTAATAACCTTTCAAATATTTTACCAGCCACAGAAGTTAAGCTCACAGGTCTATAATTTCCAGGCAAGGATTTTGAACCCTTTTTGAATATAGGAAGCACATCGGCCTTCCTCCAATCCTCCGGAACACTTCCTGAAAGAAAAGAATCTTGAAAGATTAAAAACAGAGGTTCACTTATTTCTACACTTAGTTCCTTAAGTACACGTGGATGGATACCGTCAGGCCCTGGAGCTTTGTTTATATTAACTTTCTTTAGTTGCTGCAGCACATTGTCTTGAGTTAACCAATTACAATTATTCTGCAAGTTTTTAGTAGCAATCATTTGCACATCTATTGCCATGGGTTCTTCTTTAATATATACGGAGGAGAAATAGTTATTTAGAATTCCTGCCTTTTCTTGGTCTTCATTAACCAACACCCCCGTTTCAGTTTTAACTGTACCTATACTTTCATTTTTGGTTTTTTTGGAATTTATGTACTTAAAAAATGCTTTGGGGTTGGTTTTGCTCTCTTTAGCTATCATTTTTTCATTTTGTGATTGGCTAAGACTGTCAGCTGGCTGCATTTAGCCTATCAGAGCTCCAACTGACATAATGAATGGGGATGACAACAAGGAAGTGTGTAATCTCTGCCTTAGCCACACCTCCAAAAGCGGCCAGCCTTTGGGTGGCCAGGCACTCTTATTTAGTGTTAAACTGCCAAGAAGCACCAGACTTTATAACCAATTCAAAGAGATGAAATGGTTATAGTGACTACAGTGTCTCTTTAAATTACAGCTTTTTTTTTTTTTTTAAATACAAATTCCTATATCTCAACAAAACTATCCATGTCTGTGAGAAGCTTTGGCCTGGTAATTTGTCTTTAATGTTTCCCTGCAAGAAACATTCGATTGGACAGAACCCAACACCAACAAGGACGTAAATGCTGGGCAAAAAGGGTTGGATCTTCATTAGCTGCAGGGGACATTTCTGCATCTAAAGAAATATAGGTTTTTGGGGCTTAGGAAATATTTGTGCAATTTTTTGTTAATTCATATTTTTTGCAATGATTCATTATATACATTGGAACAAAATGTATGCCATTTTTCCACATAGTTTCATTTTAATTTCTAGCGCTTTCTATAAAACGTTTGTTTTCTGCCAATCGAACATAACGGCTATTTCTAGGGAATTTTAATGTATTTTACATTCCAAAATCATTGCCGTTTCTAAAATGATAAATAAAAGTAATTTAGAATAAATGAGTTAAGACACATGTAACATTTCAATGGTTAATACATAGCCCTGTACGGCCTTAATAAATAAGTGTATGTGCCAGCATCAGAAATCCCTTTAAATCAATTAAGGGGATTAAATAGTTTCATATCTATAATCAGCTTGTTTCCAGTAATGGTGAAAATGTAAAATGTAAAAAGAAAATTAACATAAAGCAATACAGACTTAATAAAATAAAAGTATATTTCACCAATTATTTAAACACAATTTGCTTGTGGGGTTTTGAGGGAAATGATACACCATTCAAAAAAGTGTACTGCCAAAAATCTAATATATTTACATAATAATGTGACCATAAATTGCTTTAGTACTACCAATATGTGGCTGTATTGTGCAGTATGTATGCTTCTATAGCAGATGTGGCTGTAGAGTCAGCACATGTTTACGAACAAACTAAAGTTGAACTTATAGCGCTATGCTGTGCTTCAGTCAGACACAGTGAGAATGAGGTGGTAGTGATTGGAGTAATTTTAAGAAACTCAGGGAAGAGGAATGGAACGAGACACAGTGTCAAGGAGACAGAGACAAAAGATGTTAGGAGCATGGGATAGAGAAGCATTTGATTGGACCGTTTTATCATCTTAGAGCGCATGCGCACCCTCTGAGCTAGCGAGGGGAGGGAGGGAGAGAGATGGAGAGAGAGGGAGAGAGAGTTCCAGGCTAATTAAGTCATATGTCCCAAGGGTACAACTAGCCTCCGGCACAAAATATCTTTAAATGTGAAGCATTTCAAGCAGAAAAGCTGCAGATAAAGACTTGTACCACTATGACCACTTCAAATATCTGATGTCATGATGGTTGGAGTAACCCTTTAAGTTACACTTGTTTGTTTTTGTATCAGTGCTATGTATTTTTGAGTTTGTTTGCAGCTTTTTGTGCTTGTGTACATGCAAAATAGTAATATGCTCATTCAAGCAACATCTTGGAATTTAGCAACAAAAATATATTTACTTAAGACATTTGGCTTTGTCTGCCTGATAGTATCATTTAATTTATCATTTAATTTACTGAGATATTAATTTTGATGCTTTAAGGATGTTTAATTTAGTTTTGTTCTCAGATTTTCTCTCTGCTCCATTTGTAATTTCTGTTTCATTTTATTTTTTATAAATCTTTATCAGATGCTCACTGGACATATTCCATCATTTTAAGCTTTCCCTTGCTATAGCATATATTCACACAAGTTTGCCTGACAGTTGTTTAAATGAATATGTTAAAAAATATATCAAAAAAGCTAGACTGGAGAGAACCATGAGTCAGTCAGGTCCTCAAATGAGTTTTATGTGATTCTCCTCTACCTGTCTGATAGTGTCCCATCCCAGTTGCCCTCTCTATTATTATTATTATTATTATTTAACTATTATTATTATTGTCATGAACAGTTGTGATCAAAATTATTCAACCTCCAGTGAAAATCAGGTTTATTGTCAAAATGTACATACTTTTAGCTGTTCAAATCAAACTAAAGCAATTAAAATAGCTCAGTACAATGAATGTTTCAAGTGGTTTTCCCAAATTCAACTTAAAATGAAACTAATAATGACTTCTCTAGTGATTTACCTCTTTATAGCAAGCATCTTTAGTACTTAGTAGTGCATCTTTTTGTTATGTCCTGTGGCAAATGAGATGCATAGCCAGACACCACCTTTTGGTAGCGTTCCTGAGGAATCTTCTTAGCCCATTGCTCTTGAATAATAACCTCAAGGTTAGTAATATTCTTGGGATTGTGTGCTGCTTCTTCAAATCCCGCCAGAGATTTTCTGTGGGGTTCAGCTTCTTCACAGATGGCATGATGTTTTCTCCTCGGATTTCTTGATTGTGACAATATGACCCTGATGTTGGTGCTGCTTTATCCACCAGCAATCGCATTATAGTAGATCTTGAATAGTTACAGCAGGAAAAGAGACAACCAGCAGAGACAACCAAAAAGTCCCTTTTTGTCACACTGATACTTCACAGAATCCATCTTGCCTTCCACCCGCTGCAATTTTCCAGTGCCAGAGGATGCAAAGAAGCCCCAGAGCATCACCGTGCCACCATCATGCTTAACTGTAGGAAGAGTGTTCTTTTCAGCGTATTCTTCATTCTTCTTCCTCCAGATATACCACTAATCTATTGGGCTGAAAAGTTCCAGTTTTGTTTCATCGTTCCACAAAACAGAATCCAAAAACTTCTTATTTATATGATTTTAAAATGTATTGGAGCTGGCTTTTCTTGTGCTTTTGGGTCAGTAGTGGTGTACATCTTGGAGTTCTGGCATGGAAACCTTCTGCGTTTAGTACGCGCCTTACTGTGTTCACTGAAAACTCAGTGCCTGTTGCCACCATGCCTTGCAGCAGGTCTTTTGCAGTCACTCGAGGATTTTTCTCAACCTGCCCTCTCGGAAATCTGGTTGCCGCCACTGATTGCTTTCTTTTTCTGTCCCATCCAGGTAGTGTAACCACTGTTCCTTCAACTTTGAACTTGCAAACTATACTTCCAATGTTGTCTCTAGGAACATTCAGTGCATTCGCTATTTTTTTTTATTTATTTTTTTATTGAGACTGGAGAAGTAATTGTAAATTGCATTTTCAGTTGAATTTGGGGAAGCCACTTGCAGCATTTGTTGTGTTGAGCAATTTTAATTGCTTTTGTTTGAATTGTTCATTGCAAACAGCCAAAAGTCTGTAAATTTTGACAATAAACCTGCTTTCAATGAGGGTTGAATAATTTTGATTACAACTGTATGTAGTGCCAACATATTCTTATGAGCTTTACATTACTAATGTTAGGATATAATAGCAAATAAGAGAAAATCTGTTTTAAATGTTACCGGGAAACAAGAAGTTATTTAAGACCCTGCAATATAGAGAGACTGTCACACAAGAAAAAGGAAAAGGGCCGTGCCTCATGAAATTGCAATAACAAGAGGCAATTGAAATAATAAATATAAAAAAGGTATAAATTGTATAACCCTAACAATAAAAGTTCTCACATACAAAGATACCTCTTATTTAGAGGTAAGTGCAGCTGTAGGTGCTAAATAAGCATGAGTTTTTTGTCCTTGGTTGATGTGGTAGTTCACATTTCTTAGGTATCCATATGTAAAAGGAAATAAAAACAGGGGAACATCATAGTGCAATATGTCAGAACTCAATAACTGGATAAGGTCAAAGTAGCGATATCACACTCACATGTAAAAGAGCTCTAGCCAGCTCTAGCGTGTGTTGCATACAGTGGTGCAATCCCCACTTACAGGATATGATGAGGGATTTCCACAGCGTTAGAGGTACCCGCTGCTCAGGAGAGAGTAGAAAAGCAACAAATAGTGTTCTCAATAAAATAATAAAACTGTATAAATTTTTTAGAAATTATACTCACAAGGATAGAGCAGACGCACTGCTCTAAGATGGCAGCATTGGTGGTATGATCCCCACTTAGGATTTCTTGAGAGTAGAAATGATAAAATGCCAGGAGGTATGAAATATAAAACTAAATAATGAAGGTAATGGCATAATACACTAGTGCAGTGACAAAAATCCTTTATTGAATAAAATAAATTTTATATCTTGTTTGCATACTTGTTATTTCAATTGCCTCTTGGTATTGTGTGACATTCTTTTAGATTTTCTAAAGGGTTGAGAGGGATCCCCTTTTAGAGTTGCTGCATTTTCTCCACTATTTGGTTATTTAGCGCTGACCCATTTGTGTGTTTTCACTTGAATATAGATAGAATACACAACATTGTCTGCAACATTTGTTTAACCCCTTAAGGACCAAACTTCTGGAATAAAAGGGAATCATGACATGTCACACATGTCATGTGTCTTTAAAGGGTTAAAGTTAGCTGTGAAAGCTGAAGCTAGCCACTGTGCATAAATCTCAGAGTACACCTGGATCCCAACTTGTCAGGAGTACTATAATTCCTCCATTGTCACCAGCTCCTCCATCTTGGAAAACCATAATGACGTGGAGTATTATCTTGCCTCCAGATAAGAGGTATCAATTGTTTGGCAACATTAAGGATGCAAATTGTTAATTTGACGGTGGAGTAAAGGAGCTGAACAGAAAGGGGGTGGTTTGTCTAAAATTTTCCAGATAATGCTCCTGCAAAAGTGCAGAGTGTGGGCATTGCCACTCTACCTGGCTAAAAAAAAAAAAGCACAGGTACCCCTGGCATCTCCTGCATAAACCACGCAGCATTGCATTTATGACCTGCTGGCAGACAGGTATCATGTACCAAAGGGAGATCATTTATAGGCTTAATTATGTGCCATAATAGCATTGCACAATGATGGACCAAAACACAAATGTTGTGCCACTGGACTGTGGTGAAAGATCTCACCAAAAAATGAAGTAGCAGGAAGACTAGGTCCTTAATGTAATGTTAGTTGGCTGTCCAGGATCAGTTTGTGTCAGCACACTTGTTAAGGATTCTACGTAGGAGGTCTTCTTTACTGTGTGTTTTCAAGTTCCAGGTGGTAATGTTGTTGTATCCATAAGCGCAGTCGAGGTTCAGGTTACCGGGGCTGCGCGCTCGTGATCACCATCCCTTCAGGACCAGCAGTGTTGTGTATGAAATGCCCGTGGGAACCCATGTGGGAACCTGGATATAAGGCAGGTATCTGACCAAACCGGGTCAATATGGCAAACGTAGCAAAAGGAGCACATGTGGAAAATCAGCCAATAAGGTACTAGATTAAAAGCTGTATGTAGTGGAATCGGCAAATCTGTTAATCCTTGTGTAATTTCTCCTGGTCTTGCAAAAATTCAGATATCTTGCCTGCAACGTTCCAAAGGCCTCTCCTTCTAACCCCTCCCAGACTTTCTGTCCAATCACAAACTTCCCTAAACAGCTCAATGAGAAGTCTTTACAAGGCAGATGCTCTGAGAAATTTGCCTCTTGAGTTTAGCTCCACTGAGCTAAACAAACCAGGAAGTAATGTGATCTGTTGTATGACTGACATCCAGGGAGTGTAAACAAAGTTAATTTATAAATGTGAAATTTGCACATTTGTGAAAAATTTAAAAAAGCAGACACACTATTCACACATAAAGCACTTCAGCAAGATCAAATGCTTTATGGGTCTGGGGCGTCCCTTTAATGCCAAAGTAGCTGAACTGAATGCATAACTGATTTAGAGATTTTTTTTTTCCAGTTTAGCTATTTTTACCATAAATTTGAAATTCACTTTTAATTTTCACTTTCATAAATAACCCTTATAAAGATACTGGGAAAATTATTTTTTGATGTTTTGAACATTAACTTTTTATAACAGAGAAGTCAGAGTTAGAACTAAAGAAGCCTATACACCTCTACTTGCACTAGCCTGGGGTCTCCATAATAAGTTTTAATTGTGTTTAGTTGTATATTATACTTTTTAACATCATCTTGCAGGCTTCCTTTTCTTTTTATCTGCTTGCTGGTTGGAATCTAATTGCTAATTCAAGCGGATTTCATATCGGTTTAATCTCCTTGAAGTATTAGTATTTGAGAAGCATTGAGCTGCTACATCTGTTTGAGTGATAATGATTAATCTAACGTGTGAATTGACTATTTATTGTAAAAAAAACTATTATATTGAAGAATGTGCCTTAAGTGCTATACAGAGTGCTTATAGGTGTGTACACATCATCTATATCGCAGCATGCTTTGTTTTATTTAATGCACATCGTCTCTCTTTGCTCCTCTTTTTATTTTATATATATATATGCAGAATTTTGTTGTATATTTAATAGCAGCTCATTTTATTGCATAATACATTTTGGTTTTTCTGAGTACTTATTTTTTACTTTATGTACATTTATTCTGTAAATATGGTGATGTCAGCTAGTTATTCCAGCAAACCGTGTCCTCATGCTGATCATTGTTGTATCCAATGGTTTAGAAGCATTTTCCTAACATTTGTTGAATTTGTTACTAGTAAATTATGAACACCCTAATGTTGTTTTATCACATATCCCATTTAAACACTCAGTATAAATGTCTGTCAGTTATTAAAAATTTTGTCAGTAATCCATCACCATTTAATTTTTTTTTTTACGCACAATGTATCCTTATGGAAGCCCAGGGAGACCATGTATTTTTAATATTGTTCTGACTTGCTATCTTGAGAAAACAACTTGTCTTCTCCAGAAAACAACTTGTTTTCTCAAGATAACAAATCAGAAAAATATTAAAAATACATGCCCTCTCTGGACTTCTGTATATCCTGGAAGGACCCATATTTGGCATCAGAAACCCATCATTCAGCTGTTTTAGCCCATAACTGAATCCTGGATTGATCAAACTGAGGTGAGTAATGTCAGTGCTCTAGATACTTTACCCATCCTAATTATAACCACACATATCTGGGTCCATGCAGTCTAGCTTGGGCTAAGGAAAATGTGGTTCCTATAAGTTAAGAGAAGGTTGTAATCCTGTATAAGTTTTTTTCTCTCAGAATTTCTATGACAGTATTTGAAAATGATCAAAGTAAAAAAAAAAATCATTTAAAACTTAATTTAATCTTGTGTATGAAAAAGGGGACAGTTAGACATTATACAAAATGTGGTTTGGTCCTCAGCTGGTCCTGAATATGGATTATGATAATTCCTATATTTTCTGTTTTTATAATTATTAAATTTATTATTTGAAAAACAAATTGCAGTGATATTAGGCTTAGGTTTTCTCCATATTGTAAGGTGCAAGCTAGATATAGTAAAATACACAATATAACAATATTGACAATTGTGATTATTTATCTTCATAGTTCGGAAACTCTTTACAATGAGAAGACTCCATTGTCTATTCTAACCCCCATTTGAAGTATTCTTGTCCCCTCTATGCTGTTCCAGAGCTCTTTATTTTCTCCTAGATAGTCATCTATTATTCAGAAAACACATCTTGGATTTAGCTTCCCCTCTGCTAATTTAATATGATTTCTGTGATGTCTATTTGCATCTATTCCATATTCCCAGGAGGTCCACCTTACATCTGTTGTCACATATAATCTAGTACAGTTTGTAACATCTTTGTCTGCCGTATTCCAGTTATACACTGCAGTGTTAAAAGTGTGTACTGCTATCTGAGTTTGGAATCATTTCAAGGTGAAGCTTAGGCTAACAACATCTGTTCTTTAAGTGGTAAAATTTCTTTGTTACTTTTCCTACCTAGAGATAGATTTCTCTTTGGACTTCTCTTGTCTGTACCAATTTAACTGTGATAATACAAATTACGTTCCGATCCTTGAATACTTTACTGGTGCATGCATACACATATTGCAATGTATCGTAATTTAATATAGAACCATTGGAATAGTAAGAATTAATCAGAGTTATGGCAGAGTTCTATTTTTTTTATACAATTACTTAATTATGTGTAATTCAGCTCAGTTGGGTGTGCAGTATATTTTCAATACACCAGCTAGAATGTAATTTAAAAAAAAGACAATACCCTTATTCAATGTGTCCTATAATTTATGGAATATTTTCCAAACTGTCAAAAAAGGTGAGGGCCGTAATTCGCAAACCCACATAGTAACAGACAGCAAGAATAGTCTACATTACTGAGGATTAGAGTGGCTGGACTTAACGGTAAAGATAGTAAAGGGCAAGCCAAGGTCAAAGACAGGAGAAAACAGGATAAATGGAATCGACAAACCAAAGATCGGGCGTACAGAAATTATTATAAAGAGATAAAAAAAAGCCAAGGTCAAACCACATTATCAAAACTCTGTAGAAGAATTTGCACTATTGGGACAGCAAGAACCACAACATGGCACCTAGCTAGAGGCAGAATAGGTTTAAATACCCAAAGATGAGCCAATATGTTCATATCATTCCCATCTGACAAAAGGTACGTAAGCAACATCAAGCAGGCATCACGTCACCATTGACACCAGAAAATGCAACTGATCATCAGTATGGGTATACCGAACTGCGTCAATAATGACGCAGAAAGGACGCAACCACTCGAGCTCTGTACAAACACTTTGAGCTACATCAATAATGACGAGAGATTGGTACAACCTTAAATCAGTATAAAGGTTTGTATAGGTATTACATGCTGCTTCAAAATTACGGTGATGTCAGCTAGTTATTCCAGCACTCTGGAGGGAGACGACTGTAGCACAAACATCAACTCTTCTCTGCCTTTATTTTATTCATTGCAAAGACCCACAAATCTTGCTGTTGCCATATAAAAAACTAAAAATGGTAAGTTTCTTAAAAAAAAACCTCAGGAGGTTACCCTCAAGTATGAAAAAGTACAGCACATTATTTTCAAATGTTTTTTTAATAGATATTTGTCATTTTTCTCCACAATTTCTTAACAATGAAAAAAATATAAAAAAAAATAGTTTTTCTGAAAATGCAGCAAGTCAACTAATTTAAGAATTTCATGGTGCCTGTAGGTGTCAAGCTTAATTTCAAAGAGTTTCCCATTGTATCTGATTTAACTTAATGTGATACAATGTTGTTTCACGCATGCTATGATGGCCTAGCGATGCTGTAGTTGCCATAGCTACCCATTCATTCATTAACCAATATTATTATGTCACATTGAGCTGTATCAAAATTGTACATGCCGTGTGTATAATTCAGGGCCAGCCCAAGGCATTGTACTGCCTGGGTCAAAGGATGAAATGCCCCCCATCCCCAACAAAGCTACACCAAGCAAAACACGCCCAAATCCATTATGTTATACAGTGTGTGTAGTGAATGCAGTGTCTGTGCAGTGGATGCAGAGTGTGTATTTGTGTAGTGGATGCAGTGTGTGCAGTGGTTGCAGTGGCTGTGAATTGCATGCAGTCCGTGTAGTGAATGCATTGTGTGTCTGTATAGTGGATGCAGCGTGTGTGTATTTTGTAATGGATGCAGTGTGTGGATAGCGGATGCAGAGCGTGTGTGTATATAGTGGATGCAGTGTGTGTGTATAGTGGATGCAGAGTGTGTATATAGTGGATGCAGTGTGCGTGTGTATAGTAGATGTAGTGGATGCAGTGTGTGTGTGTGTGTGTGTATAGTGGATATGGTGTGTGTATGTGTATATAGTGGATGCAGTGTCAGTGTTAGTGGTGTTTTAGTGTGTTGATGGTGATAAATTAAATGTGCGGGTGAGTACATTTTTTTTTACTGTTTAACTTATCCACCCTCCCCCCGCCTCATAACTGTGGGCAGTGAGGTGGGATATATGATTCCCTGGTGGTCCAGTGGAGCTGAAGGGCAGTGAAGAAGGGGCCCTGAGAGTCATCTTACACCTCCAGCAACAGCCAGTACTCTTTGCTCGCAAGCTGCCAGAGTGTTGCCGTGGGTTTCCATGGCAAAGGTCTGGCATGCATTGTGTGGCGCACAGCTTGTGAGAGAAGAGTACTGGCTGTTGCTGGAGGTGTAAGGGCCCCCTCTCAGGGCCCCCTCTTCATTGCCCTTCAGCATAAACTTGGAACTGCACTATACATTTCTTAAAGGTACAGAGGCGGCAAAATGGATGGGCCGGCCCTGGTATAATTACACGAAAGAATGAAGAGCTAACATTTATACAAATAGATAAAAATTGAAAAACGCATGACATGCCATTTGCAAAAGATAGAATATATTGGGCCACATAGTTTGTAATAAAAATGTAAGAAATCAATAAAATAACATTTTATTAACTTTTTTGTTGGATATTATTTTTTGTAAATTAATGTACAATATTGAAAAGTTTAAATGGTCCATAGAGGCAAAGGAAATAATCATTTCATCCAAACGTAACACAATATATTATCACTAAACAGAAATGTGAAAATACTAATGGTGACTATATTGATACATAACTTTGCAAGCAACATTACTTCCAAACAATACTTCACGCTACAGTGTCTGGAACTGAAAGGTTGCTGTGCACTCTGTCAATATTCTTTTAGATGAGGAATGCAACTATGTACATCAAAAATACATTTTAAAGCAATTATCACTGAACTATTTTGGCTTTGAATAAACTTTAATATTCCTTGTAATATAGTTGACTGAATAAAACTCGGTGATGGTTTTTCTATCAATACTAGTATGAAATTATTGAAACATAGTGATTGTGCCTTCTAAAGCAGAAGATAATTAAAATTTTTTGATACAGATAGCAAATCTGACATATAATTAATTGATAAAACTTGGACTATTCCTCAAACATTTTGCTGGAATGAGATAAGGAAATTCTACTGTAACGAGCTGCTCCGAGAAAATAAGTAAAATACCATTTTTTTATTTTTGTAAGGGAAAAGATTGCAGCAGTCATCCCAGTCAGATGATTATGTAACAAAATTCCTCATTGTGTGAAGCATTTTAAATTGATTAAAATCAACCAATTACTCTTGTATGTATGTATTGAATCTTTATATTCCCATGATTTATGTATTATAGCAATTGAAAATGGCGGATCTCTGTTTTATATGAAAAACTAAGCAAAGGCCAGTAATCCAGCCCCCTGTAGGAACCTAAGCCTTAGGCAGCCACCTAATGGATAATCCAGTTCTGCTTGCATGGCTGTATCAATCTATATATGCTGCCACTGTGAGCACTGAGCTGCTACTGCATTAGGAGAAACTGTGCAGCTTGTCAACTGTGTCTGGGGTTACTGTGTGAGCTGACACCAGACAGAAAAGCTGTACGAAACGGACATTTCCAGCAAGGAAGTGATTATTTCAGCTGGCTGATTGACAGCTCAGAGAGGAGGTGCTGCATGCAGAAATAAAAAGTGGAAGTTAAAGTCAAGACCTGGGAGCCGTGCTTCCTGATAAGGATTTTATGAAGGCTTTATTTTAACTGGATAATAGTGAGTTGTCAATTGGAACTTTCGTACGGAGTGGCGATTACGTACAAACTACACTGTATTGTATTTCTTTTTTCCTTAGTAGAACTACCCATACATACCATATATGTATATTAGTGTATGTTCTAAACAGGACTCAAAATGTCCGCTTGTCAGCGAGCCCTTAGCAAGTGAAAATTCGGCCCATGTGAGTGTGCCATAAACCAGCCGAGCTTGCAGTGGTAAGCACTTAAGGCCTCGCTAACAGTGTAGGACTTGAAATTTTTAACCCTGGTCTAAATATACCATACATGTCTGTTAATAGGTTGATGATATAATGGTATATGTTTTGCATACAGCATATGCTTTGTGGCTTACATAAGCATTCAGCCCTTGTAAACATTTTACATTTATTGTTTCCTTATTGGCACCATGATATAGTGTTGGTCTCTCTCTAAAATCTAATACTCTAAAAACAACAAGGGATGAAATATGTATTTATATTTGGTAGAAGTAATAAAGGAGCACCTCTAAGATGTGGCATAGGGAGATTTCAGACATAACCTTTCAAAGGAGTTAGCTGAATTGTGAATTCCACTAACTGTAGTAAAACAGCACTTCTCATGTTGCTAAACTAGTCTCGAACATATAACATTAAAAAATCTAACACTCAAAACCGATGGAGAAATGGGGGAACGCACTATAATTCAAACACACAAGGAGGTTATCGATTTAGACCTAAAAGATTACAAAGTAAAGAATCACACGAGAGAAAATATTTCCACAACAATCGTCAGAGATCACCGGATAAATCCCCTGAAAGATACAACACAAGACATGAGAGACAGAAGACAAGACATGAGAGATTTCACACTAAACACTATCAAAATACTCCCTTTCAGAACAAACCCTTTAACACACACCATTCCGAAAAAAATCGAGGAACAAGTTAAACACAAATATCCTATGCACCACGGTGCTCATGAATCACCCCTTGTTGTAGGACCCAAAACACACAGGTACACATTTATACCAGACTCTCCCAAACAAAAACAAAGAAATAGAAAGTACTCTTGGGAAAACTCAAAGAAAACTTATAAAAGACAAGATGAGAAAAAAACATTATCACCACATGATCCAATTAAAAACAACAGATACCATGCCGTATCCTTTTGCGACCAATTTGATGAAACCTCATTTTTAGAGATTCCATCCAACAGAGAAAGACAGACCCATCATCTCAATATTACACCCATAAAAAGTCGCAAGAGAGAATTAGAGGAAGGAGATCAGGCAGAAGACAACAAAAAAGGAAGGCTAGAAAGCTTCTAGACCATAAATGACATAAGACATCTACTGGTATTTTTAATTTATCTGACAAAGCTTTGAATACCACTGAGATAAATATCTTAAAACGAGGTTTAAAATTTGCTTCAACAAAACCATACAATTCTTTTATAGCCTATATAGACGTAAATAAATTCGTTAGGAATGCTACTCTGAAACATTTTTATGTCAATAAAAATAACTCCAATATTAATCAAAATGCTAATACGAAAAATATAAATATAAAAGAATATAAAAGCAGTGAACTGAAAAATAAATCCACCTTCTACCCCGCGTATCTCAAGTCTAGTGCCTTAGACATATATGAAAAGAAAGTATGCAAGGACTTAAAGATTTTAGATACTAAAAAAACAGGAGACAGACCAAATATGAATAGGAAAGAAATGAAAATATTGAAAGATCTATATAACGATACTTCAATAGTAATTAAACCAGCCGATAAAGGTGGGGGTCTTGTCATCCAATCCAAAGAAAATTATGAAGCAGAAGCCTTTAGACAGCTTAATGATGACAATACTTATATCAAACTAGACAAAGATCCAACAGCAGATATAAAATCAGAATTTTATGTATATTTGAAAAAGGGAAGAGATATTGGGATTTTAAGTGAAAAATAATTATATAAAAATACAATTTCCAAAAATCCCAGTTATATACTTCCTTCCAAAAATTCATAAAAATCTAAATGATCCCCCAGGATGACCTATTGTGTTGGGAATAGGATCCCTTCTCTCCAATTTATCCGAATATATCAATATAATGCTACAACCGTACGTCAGACAAACAAGATCATACTTGAAAGACACAATAGATTTATTAAAAAAATTGGAAACTATCACCTGGAAAGATGATTATATACTTATTACGTGTGACGTACAGTCATTATATACGATTATTCAACATGACAAGGGATGTCAAGCGATAAAATCCATTTTAGAACGAGATGACTCAATATTTCAAGAACAGATTGATTTAATAATTGAAGGCATAGATTTAATTTTAAAACATAATTATTTCTGGTTTAAAGATGTTTTTATCTACAAAAGACTGGGACGGCTATGGGTACCAGGTTTGCACCCAGTTATGCCAACCTCTATATGGTGGAGTGGGAAGACCGATCCGTATGGAGGGGGCATGACTGGGTGGAAAGCCTGGTATCCTACTCTGGATATATAGATGACCGTCTGTTTATTTGTTTATCTGCCCCTGACCTTCTGCCTATTAGTTAAGCTAAGGATTTTATTTCTTTTTTAAACAATAATGAAGAAGGCATAGTTTTAACTGCGGATTTTAGAAATACAATGGTGACTTATCTGGATTTAAATATATATTAAAGATAATAAAATACAAACCAAAACACATTTTAAAGATGAAATGTAAATAACTATATACCGTATTTATCGGCGTATAACACGCACTTTTTTCCCCTGAAAATAGGGGAAAAATCGTGGGTGCGTGTTATACGCCGATATCCCATAATTACTTACCTGTCCTGAAGCGTGGGCCGGCTTCACAGCGCGCACCGCGGTACAGGAACTTTAATTTAAGGTTCCGGTTTCCGGCGGGACTGAAAGGAAGTGTGCACACTATTGTGCACACTTCCTTTCAGTCCCGCCGGAAACCGGAACCTTAAATTAAAGTTCCTGTACCGCGGTGCGTGCTGTGAAGCCGGCCCACGCTTCAGGGCAGGTAAGTAATTATGGGAGGGGAGGAAAGTACACTATGGGAGGGGAGGGGAGGGGGAGGAAAGTACACTATGGGAGGGGAGGGGAGGGGGAGGAAAGTACACTATGGGAGGGGAGGGGGAGGAAAGTACACTATGGGAGGGTAATGGGGGAAGTACACTATGGGAGGGGAGGGGGAGGAAAGTACACTATGGGAGGGGAGGGGGAGGAAAGTACACTATGGGAGGGTAATGGGGGAAGTACACTATGGGAGGGGAGGGGGAGGAAAGTACACTATGGGAGGGGAGGGGGGGGAAAGTACACTATGGGAGGGGAGGGGGGGGAAAGTACACTATGGGAGGGGAGGGGGGGAAGTACACTATGGTTAGGGGAGGGGAGGGGGGGGGAAGTACACTATGGGAGGGGAGGGGGGGAAGTACACTATGGGAGGGGAGGGGGGGAAGTACACTATGGGAGGGGAGGGGGAGGAAAGTACACTATGGGAGGGGAGGGAAGTACACTATGGGAGGGTAATGGGGGAAGTACACTATGGGAGGGGAGGGGGAGGAAAGTACACTATGGGAGGGGAGGGGGGGAAAGTACACTATGGGAGGGGAGGGGGGAAGTACACTATGGGAGGGGAGGGGGGAAGTACACTATGGGAGGGGAGGGGGGGAGAATACTATGGGAGGGGAGGGGGGGAGAATACTATGGGAGGGGAGGGGGGGAGAATACTATGGGAGGGGAGGGGGGGAGAATACTATGGGAGGGGAGGGGGGAGAATACTATGGGAGGGGAGGGGGGGAGAATACTATGGGAGGGGAGGGGGGAGAATACTATGGGAGGGGAGGGGGGAGAATACTATGGGAGGGGGGGGAGAATACTATGGGAGGGGGGGAGAATACTGTGGGAGGGGGGAGAATACTATGGGAGGGGGGAGAATACTATGGGAGGAGGGGGGAGAATACTATGGGAGGAGGGGGGGAATACTATGGGAGGAGGGGGGAATACTATGGGAGGAGGGGGGAATACTATGGGAGGGGGGGAGAATACTATGGAAAGGGGGGGGACACTATGGGATGAGGGGGGAATACTATGGCATGAGGGGGGGGAATACTATGACATGAGGGGGGAAATTTCCTGGAATTTCTTTCTAAAAATGAGGTGCGTGTTATACGCCTGTGCGTGTTATACGCCGATAAATACGGTAAGTACTGATAGCTGTCACAATAAAATATGGTTAGACAGCATACCTAAAAGTCAAATAATTCGCCTTAAAAGAAATTGTTCAGATAAATCTGTGTTTTTAAAACAAGCTAACACACTAAAAAAGAAGAGTTTTATACAAAAAGGATAAAATGTTAAAAATATCGACTTAGCAATCAATCAAACAGCTACAACAAATAGGAACCAACTTATACATAAAGTTAAAACCCAAGTGAACCATAGTAATTCTGACTTTACCCTGCCAATTGTATTAGATTATAATAATAAAAATAGACAATTGAAAAAATTTTTAACAAAACATTGGCACTTACTGAAGGAGGACGAGATCCTAGGAAAAATAATTCCTGATAAACCAAAAGTAATATTCAGAGGAGCACCGAATCTTAAAATGCATTTAACAAAAAATTTCACAAAAATAAGCACTAATAAAATTTATAATTTTAAGGATAAAAAAAGGTTTTTATAAATGCAATTGTTGCATGGCGTGTAAAAAAACAAAAACCACCAAAAGAACTATTACAAACTTTAAATAATCTAATGTACAGGCACTCTTTTATCCGCGTTGGTGCAGGGTATCAAGGTAGCCCATCAACCTCCAAATAATCAAAGAATAAATAGATGATACCGCACTCATTAATTTAGAAAATGTAGTGCTCTATTTAATAATTCGTAAATTTCATAAGTATATACAGAAAAATATTTTGGAATTGTAATACTCTATTTGTTAATTCATATATTTCATAAGTATATACAAAAAAGAAAAAAGAAAAGAGAAAAAAGTGACAATTTCATAAGGATAATGTATCCTGTAGCAACCAATATGACTTCATGTAAAAAAGATCCCTACAAGAGCTCATTACACATATACAATATACTGGCAATGAAGAATATACAATAGTAAGAAAAAAATGAAAAAATGTAAAAAAATATATAAAAAAGAAAAATTGTGTCGACAAAAAAGAAAAAAAGAAAAAATAGAAAAAATTAAAAAAAAAATATATATATATATACAGTCCCAGTGTGTACACACTATTGTATTTGGGTGGATCTCACCAAAGTTTCCTGTTGAGGGGAGTCATATTCCAGGAAAGTCCTATTCCAGGTAAAGTGTCCAGGTGAAGTATCCACAATATCACTGTTCTTCCTTGCTGAGTGAGAAACTGAACATTTTTGTATGTCTTTGTCAAAGTTTGTGAAGCGTTGAGCTCTTGGGATAAGGCGGGCTGCGCGCTCGGGACCACAATAGCCCCTTCAATGGCCCTGTGTAAAAGGAGGAAGAAGATGACTGCATTTATATCATAGTATGGCGCGCCCGCTTGTTCGCGCGGGTCGCGTCCAAATGACGTCATGTTGCACATGACGCATCCGGTTCCTAGAGTGCGCATGCGCATCAATCTTTTACTGCGCACGTGTCTCTCATTTAATGCACTTGCGTGCGCTTCTCCAGATACACTGCAGGTCAGAACCAGGATGTAAAGGGGTACCTGTCCAACCCTTTATGCTGCATAATTATATGAATGCCAATGGAACAGTTCCTCAATTTTTCTAAAGTTATAATGCACAAAAATACATACAAATATGTGCAAATCATGCTAATTCAGCCTTAATATCTATAAAATCAAAAGTAATAAACATGAAATAATGAAACCACCCTGCTAATGTAGCAGGATATGCAAGGAGGTTTAATGAGATATGGAACACTAACTCCTGTACCTATCCCAATATAGCTAAGGTACAGGGATAAATCAGAAAGGCATCTAGAATCTCAGTTTTGATGTTTGTATAGCGTGGGGGCACTGTCCCAAAACAATATTCATGTAAAAACTAGAATATGTAAGTAATGAAGATAGGTGCTAATACATATTAAATATCTTTTGTATTTCCCAAAAGCAAAAATTGTTATAGTCATGTATTTTATTTATTGCAAAAAATGAATGAGTAGTGCTGCAACAGATAATCAGAGGTGGGCCGTTCACTCTTCCAAAGGTTTAAAGTGAAAAGCATACTCACCAGCAGTGTAGTGTGTGAAAGATGCCCATGGTTTCTCTTATGTTGGACCCCACTGTCCGTCGGGTAGCGGACCACAATTGGTCAAATTCTTTATTAATTTTTATGGAGTAGTGGGGATAGGCGCACCAAATATGTTCCCAATAACATGCTGTAAATGTAAAACAATACAGTTGTCCGTGCACTGATTTACAAAAAATGTTTGAGGTCATAGTCCTAATTTAGACCATCTGGATGCAATGTCTTTTTTTATATTTTTTTTAAATTTTTTCATTTTTTTTCTCACTATTGTATATTCTTCCTTGCCAGTATATTGTATATGAGTAATGAGCTCTTGTAGGGATCTTTTTTACATGAAGTCATATTGGTTGCTACAGGATACATTATCCTTATGAAATTGTCACTTTTTTCTCTTTTCTTTTTTCTTTTTTGTATATACTTATGAAATATATGAATTATCAAATAGAGTATTACAATTCCAAAATATTTTTCTGTATATACTTCTGAAATTTATGAATTATTAAATAGAGCACTACATTTTCTAAATTAATGAGTGCGGTATCATCTATTTATTCTATTACTAACTTTAAGTCAAATAATACTGATAAAATATATTATATAAAAGAGGTTATTACATGCAACAGTAAAAATTAAATTTATTTATTGGAATGCCCATGTGGCCTCCAATACGTGGGTAGAACTATTAGACCATTAAAAACAAGAATAGCAGAACACTGTAGAAACATAGAAAAAGGTCTATTAAATCACTCAATACCAGCCCATTTCTGCATGCATAATAATGACCCTAAACACCTCACGTTTATTGGGATTACAACTGTTAAGAATCACTGGAGAGGAGGAGATGTTGTTAAAAAGATTGGACAAACAGAAATGCAGTGGGTGTATCAGCTAGACACCCTACACCCGAATGGGTTGAATGTTGATTTCGATTTATTTAATTTTTTATATTAATTTTTGTATTTTATTAAGTATATTTTATTTTTTATACATATTTTATATATTATATATTTTTAATATACTATATACTTTTATCATTTATTTTTTATCTTCATCATTCTTACCAATCTTTTTTATAACAACCCTAATATGTATATTATACCAATGCACCTTGATACTATACCACCCAACATGTATTCTTAGATAAGGTTCACTTATTATGTATTATTATTATGTATATGGAGTTGGATGTAAGTTATTTTTAGTATAACGCTAATTGAAATGCATAATTTATATGTATCTAATATTGCCATCTATGATTATTGTTTTAAAACTCAGCTATGTGTCCTATAGGTACTAAAATCATTTCTTATATATATTACTTTTTATTATTTATCTATTCATATAAATATTACTATGTCTTAATCAATTATAATAATATTTAGTGATCTTATCCTTTTTTTCACTGTCTTTGCCCCAAACAAATATGGCCGCCATGCTATTACTGCAGGCATAAAGTTGGAATACACGCCCACATTCCCTACTATTGGACATCGAAATAGGCAGCGCTCAGAATGTCACGCACGCTATTCATTAGTGGTGCGTGCGTTCCAAAGCGCAATAATAATGCACGGACTGCCAAAACGACGACGCGGTCATTTCCGGTATGACGCAGGTACCGCGTCACTTCCGGTATGACGCGCATGCTGCGTCACTTCCGGTATGACGCGTGCGTGTCAACAGCAACCAGGAACCAGGAAGAAGATACACCAGAACATCATTTCCTCATTAAGAAGGATATATAAAAGGACTTTAAAGGAGGTTATACCACACTTCTGAAGAAGCCTATCAGGCGAAACGCGTTAAGTGGGACTTTCTTTTATATTTTATACCCTTTATTGATTTTTAATTTGTTTGTTTATATTAAAGTATACTTTTTTAGTTACTTTTTATACTCATTCTTTTTCTTACTTCCTGGATCCTGTATATCCTTGGTGGGGATTATACCACCTAAGCTGTTTATACTGGAGCAAGTTTTATGCTCTAGAAATTGTAAGTACAATATAATTTATTATCTACTTCATTATTAGTACTTACTTTACCATTGGCTGCAATTTCTTTTTTTATATCAACCACGCACACTGCACTTTGGAAATACTCGTGGCAACTACAACAAATCCAGAGACGGGGATTGTACCGTCCAAGCACATCACAGCTGAGCTCTGTTATAGCTCATATAAATGTGAGTGGACTGTACATAGCCATATTTACTGCTTTAAGATAAAATTTACTGTATTGCACTATTATCTTTTATCTTATTTTTTTCCAAGGTTCTGATCTATTGGAATATCCAAGAATATATGTATGTATTTTCTGCATATATAAATCACTAGGTGCGGTATATGCCTTTTTTTCTGTTTTCTAGTCTTACTAATGGCTGCAATAACATTCGGCCATGTAGAGGTGCGACCATATTAATTCAGTCTCTTTCCCAATAATAATATGAAGGGAGGGGAGTTGGAGTGGGTATCATTGCTCTGCTCACTGTGTCCTCTGCCCCTTCCCTGCAATATCAGGAGAGAGAGATGATTTAATTAAAATCCAGTAGCTGCAAACAGCAGCATCTTTTCAGACTAATCTCAAACAGACTGGTTACAGTCAATCTGGAGCTGCCCTGAGGTTAGAGCCCCCTCATTGCAAAGTTTGTGAATTTTACCATCACCTACTCCAAAGTAATTGAACTTGCAGAAGCTGGAAAGGCGTCACCAGACCTGACTTAACTGTCACTAATTCACCTGTGTGGGAACCTGGCAGTGACCCATGTAAGTCAGAAAACTGTTGCAAAATGGTTTGCCCTATTACCAAGAAAGGGCACCCGGGTACTCCTGGCACCATAACCACTACAGAGGACAGTAGTGATTATATTGCTTGAAGTAACTCTTTAATAAAATACACATAGATATTAGGTCTGCAGGAAAATACAAAATAGGAATCAGTTAGAGCTGCCTTAACTTCACCATTCCAACATCATGTTCTGGAATGTAACCTTGACAATTCACTGTTAGTAAAGTGGCGGAACATGACGTGACTGGTAATTTACAAGAGCATTACTAGGAATCCACAATGGTTCACACAAAACAAATGTATCTTATTAACTGAAGTACACCTGTAAACGCTTTATTCCTATCTTCATTGCTTTCAGCAGAGTGCTCATCGCCAATTACCCGTAGAGGAAGAGGTTAACAAAAGGCTGTGAAAGGTTCAAAACACTGTCACTACAATTTTGGACACTGCAAATCATTTCTGATGTGCTGCTATACTATTTTGTGTTATTTACTGCCCTGCAACTGTCTGCTCTCATAAATCTTTATTTTGCCGTTTTCCCCTGTGTGCCTCGCAGATTTAGTAAACACATCATTATACCTGTTTACTGCGAGTGATGCTGTGAGAAGTTACCGCAATGGAGTTACATTTATAGAGCGTTGAATACATAATCCTTCCATAAATAGAAATTAATCCTTACAGACAAGGCACACCGTTCCCTGACTTGAGTATTTTATAAATGCAGTCACCTACACGGTTGTTTTCTTTACTAAACCTGGATTTGTTGCGTATTAAAATCAAAATTGTAAATTTTAGGTCAGAATTGCCAAATTGCAAAAAATACAAATCCGTAACGTAGCTATTTTTCTAGCTTTGCACTTGATTTAATATTTTTGCAAATGCTTTTCAACTAAATTAAAATGTTGAGAAATATGTTGATTTTTTTGATGTAATGATATTTTTTCTTCTACGTGATATATTTTTAAAAGTTTAAGATTGGAAAAACTAATTTTAAAATTTTCTCCAAAAGTATTAAATCATTTGAAAAGTTTATCGAAAAATAATAAATTGAGGCCTTTGTTCTATTTTAGTATAAAATTGACATCTTCCTTGTCAATTCCCAACTGTTCACAGATGATGCTTAACTGGTAATTAGGGGCAAGTTCAGTTGTCCAAATTCAAGAACACCTATCTAGACTTCTGCTCATACCATGGATACTATACTGGCGTTTGGAAAAATTCACTAGTAATGTGTGATTCATGTATTTATTTAAAATAAATAAATAAACAATTTACTAAGCCTGTTCTTAGAAAGACCCAATCAGATCTCTTAACTGAGAGAGCCTCCCATTATAAAGAATAAATTAACAAATAGCAGGAGAGGCCCAAGCAAGTGGCCTCTTCTCCCTCTCCACCCCATGAACTGTACAGTGGAGAATGTAACACTACTACGCCTCTTCAAGTTTGCTTGCGACGTGGTTCAGGGGATGGAGTCGTTAAAAATCACTATCTATCTGCACTATGAAAAATAAAGGATTCTTCAGCGCGAATGGCAAACTGTAATCAGTATCCTACAAAGGAGACTTGCTGTTAATGAAAGAGGCATTTTTAGGCTTATAGATCAGTCTATTTTTATTATCTTGAAAACAACTTCTCATAAATGCTTTCTGCGACTTATGACATCAGGGGAATGGATTAGAACTTTGTCTAGGTCGGTAATTATAAACGGATTAAGATTATCAGAGGACATAATTAATAAAATCCTGAAAGACGGCTTGGGTGTTGAAGAGCCCAAATGGCATTAAAATGGCACTCATCGTGACCTCTGGAAGTATTGAAGGCAATCATCCAATCATTACACTTTTTATGCAAACCAAATTGCATGATCTTGAAGATCTAATTTGGTAATGGTGTTAGGACCCTGTCATCTGTCAAACTATTTTTTGGTTAACGAATTTGTGTTTTTTATGGTTATTCAGCTAAACGCCCTGTAATTAATGGAAGGTGTGAATTCAACTTCCTTTTTCAGAACAAAGAGGAATCCAGCCCAAGCAGAAAAGGATTCATTTCTGGCAAGTAACTTTACCATAAAAGACCGAATATTAAAGATGAACTAAAAACCAGAGGCAAATAAAAACAGCTTGCTATGTTGTCTGCATTGCAAATACAGTTTCCATAGCTGGCTCCGTTCATGTTCACACTGGAGTCTAGATATAGCGTCTAGTATATTCAGATTAGGGAATATGTGAAGAGATAGACGAGCTGACAATTTTATTTTTTACCAACAAACTGCCAAGCACTCTGATTTCTGCTTTCTTTAATGTGTTGCAATTTCTGGTTAATAAGCCAGCTGCAGCCCCAGAAAAGGTTCCAAGAGATACCATTGCTAAGGTAAGAGATGTGGTGGTTCAGGGTACACTTCAACCTAAAGAATGAAACTTGGGTTTCCAATTTTTGCAGATAACAGGATTATCCTGGAATGGATAGGCCTAGCATTGATTACAAAGATCTTGCAAACCTTAGACTTGATGTATTGATGGGACCCCTCAGCTTTTTTTTCTAGATGGAAAAGACCATAATCTATACTTACAAGTGGGCACTACACTATAATATCCTGAGCCCCTATACGCAGAGCTGCTTATGTTTCCACCCTTTGGGTGACTACAACCACCAAGAACCACACTATATCCATAGGCGGGGATTGTTCCGCCCAGGCTTTCAAGTTGGAGCTACGATTTTAGCTACAGGAAATTGTGAGTGTGTTTCTTTTGTTTTATTCTATTTATTTGGACAGTGACATACTACACTATTTTTCTTTAGGTGCTGCACCACTCCTTGACTCCATTGGTGCATTGACCCTTACGTTATCTACTTATTGCTTAGTAAGCAGAGAAGAGCAGTGTTTTTCCTGGGCTAAACACAGTATTCTCTTTTGACACTTTACTTTGTCTATTTTGTAGTTTTGTAGTTTTTGTTGCTCCAAAGTCTCTTTCTCATATACTTTCACTTTCTCCCCGGAGCACTAAATACGATGTGCTTTTGCTGAGATTAATTAATGGCCTGTCTATATAATGGCCACTAACATCAAGCTTGTTTCCTGTGCGTTTTATTTTGCCTAAAAATAAAAATATAAATTAAAAAAGGCATCATGCAGAATATATAAATTCCTTTCCATGTATTCTTCATATCATGACATTACACGATTTCTGGTATTTTAACAGCAGTGTCCTCTCGATAGAACCTACCCGAACGCTCATTATAAGATGATCGAAATATGTGTCTGTGCTGTTGAGTAGCTTTACAAAGAGCACAGACACAATTCTGATCTGCCTGCCTGCTGTTCCTGGAAACGACAACCCTATAAGCACCAAACAGATAAGAAATCCATTGTACAACAGAACATTGATTGCTATGAACAGCGCTCAAAGAGTTACACGTAAGAATACTCATTTAGTCTCACATCCTGTTTAGCAACCTATAATAATGAGGCAAGGATAAAAGATTCCTTAATTGCATCTATGGAAGCGCATGAAGTCATTCGGCAGGAAGACTGCTGAGAGCAGGTTTCGTGTGATAACCCCCCCCAAGTCGCCATTTATCACCTAGGAACCATACTGTTTATGCATTATTAAGTTGCCTCTATTTAAAACATAGGTAAAGTCATTCTTCATTGAGAAAGCTTTACAAATGAAACAGCAGCGTACCAATCTATTTCGGCCTTTGACAATCACCTTACTGCAGATTCTGTTGCTTTTAATAACCAGTGTGATAAATGTCATTGCTGACTCAATGCGCGTAATAAGTAACACCACAATTGTATTTTTTTTCTTAGTAGTAAAAAAAAAAATCAATATGCACCTCTCCCTTCCTCCAAATTTAGATAGCCTTGTTCATTTTGTCATAGGCCAATTTAAATATAACCTTCCACATAAGGTTCAGATTCAAATTATAAATAAATTTTAAGTGACATAGCTGGGGAAAGAATTGAAGGTCACAATTTGCTGAAATTAGTGTACGGGAGAAGAAGATACAGTGTGCGTAATACATTTTGTTTCATAAATCACAAGTCAAACTAATCTGTATTTGCCGAAATCTAGTACATTACTGCACCAGATGAAAAAATACCATATATCAAATAGCAACATATTATAATAAATATTAAATAAGTGTAAAATAAGTCAGTGGCTGAATAAAAGAGAAAATAAAACGGAAAAAAAGACAATATAATATATGCAGAATTTTGAGACTGCAGCATATATACACATAGTATCACATAAGGGTAAAACATAAAACATATCCCCAGCGAATAACCTCCTGGGGCATAATCAGAGGCAGAAACCATTCTAATTCAGCTGTTGTCATACAGATGTGTGTGACCTACCTGCTTTTACTAAAAATTAGTGCACACCCTGTCTATACATACCTGGATGGCTAGTGACTAGTGTTAAAGGAGCCACTTTAAGCCTTCATTAAATCATTTTTCACATAAGCTTTTCAAATGATTTAAACTTTTTTGATCAACTTTTTATTCAAAATATTTACATATCCAAAAAGATATCATATACAAAAAATATAAATATATCAAAAATATAAAAATATTTTTCAAAATATCAAATCGTTTTAAAAATGTATCTAAAAACTTCATCAACATTTTTTATATTGAGGCATTCGTTTGAATATTGTGATACATTCTTGAAGCTTAGAGTACGTGAGAAACATGGGATAATTATTTTCTAATTATGTTTTTCATGTTGGTCCATCAAAGGGACACTCCGAACCCCTAAAGCAATTTAGCGTTAGTGTTTTATGTGTGAAGAGTGGATCCTATTTCATTTTACAAAAAGTGCATAATTTGACACATTTATAAGTTAACCGTGTTACACCCCCCTGGCTCTCAATCAGATAACTGTTCCTGTTACTTCCTGGTTTGTTTAGCTCAGTGAAGCTAAACACAAGATACTGGCAAGCACTTGCCTTGTAAAGCCTTCACATTGACCTGCATTGGGAAGTCTGTGATTGCCCAGTAACAGAAAGTCTGGGTGTGTAAGAAGGGGATGGTTTGCAAAGGCAGCAGACAAGATACGTTGCTGCTTTTACAAGCTGTTTTTAAATATAACCCTAATGGAAAAATGCATAATTAAATGCGTGCATGTTTTCATTTTCTGTATGTTTACTAAATAGCGATTTGAAAAAAATAAATGCTGTTTGTTTTTTTAAATTTTGGGCAGTGGAGTGTTCCTTTAACATTCCTCAATATGTACCAATAGTACAATTTAGGTATATCCTAGTTCAGTTACAATGGAGCTAATGGCAAAATGTTGAGCACTGCCAGGCTAGAATGTTGCTAATCATGATTGCCTTCATAAACTCCATAGCCAAATGGTGTTTGATGCCCCTTTACTTATTAAAACATATGTGGAGATTCCAGGAACAAGGTGATGTAGTGCAATTCTATACTTATTACGGTGTGTGATGTGTGTATACATAACTTAATGAGTGTTACAGTGTTATTTCGCTAAAATAGTTTTAATTCAGCTTATATTTTGAAGCATGAATTAAACAAAAGAACCTATTGACAGCTGAGCTTTTCCAGGAAAGTTCCATTAAAAATTAATGTAGATTTCAAGTACATGATTTTCTGGGAAGCAATGGAAAAGCATTTTCATTAACTATTCATTGGAAAAAGAAATGCCTATTCAGAGCACAATCTACAGCAGCTCTTTGGACCTAGTCCTTATTGGAAGGGTGGGCATGAATACATCCATATCTATAGTTATACAGAACACGCAAAATCAAGGACAGTGCCGTTCATTAAATACATCAAATATATGAGTCACTAAAATTTACAAATAAATCCATTGTTTCCAGTGCTAGGAACAAGGTATTTGAGAAACTTCTAAAACAAACTAAGCCTTGAAAGTAGAGCACATAGCTCCTCCTCCATGTCCTGTCAGTCAGAGAACAGGAAATTACACATACTGACGCGCATGCCAACTCAGCGTGGACATGATCTCTGCAGACAGCACATTATAGGTACTGAAAGCCAGGAGGTGTAACTCACAGCTCTTTCAATATCAGACCTTTAAAGCAGAGCTATATTTTAGACCTCTGATCTGTCAACTTGATAAATGTGCCAACTATAAAACTGTAGGAACCGGGTCCTGGCACCATAAATAAACTAAAATGGAATTTTAAGAAACTAACTTATAAAGTAAATAAGTAAAAATCCAATAAAAGTAATTGTGTGTCAAAAAGCGATAGACAGTATTTCTTGAATATATTTGTATTTCAAATCTTATATTATTATTTCTGTTACCACACTAAATGTGTACTCCCCCAAAAACAAACAACCCACATGAAATCTCAATAAAACAGAGGAGAGCTGAATATTCTTTAAAGTGCAATACCAGTGTATTTGGTGTACAATACAATAGCAATGTACTTAGTGTACAATATAGTACCAGTACAGTCAGTGTAAACTAGAATATATAGATAAAACACAATATGTTGATAAAACACTTAACTGATCTTTGTTTTGTCTTTCACAATCTGGTGTGTATAGCTAAATACAAAATAAAGTGCATTAGTGTAAAACCTTAAAATATATTATTTCATATGAAGGTATTAATGGAACACTCATGTAATCCAGAGCTAATGGAACACTCACATAATCTTCACTTTATGATCATTTTCTTGCATTACTTTACGATATGATGTTTCATAATGGTATGGAATGAAATGTGTTCAGAACAATATGATTGGGAAATTTGAGACCCATAGAAGGTGGCACGCATACTGTAAAGCAAGTAATAGTGTAGGTACTCTCTATGACTCCATCGACGAAACCAAAAGTGACGCAAAGCAACCCAAACAGGAAATTAGGTTGCATCCCAGAAAAAAGGTTTGGAACGCAAAGCCCCACTGGTAGGAAGGGTATTCTCAACAAGCACCAGCCGGGAAGAGTAAAGATTGATAAGAGAGCTATACATACATCAGCAGCGACCAGAGAGGCCTTATGAACTAGACTGAGGAAATGTAAAAAAAAAAAGGCAAAACGTGTTTTTGGGAAGACTACAAAGTCTCCACAGTGAACATTAGTATTTTAAATTTTATTTTTTGTTGTTTTATAATTATGTTTATAGTTAAATACAGTACATATTTTTTAACATATCAACTACCTGGATTCCTGCATTTCTAAAGTAGGGAGCGTGGTCCTTAACCAGATAAGGCTTTCACACTGAGTCAGGCTGTAGGCTCTATGCTTGTGAGTATAATAAGCACCGCATACAGGCTATATACTTTGTAAGTAAATTTCAATATTTTTGCACATTTCTTTTATCCAGTGATAATAAGAGTGTAAAATTATACATTGGAATTTCTGTACAGAAGAGGGGAGTGATCACCCAAAATATACCCAAAAAATCTTCATACCAGAGCTAGGTTCATTAGCTCCGGATTATGTGAGTGTTCCAATAGCTCTGGATTATGTGAGTGTCCCATTAGCTCTGGATTATGTGAGTGTTCCATTAGCACTTTAATTTGAAATAATATGTTTTAAAGTTTTACATTATTGCACTTTATTTTTATTTAAAGGTGTACACACCAAATTGTGAAAGAAAAAACAAAGATCGGTTAAGTGTTTTATCAACATATTGTGTTTTTATCTATGTGTTATATTTTACCCTGAGTATACTGGTACTGTATTGTACACTAAATACATAGGTATTGTATTTTACACCAAGCACACTGGTATTACACAGGTATTGTACTTTAAAGAATATTTAGCACTACACTGTTTTATTGACAATTCTTGTAAAGTAAATAGTGTTTAAAGAACAAACTAACATTTGTAATAGGCTTTTCATATCAGGGAAATTAATTTACAGTAATTTAAAAAAGTACATAAGCAAGTGCAGTCCCTGTGGGGCAGGACGGTTAGTTATGATGCTGTGTAAATTACATAAGTATGTCTCTAAGGTGCTCCCTGACTTTGCTTTGATTTGATTGCAAGACGTAGAATATTTGTAAAGGGCTGAAGAAAATGTGCAGGCTGAGTGATTAGTATATGATATGGATAGATAAATTATTTATTTCCCATAAGGCACTCATAAAAAGTTGTGGCTTTTGAAAAGATTGCCAAAGAACAATACTTACCATTCATACAAGTATCTACCACATTGGTGTTTAGCAAAAAAAAAAAAATGAAAACCAAAGAAAAAAAAGAAAGAAAAAAAAAAGAGGATATCATCGATAGTTGGATCACCTCTTTTGGAGCTGCATCATCTTTAAACTATCTCCCACTTCACTAGATCTTCAAGCATGTACAGAATGCGAAGTCAAAGGCAGCACTTTATAATAACTCTTATACAAATTATCTTTTGCTTTTGAAAACTCTCCAAGTTTATATTGTCAAAAATCAAATTCATATTCTCCATTGTACCAGGCAGAATGCTAAATTAGGGTTTTTATAATTTAATTAAGTATTGTGAAATGATCACAAATGTACGAGTTGCTCCTCAGTGGGAATTTTTACCTTAGGGTAGGTTATTAAGACCTGTCAGCTCTCGTCGGAGGTGTTCATGCATTTCCTTGACAATTTAATTATTCTTAAGGTCTGTTCCTAGAAATAAAGTGTATACCCAAGGGGTTTGCAGTGCCTAGAGAGAATCTGATACTACATACTGATTATTCTCATCTTTCATATAAGGCCAAGGAAAGACACTCCATCTTGTTCTATAATAGCTGATACACATGCTTTTATCTTTGATATATAACCCAATTGTTTACACATATGTTGAGAAAACAAATCTGTACTTTAGTATGATAAGGGAGGTCCAATGCAGCTATCACTTAAAATATAGATGCTAAGTATAAATATTGGTTCTATACTTGACAGGTCACCCACCTAACCTTTTCCACTTTAAAGAGCTCGATATTGTTGAGATCGGTCCAGGATCTATAATTTTACTTTCAACCTATTCACTTAACTCACAGGACACATAAGGGAAGGAGCATGCAATTTTACTCTTAAAGAGGGTGAGAGGTGACCACTGTTTAATAATTCTCAAAACAGAAGTCTCACTCAAGACCCAACCATCATGACTGCAAAAATCACCCCGGAGCCTGGAAAAGTTCATAAACATCATCCTTACTAACTCACAGTCCAAATATGGCAATCCTAGAAGTTTCTGGATTCTTGGGGAATGTTGGTTCTTGGTTAAAGTGCTTGTAAATGTAGCGAGACACAAAATGACAAATAATAGTGCAGACTTTTTTATGCAGAAAAATAGGACTCACAACATGAGTATTTGAGGTAGCACTCACATGTTATGGAGCTTAAACAAGCTCTAAGTAAAATTGTTTGCAGCGGTACAATCCCCACTGAGGATATGTTACTTTTAAAACAAATATCTCAATATGCAGGTAGATATATGAAATAGACATGTGCAATTTGTTTCTGTCCAAATTAAAATTTGATGGAATTTCAGCAATTTGGACATCCGGATGCTTCCGAATAGCCGAAGTCCTGAATTTCGGTAGTGCCGAACCGACTTGAATTGCCGAAGTGACGAATTTCGGAAGTGCTGAACCGAATTGCCAAAGTGCAGAGTTTCGGAAGTGGCGAAGTGCTTCGGATTTCAGAAAAGTGGCAAAACAGGTGAGGGAGGGAAAATTAGGGGAATGATAACAGGAATCTAACCCTACCCCTAAACCTAGTAGGGTTAGGGTTAGGGGTAGGGAATTGCCGAATTCCCGAAGTGCCAAACCGAACCGAAGTGCTGAAATCACGAATTTCGGAAGTGCCGAACCAAACCGATTTTTTTTTACCCATGCACATCCCTAATATGAAAGAAAAAGAAAATATCCAATAGTGCTCACTGTAAACATAAATAAGTGATGCATTATAAAAATGTATTATACTCACATTTGATAGAGCGTTAAGTCGCTCAAATATCTTTGCATGTGTGGTATGTAAACACTTGAAAAAGCTTCTATTAGTGAAATGCATGTGTAATAGTGTAACATTTATGGTTTGGTTTTTTTTAAGCATTAAAGTATATTTGGTTTTAACTCACTTTGTTGTGATAAATAATTTATTACACTTTGTATGCAATTTTATTTGTTCCTGGCATACCTAACTTCAGATCTGGACCACTATTTACCATCATATACCTGGTGGGGATTCTTCTTTCTATCTGCACATTGAGATATTCACCTTTAAAAGGTACAAATACATCAGTGGGGATTGTACTACTGCAATCAATTTTATTTAGAGCTAATTTAGGCTCCATAATATGTGAGTGCTACCTCATATACTACTGTTGCGAGTCCTTTTATTCTGCCTAAACAGTCTGCACTATTATGTAATTTTGTGTCTCCCTACATATATTTACAAGCACCTTAACCAAGAACCAACATTCCCCAAGAATGCAGAAACCGCTGAGATTGCGATATTTGGACTGTGAATATTTGGACTTCTTTAGATGATTCTATCTTTTTACACCTTTTGGCACAACCTATCTTTTTGTATTGCGTGCTGTCTATTTTTACCCAGCGCTTATCCATTTTTGTGTTATCCTTACTAACTTGCCTAAAGGAAAGAAATGTTCGGAGGTATGGTGGCAATAGTTTCCTGACAATGCCCCATCTCCTCCCATGTATGTAGTCAAACCACTTAGTAACGGTTTGACGTCTCACCTGAGTTCTACCATGTGCTGATTCCTGCCTATTTCAAAGACGAAAATGCTCAGCTCTGTGCTCAGCCCACTGGTGTAGCACTTACCTGGTTTACTTACCTTAGGTCTGCCAGGTTCTGCACCCTGCCTAATTGGCTAACTGCAATTATCTGATGCTCTCAGTTAATGAACTAGGCTGGCACTGCAGGGCTTAGCTCAGGAGAGGTAATGGAAGTCCCAGCAGGGGCTGAGAGGAGGCAAAGAGTAACATCTGGTGGACTCAGATAAGAAGTCAAACCGTTACTTACCTTAGGAAGAATGCAAGGGCACTCCTAGTACCATAACCACTAAAATATGATGTAGTGGTTATGGTGCTTTGAATGTTCTTTTAACATAGATGTATCACACACAAACAAAATGTATCATGTTGCTGACCATTTGTCTGGCAGACTAGGGTATGTCCCGTGACCACAAATTCATTTTAATTATCACCACAACATTCCTACCATAGACAGAAACAAATATCTGCGGCTGCAATATGCAAAAGGTATATTCTCCCATATGTCCACCTCTATGACATAACCACTAAACCTGTCAAAATGACATGCATGTAGGCTCCATGTGCGTTCAAACATAGAGGACATTACAGATTAACTGAAATCACGATAAACTACTAAGGAAAAAAGAAAAAAGAGAGAATATTACCACTTCAAAGAAGTATGTAAGAAAAAAAAACAACTCCGCAGATGGTAGCTTTGCTTTTAATTTACAATATAGATATTGTTAGATATAAAGAAGATGGATGGAAACCATTCTTTTTTACAATTATATACCATAAATAAATAGGGACTGATACTGAGGTTGGGTTCCAGTGCATGAATAGCTTATTTACACAGTTTTATTTGGTTTACTGAGAGAATTAGCAGCCAGTGTAATTAACCTTAATTGCTATGTTACATATTTATGAAATATCACCAAGTAAAGCGGAAGATATTTTTTATGTCATTTTTATAACAAAGTATTCTAAGAATAAATGCAATGTAATTGCAATGTTTAGAAAATCTAGCAATATGACCTTTGCACAATTGTTAGTGTTTTCTTTCTCAGATTACAGATTTTATATTGGTTTTCAATGTGGCACAACAAAAAGATAAATTGGTATATAGTAACAGATACTGGGGAAATTAATTAGAGGGACTCTCTGGTTACCAATACAACATTAATGCATTTGATAGATTTGGGCATCATTAACATGCTATATTTTTTGCATGCCTAAAATCTTGAAAAAAAATTATGTTTTGTAGAATTCAGCACCATAACTCTGCTTCCTTAGCCATTCCAAAACAGGGAATATGAGAAGTCTGGGGAAAAAAAAGCTTAGAGGATCTCTGTAGCTTGGTAAATCCCCGCTCAGGTCTCAAAATAGTTTTTGCTCACTTGTGCCATTACAGAGAGAGACAGTTTCAAGGCATATCAGACTGATCGCACCCGTAAGGGCAGTGCAGAACCAAAATGCCGAGAGGTTCTCCGTGCAAGATAGATACAGCAACCCCGGTCTACTATTTCAGCCTTCTAGGGCCGACCTCACCAATGAGGTGTAGCTGATACCCCTTTAGGCACAGTGAGCATGGGGTTCACGTCTGTATTACCCTTTTAACTTGGGGAGAACAACGTTAATGCATTGCAACAAAAACAGAGACTATGAGAACTCAATACTGAGTTTCTCTAAGCTTTTGTCCGCTATTCTCTGTTATCCTTAGCTACACCTACTCTGGGCCGGATTATCATAGGGGCTGATGGAGCTGCAGCTCCAGGCCCAGGCCCATGGAATAGGCCCATTTAAAAAAAATATATATATATATATTATATATATTTTTTTTTTTTACACACTACTCTTAGGTTTGCCACCTGACTGGTATTTTACTGGCACAGCCGGTATTTGAGGCTGCCTGGCCATGATGGTATTGCAGTAATACCGGCAATACAAATGCAGGTATTTTTCTCAGAATACATGAGAAAATAAATAGATTACTCTGCAATACCAGCACCGGCCAGTAGGGGTCATTGTGTGTGGAGAGAGGCAGGGATAGGAAGTTACAGCATATCCCTGCCTCTCTCTACTACTCACTGATCCGGGGGGGAGCAGCAGCACAGAGTCCAGACAGCAGCTCTACAGCTCAGGTAAGTGAGGGATGGGGGGAAAGGCAGCAGGGACACATGGGGACACAGAGACACTAGGGGACACATGGGGACACAGACACTAGGGGACACTGAGACACTGGGAGACCTGGGAACACTGAGACACTTGGGGATACTGGAAAACATGGGGACACTGACACTAGGGGACACTGAGGCACTAGGACACAGACACTAGGACACATACACTGGGAGACCTGGGAACACTGAGACACTTGGGGATACTGGAAAACATGGGGACACTGAGACACTAGGGGACACTGGAAAACATGGGGACACTGAGACACTAGGGGACACTGAGACACTAGGGGACACTGAGACACTAGGGAACACTGGGACACATGGGGACGCTGGGACACATGGGGACGCTGGGACACATGGGGACGCTGAGACACATGGGGATGCTGAGACACATGGGGATGCTGAGAGACATAGCGACATTGGGAGACACTAAGACATGGGGACATGGAGACACTATGTCCCCATGTCTCCCAGTGTCCCTAGTGTCTGTGTCCCCAAGTCTCCCAGTGTCTGTGTCCCATGTCTGTGTGCCTAGTGATCCCATGTGTCACTATATGTCCCAGTGTCCTCATGTCTATGTCCACAACTGTCCCCAAGTGTCTGTCTCCCAGCTAGTGTCCCCTAGTCTCCCAGTGTCTGTGTTCCCATGTCTCTGTGTCCCTAGTGTCTTAGTGTCCACAAATGTTTCAGTGTCCCCATGTGTCTGTGTTCCTAGTGTCTCAGTGTGCCTAGTGACCCCATGTCTCCCAGTGTCCCTATATGTCCCAGTGTCCCCGTGTTTATGTCCATAACTGTCCCCATGTCTCCCAGTGTCCCCAAGTGTCTGTCTCCCAGCCAGTGTCCCCTAGTCTCCCAGTGTCCCCTAGTCTCCCAGTGTATGTGTTCCCATGTCTCTGTGTCCCTAGTGTCTTAGTGTCCCCAAATGTTTCAGTGTCCCCATGTCTCCCAGTGTCTGTGTCCCTAGTGTCTCAGTGTCCCCATTTATCCCAGTTTCCCTAAATGTCTTTGTGTCCCCCTGTCTCTCAGTGTCCCCGGGTCACTCAGTGTCCCCGGGTCTCTCAGTGTTCCCAGTATCCTAGTGACATGATGACACACTGAGACATTGGGACACTGTGAGAAATTGGGACACTGAGACACTGGGAGACTAGGGGACTGGGCGACATGGGGACACTGACACTGTGATACATAGGGACACTGAGACACTGGGTGACTTGCGAGACTGAGACACTGGGAGACAAGGAGACACTGGAAGCAATCCATCTATACAGCAGAATCAAACTGTGAGTGGTTTGTTGGTGATTTTACAGAATTTTCTCTGATGTCACTTCTTGTGATTTACATCATGTGATGTCACGCATAACTAATTAATTATACAAATGATTAAGGCTGGTATTTTTTTCCAAGAAAGGTGGCTTAAAACCACCACCCTGGCCTCTTCTTGCCTCCCTAAATATAGTAAAATATTACTTGTATTCAAGTCTGCAGCTGCAGGCTCTGCCTCTGAACTGACTGTCTGCTGACATCATCAGAAGTGGTGGTCTGAGCAAATTACAATACTTTCCCATAGGATTGGCTGAGACTGTCAACTAGACAGATCAGGGGCAGAGCCAGCACAAGTCCAACATAGCCCTGGCCAATCAACATCTCCTCATAACAATAAATTGAATCAATGCATCTCTATGAGGAAAGTTCAGCATGCAGAGGATGGAGACACTGAATGGCAGTGCTGCACACTAGGCAGTACTGCCCCAGGAAGCACCTCTAGCAGCCATCTAAGGAGCGGTCAGTGGAGTTATTTTCTCTGAAAAGCCAGTGTTTACTGCAAAAAGCCTGAATGGAATGATTCTACTTACCAGAACAAATACAATAAGCTGTAGTTGTTCTGGTGACTATAGTGTCCCTTTAAGTTTGGAAGCTTAAGAGGGATGTATGGGAACAAAACTTGTGTGGACTGGCTGACAATAAAATTAGTTTAGGTAATGCAGACGTTGGTCTCTCTAACACTTTGGCATGTCCCCTTTATTCTACACTCACTACATACACCTTTTCTCTGTCTCAGACTATATACCAGGAACTTCTGCCTGCTAGTAAGAAGGTAAGGAGACTAGTGGACCATCGAGTGCTAGGGGATAGTCCTTAGAAAGCATGGAGTGAGCGCATCATTAGACGCCTTTATGTCAAGCTCAGGGTGCTGCCTGCATAGTATGCCCTTAGTTGGACAGCCTGCAGGATTGGCAGGCAGCCTGACATACATTCATGCCAGGCTGACCTTCCAATTCTTTGGACAAACATGCCCCCTTTTTGGGCATGTTCACCCCTTTTGTCAGGTCTGGTCACGTGATTTGCGCCAGTGGCACACCCTTTTACAGCGCCCATTGATTTCCTGCTTCACTGGACGCTGCTGTTATGGGTTATGGATTTACTTGAAAGATGAAAGCATAAATTAGAGAGAGATTAGTTTAGAGTATGTGTTTTCCTTTAGCTGCATCCTATGAGTTTCTCTCCAGCACCAACTCCATCAGATACATGATGTTTGGGAGGTATGACTGTTTTAGTGTTTTTGGTCGATAAGATTCCGTAATTAGGCCCATCATAATTGTCAGCACCAGGCCCACCGTGCTCTTAATCCGGCCCTGCACCTACTGCTCCAGGAAGACTTCTTTATCAAATTTATGCACACAATCTCAGCCCCAACAGCACTGAGTGACCTGCTTTTAATTCTCAAGTGGCATTCTCAAGTGGCAAAGAGAGAAAGACCCACACAGTGGGGCTGTGGAAGGGGAGAAAACAGACATAGAATGGCTGGGGAAGGGGACACATGGCCATGCAGAGGGGCTGGGAAGGGGACACAGACACACAGAGAGGCTGGGAAGAAGACACACACATTGGGGGCGGGGAGAATTTCCCTGCAATTGAAAATAGTATCTATGTTTCTCTTCAAAATTACAATGAAGTGACATAGTCATTGCAAGGTGTCCACACTTTTTCAAAAGAAGGGATTGCATTATGGGCCTATGCTGTTAAGCAGTCCGTTAGGTGATTTTCCTGGAGTCTGTTAACTGCAAAAAGAGTCTTAGGTATATACGTGATCTAGACTCCTAGGTATTTAACAGATCATTTTATCTGGACCTTAAAAATATTCTCAGTCTGTTTAGCATTTAGACACATGTATGGGTAGAGCACTGGATTTATCAAAGTTAATATTAACAAATCCAGTCAATATTGTAGCTAGACAGTTTGCTAAAGGAATTAAGTAGGTTAAATAGAGGAGGCATAGAAGCGGCTGAGTTTGTGAGTGTCAATAGGATATTGTCCATGAACACAGCTACTTCAGGTGATTGACCTCCCACCACTACTCCTTTGATGTCATTATTATCTTTGATCAAGTTCCAATGACAGGGCAAATAATAATGGAGACAGTGGACATCCCTGTCTAGTGCTTTTGGACAATGAAAATGAGGAGAACCCAGCACCTGGAAACGCTGAAAAACAGCAGTACTCTAAAAGGCCAAATAAGTATGGCCATTCCACTGTATCAAATGTCTTCTCTCTGTTCAGTGATAGGAGCAGAAAAAGTGTATTCAAACCACTCATCCTCTAGACCAGGTCCACCTCTCGCCTAAGTTGGGGATCAGGGATAAAACCCACTTGACTTGACTTGGGTGAATTAATTTTCCTAAACCAGCATTCAGTCTGGATGCCACAACGGCAGCACGCCACCGCACACTACCTCGCAAGCAAGCAAAGCACCCGAGCAAAGCGCCACCACCGCTAGAGCGAGCACAGGGCAAAGAGACACAGCGGCCGAAGCAACGAAAGGGCATTAACCGACCAAAGAGCACGAACGGTGATCAAGCAACGGCACCGGGGACCCCCATGAGAGGCTTGTGCGGACCCTCCTCGACCCGTCAGGGTCACCGCGGCCCACAACGAAAGAGGCACCATAACCAAAACAATAGCCTGCAGACATCACCCTCCCACCGCACCGCCAGCTCCACTAAGACTGACCTGAGGAGAAGAGGCACACAGCGACCCGTCACATCCCTAGCCAAAGAAGGCTCCTTGCTGAACAGCACCCGCATGCACAAGGCTCATCACCGGCAGCAGACACACAAGACGGCAGGGAACACTGTGAGGATTTTAACCCCTGGAGTGCTGACAGTCAACCAACCCGGGCAAGCACACAAGGCCTCCAGAACGGGCATAGGATGATGCAACTGGGACTGCTGCCTGGAGGGGGCCCACGGCTTCTGACCCTGCTCCTACTGCAGAGACTTTTTCTACACCCAGCTGGAGACAAACAACATCCCAGTATAAACTGTATGATCAATTTGCTTGTCGTAATGTACCTCTGTTAGCCAACCACAGCTTATACATAGTTATATCTCGTAATATTGCTACCAAGCTATCTTATAACTATGCTAAAAGGAATGGTGTACTCTGGCATTAGCATTTACACACCCACTAAGCTTCTACTATACTGTCTTAACTTATTATGTATTTATAATTTCAAGTGCAACTAGCTCAGTCACACCTAGCACTCTAGACACAAGCATCCCCGTCCAAGCGTTACCTACCTTACCTGGGTTGCATATGTTATACTACAACTTAACAGTCAGGAGATACCAGAGCGTGAATAATCATACCAAACTAAATATTACTTATAAAATTGTGCAAGCATTAACATACCCTATCCTGTTTTCAAATGTTTATGAAAAAGCGTGAAGATTGCCTTTGGGGTACCTCATGCGTGTTGTTATCTCATTTGCACGACAAAAAAAAATAAAAAATCAAGTTTCAAGAATGACACAATCGTATGTACCATGTTTGTTGATCTCATTTCTTTTTTTTTTTCAATTTATATTTTATTGAGTTATTGTGAAAACAAACATAACTTTTCATTTTATGTATATTTAACATGAGTAAAGCAGGCATAACTTTTGCGGCTTATATACCACGATTAACAGCGATGGTCTGCCTGTAATCGTTGGTCCCTGATGTTTCACAATTTATAATTGGACTACTGTCTATTGTGAGCTAGGTCTCGGTTCATAATGGGCTCTGGGCTCCTGGATTTGATTGGATGGGTCACTGCCTGGGGATGGGGGTATGAGGTGAAGTCTCTGACTCAGCGCCAAGAGGTAGTTCCCCCTAGTGGTCTGGCCCGCCTCGGAGCTGTGTTGGTGCCGGTCTCTTTTTTTCCGATTTGGTGCTGTTCGGAGGATGCGTCTGTCAGAGTTTGTGGGCGCATGTCCAGGTGCTTAAATAGCTCCTCGGGGTCGTCTGCTGATGTCAGTGTATGGCCTTTGTCCCCAGTTGTCACTTCCAGGGATCCCTCCACTCCCCAGCGGTATTTTATAGAGCAGTCTCTTAGTTTCTTTGCCACCGGTGCTAATTTGCGCTTTTCCATGAGCACAGGGAACGGGATGTCGCCGTATACAGCCACTGTATTGCCTTCAAAGGTTATGTTCCCCTGCGTTCTAGAGTAGGTCATGATCGCATTCTTGACAGCAACATCACGTGTTACCGCTATCACATCTCTGGCGGAGCCCTCAGGTGCTGCTGGGGACTTTCGGACCCTGAACACCGAGGTGATCAGTGGCGGGGCAGTCCCTCCCCTGATTCCTAGTGTGTCTATGAGGCTCTGTGTATATTGCAGCAGCTTCTCTGTGTCAATCATCTCTGGGATTCCCCTGAGACGTATGTTTCTACGTCTATGGCGCGTTTCCAGCATTGTTACCGTGCGGTTCAGCTTCTGCACTTGCGATGTCAGTCCCTCCATCTGCGTTCTAGCCTCCTGCATTTGGCTTTCTCTTTTTGCTTCTTTTGCCTCTATAGCTCTGACCTTGTTGTGGACTATCACCACCTCTGCCTGGACCTCTTGTAGGTCTTCCTTCCATACCTTTCTGAGGTCCAGTAGGAGCTTTTTAATGTCCCCTTTTGTTGCAGGGGCTGAGTCCTCGTCTGGTTCGGATGATTCGGATTCCCTGCCCGATTGCAGTGTAAGGGGTTCGTCCTCCTCTGGGGAGTCATCCGACATCTCCTGTTCTGTGCTGGCTTCCGGCGCCATCTTGGATATCGGACGCGGCACGTGCCTTTCAAAGGAGAGTCGGATGTCTGGTAGGCGATGTGTCTCTGGGCGCTGAATTTTTCTATTTTTTCGCCCCATTGTGTCCTGAAGTGGGGGTGAGGGTTTCGGTCAGGTAAGTCTCTGTTTTTTTCGGCCAAAGTCTAATTTCTGCTTGTTTTGCACGGAGCCTCGCACAGAGACGTCCGCTCAGTCTCTCAGTCGGCCACGCCCCCCGTTGATCTCATTTCTAATACGCTTTTCTTATTTTTTATTTTCCTTGTGATAATTTGTTAATGATTTTTAGACATTTTCATCAGTATTGTATCTAAATTATCCATGTCTCATTCTATACTTGCATTAGTCATACATTAATAGATACAACTTATTTTGAATGTTGTTCGTATTCATATGTGGACATATGTGGACTATATATAACAAATATAATTTTCTCGGTTTTATTATTTTACTTGTTTTATTTTGTTTTCTCGCCACCTCTCTGTCCTTTCTGTATTCTTTATGGTTGAATTTAAGTGAAATGGTTAAATTATCATGTATAAGAATGTCTATGGGAAAAAAATTATAGCTACTAACAGCATTCTCTCTTGCTTTAATATCTGCTGGGAGTGACTGAATTGGGAACGTTTTCATATATCTACTGTTGGCATTTTTTCTCTTCCTACATGTGAAATCCCTCCTGGCCTGTAAGATTATAACAAATGAAAGCTACACCCATTGAGATGAAAATATTGAGTGGATTTTCATTCTTATCTAACACTAATGGAGAAAAGCTCAACCCTAATTTCCACTTTGTTAACAGTATTGAAGTTGTCATATCATGTTAGACCATGTGTCACAAAGAGTTGGAGGGAAATTGAAAGTCCCATAATTCTTTGCATGGTTCTTGCCATTTTCGTTCAGCTTTCCCTCTGACTTCAATCTGTTTGTCTATGCTGCAATGTTATCTGTTGTATTTAAATGCAAACGTTTCATTGTTGTAAACGCATTACAGGCATTACTATTGCGGACAATCACCAAGCATTACGATTCAGAGAAAATCGACACATCACGCAGACCAAGTTTAAAGTATATGAGGACGGGACAGGTGACGATTTTTGTGAAGTTCGAATTCTTCAGCCAGAAACTCTGGAAAAGTGCTCGTTTAATGCCTCACTTCCTTTGGTCATTTTAGTTCATGGATGGTCGGTAAGTATTTATCAGGGTTCGGTAACTGCAATTCGGTAACTGGAATTCTGCCATTATCTGCATGTGCCAATATCATTCCCATAGCATTTGGGTGTTTCTTCTTGCTAATGGCACAAGACCTCATTTCATATTATAATCTTCCCCTTCTTGCTGAAAGATGAGAACGTCCTCATAACTCACTACAGTATGTTTCTACCAACCATGCAAAATATCACAAAGGTACATCTGTGGCAGTGCTATTTTTCAAAGATGACAATGTAGAGATATCTAAATTATCACTGAGTCCAAACATATAGAGCAACATTCTCCTCTTATAATTAAACACACTATCTCAAGGGACCCGTTGGAGGATTAATCACAGGATGCCATGAGATAGACCGGGGCCCCAGAACTTTAAAATGCTGTGACAAATTCAACTCTACTATATGAAGATTAAATAAGAGGCAGCCTAAACTGCATTGGGCCTGTATGATTTTAAACAATCTCTGAAACCACCTACCTCTCAGATCAGACCAGAGACTAACTTCAAAACAGAGGCATACTTTGGTGACATAATTGAAAATGTATTTTGGCATTCCCCCTTCTCACAAATGCACATACTCACATATAGATACAGTACATATTCATATATAGATTGACATTAATATTCACATGTACTTACATTCATATACACACATACATTCATATGCACACACAGATACAAAGATATACATACAGACTCATACAAAAACATACACATTAACACATATAAACATACACATCCTTATACACACACAAACATATACACACACATTCACACACACAGACACTCATACACATGAACAAAGACTTCATTTTTATTTTTTTATTTATTTAGTTTTCCCACAATGAGGTCCATTCAGACTCTCTTTTCCTACCTTGCAAGGGAGCTGGAGAGGAACCTTATTTTTGGTGTCGACTGGTTTGCTGCTGGGATCTCTGATTACCAAGCTCCCTATTGCTCTGTACTGATGTAGGGCTGGTGTGATGTCACATACACCGGCTCCCAGCAATGTATAGAGTGAAAAATGGAGCAGGGCAGTCAGCACTGGACAGTGTCAGTGCATTCTATGGTAAGGAGGTACTCTGTCCAGCCCTTCCTGCCTGTCACCTTGGGTGGGCTGCCACTTCTGCCCTCCGGTTAATACATTACTGCTTCACAGGTCTTCTATACCAAGAGTGGTTCTCCAGCTCAGTATCCTCCAACATTGCAGCGTAAAGGGACACTATACTCACCAAAACAAAGTTTTGGTGTAAAGATCATGCCCCATGCAGTCTCATTGCTCAATTCTCTTCCATTTAGGAGTTAATTTACTTTGTTTATGCATCGCTGCATGTGACTTACACAGCTTTCCTACACACTTCCTGCAAAGAGTCATCTAATGTTTACACTTCCTTTATTGCAAATTCTCTTTAATTTAGAATTTCCATTCTTCTGCTCTGTTAATAGCTTGCCAGACCCCGCAGGAGCCTACTATATGTAATTAAAGTTCATTTTACAGAGCAGAAGATAAAGACTTTTAAAGTATGTTACATCTACTTAAAAATTAAACCTTTTATTTCCATGCAGGCTAGCTGAGTCACAGCCAGGGGAGGTGTGGCTAGGGCTGCATAAACAGAAACAAAAGAGATTTAACTCCTAAATGGCAGATAATTGAGCAGTCAGACTTCAAAGGCACAATTTATAAACAAAAACTGCTTCATTAAACTAAAGTTGTTTTGGTGATTGTAATGTCCCTATAAGTTAGAGTTAGATGCAGTCATCACTACCTTTTTCTTAAGCAAATAGATGACTTTCAGAATGCACAGCACATCCACATTCCAAAGAGCAAATAAATGTATGTGTGCAAACATTCAGCGCTTCATCCACAGGAAAAAAAAGGGGGCCAGGGATAATCTGTGATATCGCATCCACTTACTGGTTGTAGATCCTAGATATTTGCTTAGGATGAGAATGCAACATACATAAATGTTAAATATTTAAACATTTTATATTTTAAATAAATTAATAAAATATATCTATTCTGTAATCACAAAAATGTAAAACATTTCTGTAAAACCAACACTACAATAAAACATATTGATTATTTTTTTTTTTCCTGTTGATAATGCAGTTATTATGTTTTTATGCTTTAGATTAATGGGAGACTGGAAAGTTGGTTATGGAAAATGGGTTCAGCTTTAAAATCAAAACAAAAGCCAATCAATGTCATTATTGCCGACTGGCTGTCCTACGCCTATGGGTTCTACCCCACTGCTGCCCAGAACACGCGCGTTATTGGGATGGAAATTGCAGAGCTTCTGGAATGGCTCGAGGTAAGAATATCATCCTTAACTAAAAATGTGTGATTTGACATCATTTATATTTGTCAACATGAATCAGTCACTTATTTTCACAAAAGCACGGGGAGAAAAAAATATATATAAAATATGTGTAATTTAGAACTGTCAGGGTCTCCTCTGAGACCCAGGGCTATTTGTGTATGTGAAGGGTAGAGAAGATTAATAGTTCTGCTGCTCTCATTTCTCACATGGAGTTCACAGAGATCCCTTGCCTTAAATCAAGCATTTATTTTGATTTCACGTTGGGTTAAGTGAATTATATTCAGTTCTTAGCAAATAGAATAAATTTTTTTTTAAATTAGTTGCAACGCAGTCACTAAAAATCCTAAATCTTCTTATATATTAAAGGGAACTGTCAATTCTCAGGATTTTTTATATTCTGTTTACTTAATGTTTAATAAATATGTAATAGCAAAGTGTGTAAAATAAAATGAAATTTAGAAATCTATATCTCATTAATATGCAACTGTGTAATGCAATGTCAGTCATTGTTATAAGCTCTGTCCTTTGCACTTGGCCATCAGCATAAAAAAAAAGTTTAGAGAATACATGGGAAAAAATTCTCTCTCTCTTTCTCATTTGTAATATTTGCTTCTGTTTTGCTCTGGACCATACTGGATTATGATGAAATGTTCCAAATCTTTAAAGTTAAAGGGACACTATAGTCACCAGAACAACTACAGCTTATTGAATTTGTTCTGGTGAGTATAACCATTACCTTCAGGCTTTTTGCTGTAAACACAGTCTTTTCAGAGAAAATGCAGTGTTTACATTACAGCCTAGTGATAACTTCACCGGCCACTCCTCAGATGGTTGTTAGAGATCCTTCCAGGGTCATGGCTGCCTAAAATGCATTCAGTGTCTCCTCCCTCTGCATGGAGACACTGAACTTTCCTCATAGAGATTCATTGATTCAATTCATCTCTATGAGGAGATGCTGATTGGCCAGGGCTGTGTTTGAATTGTGCTGGCTCTGCCCCTGATCTGCCTCTTTGTCAGTCTCAGCCAATCCTATGGGGAGGCATTGTGATTGGATCAAGCTGCCACTTCTGCTGATGTCAGCAGGCAGTGGGCAGATCAAAAGGAAACAGGGACAAAGCCAGCAGCTTCAGGCTTGAATACAAGCCTTTAATATAAATTGAAAATAAAATTTAGCATACAAAAAAAAAAAGTTTTATTTAATGGTATACATATATATTGTCTGATATGGCAACAAGCTTGCCTTCTATAGCTATCTCAGCAAGCCCATTGTCCTCCCCCCCACCCCCACCCCTGAGTGGCGGGTGGGGGCTCTAAATTAGAATAAGGGGGGGACCTATTGTCCTCTCCCCCCGCCCCACCACTGAATAGACATGCCCCTACTCGCGGTATAGCGAGTAGGGGCATAATTTACCAATACTAAGTAATCTTTACTTAGTATTAGTAAATTTGGCTCAAAGACCAATTTAGGTATTTCAGCCCTTTAGTAGATAGCTCCCTAATACCGTAGGAATTAGGGAGTTATCTACTTATTCATTCATGTAATTCCATTGACTGGCTAAGTAACTTTTTACATTTTATATGAATGTATTTTACTTGATTGTTGTAAGTGTTGCAAATGCTTACAGCTGAATCCTGGCTATGTTTGTGATGTAGAATTATTAAAAAACCTTTATTAAATTTTTGCACTAACTCCATTTAACTTCATTATATGACAGATTTTCCTAACAGCATTTAGAATATTAGAAAGAGAATGTATTTTCTAGAAGAATATGACTAACACCGGAATTATCAAGTTCCTGTAATATGTAACAATGTATGCCATAGCTAGGTCGAAACTGCTCTAATGAAATGTCCATTCTCTAAAAAGCCTTGAAACTAACCTCGAAGCTAAACGGTGCCAAGTACTCAAAATGGCTGGCTGCCAGATTCCCCCTCCCATCGAGCGAGCCTCGTGCTAACCACAATGGCGCCTGGATCTTATGTCCCATCCCTGTCAGAAATGACGACATCCCATGATGGGAGGATGCCCCACTAGCCACTTAACCCTTAAGCCAATTACTAATATAGATGGGAGGGCATTTAACTTACCACTTAGCACATAGACCAATTAATGATGTTTATTTGTTGTTATCTTGATATTCTATGATGATGTAATATTGCCTTTAAAAGGGTCTGCATACCCGTTTTTTAACCAGATGCCATTAAATTTTCTGAAGTTATTTTTAACCTGAACTCCATGTGTCAGTGTGAATTTACTTCTGCGTATACGCAATTTAATCATCTCAGATTTGGACAGGAACAGATAGTCATTCAAACATATTTGTTTGCTTAAAATAATCTATGTCAATTGGCGCATCCAACGTGGGGCTTTGGGTTATGACCTATCTGGCAGCCGTCCAATAAGACCTGGGTAGATGAATCCTGGGGGAAGGAAGGAGATTGATCACCTCTGAATACACGGTGGAGACTGCAGCAGCCCGGTATGTTCCTTTTCCCCTTTGATTTATCTGTCCAAGTGTCTGTGACTGCTACCAAGAGGACATCAAAGACAGGTAATATCTTGCCCAGAGAACCTATACCTTATTTGTTAATACTTTTTACCTGCATTTTGACTATCTGTTGCCTGGGTGTGTTTGTATTGGTCTGTCTTTAGATTAAGTGCCCCGGTAGAGTGTTTGTCTGTTTACCCCTTTTTGGGATAAAGGGGGGTGGATCTCTGGTAGTTTGCCTGGGGGTCCTTTGTTTGTCTGTTTGCCCCTTTTGGGATAAAGGGGGGTGGACCTGTGGGTGTTTGCCTGGGGGTCCTCTGTAGCCTGTTTACCCCTTTTAGGAGCCACGTGGCTGTGGCTGCAGGGAAAAAGGGGGGTGGACCTGTGGAAGTTTTCCTGGGGGTCTTCTTTGCCTGTTTACCTCTTTTAGGTGCTGGGTAGCTGCAGCAGTAAGGAAAAAGAGGAGGGGGGAATCTGTGGAGGGGTGTAGACTCATTGCTTCCTGGGGATTCCCCATGGTGTCACTTTGATAGCCTAGCTAGCCTCATTGTGCACATAGCTCTGCTTGCAGAGAGGTGGTACCCTCCAGCTTCGAGCGCTGAGGCTGGTGGCATTCCAATTTTATTTGTGGCGGGTGGGTTCTAGCAGGCATTGCTGTCTCCAGCACCACGTGGTAGTGAGACTTACGGGTGGGTCCGTAGGGGCGCTACGGGAGTGTGGGAAGTGGTGGTCACGTTTATCGGTCCACTTTTAACAAGGGAGGCTATACAGGATGCGGGTCGGAGATGGTTGCTGTTTTCTGTGGCCGCTGGTAGTGAGACTTGAGGAAGTCATTCTCCGAGCGGGGACACTACGAGGTTGAGGGAGGTGGCTTCGGCCACATGAGTAAAGGAAAGGGATTATTGTTGAATTTATTTGAACTGTGATGCATGCACTGTATTTTAATTGAAATGTTGTCTTAATTGGGAGTCCTTCAAACTCCTGTGTCTGTCTCTTCTTTCACTTTTTACTTTTACTCTACTTCCTGTGTTATTTACACTTTCCCCTCCTATTTCTCTTGTGAGAGAAGTAATTGGTCACACACTTCTCACCTCGCTCCAATCCGTGGCTACCTCAGGTAGGCGGAATGAGTGACTAGTCTACGTTTTGGGAAGACGCACTTGGGGACCCACCCTCAAGTGGCAGTCGAGCATTGTAGACACTCTGTTTCATCTTCCTTACTCTATATCTGGGACGCCTTTTATAGGGGGAATGGGACAGGGATTAGAAAAGCCCAGTAAGGGCTGGTTAGCGTGTGATCTAGTTGAGGACAGAGAGGGTGAAGAGATGGTTAAAGGAGTTGAAAAGATTGCTAAGGTGTGTAAGATTGCTGTGCCTTCATGTGGTAGATTACAGCCAGAGAGCTGGCGCAGATTACTAACAGAGAAGAAAGGCAAGCTTACAGATAATGCTTTGCTGGTACAGAGTAGCAAGAGCTATTCAGCAGGAAAGTTGGGTTGAGGAAGAACTAGATAACAAAGGGTTAAGAATGTATGTATATCATAATAATTGTGTTACTAGAAGGCTCTCCCAGCCAGAGCCCTGTCATGGGGTCCAGGAGGTGACCACTCCCATCATCCCGTCAGTAATGACCGAAATGTAGCTGACCACGGTCACCATCCCTGGTCCCCACCCTACCCCAATCTTAAATGCTGTGGGGTTTTTGTATTTTGTGTTTTTTGTGTTTTGTGTTTTGCAATAATTGTAATGTAACTATCCTTCTGTCTTGTTACTGTACAGCAGTGACATGGTTAAATCTTATGCCTGTAGATTCTCTCGTGTCTCTCTCCCCCTCCCTCCCTCCTCCTCTCTCTCTCTTGCTTCTGGTCTCCGTGCGGAGGTGCGGGGGGGAGTGAGGGGGGTGGCATGCTTGCGATTCAGATGCATAGCTACCGATAAGAATTAGAAATGGAATTAATAATGGGGGAGATTGGTTGCATTCCGTGAGTTTATTTTGCATCATGTTAGTATTTTAAAGGTATATGTTTCTAGAGACAGCTTTACGGGCTGTTAGATGTATGATTTCAACTGTCTTATTTAATCCGTCAAGTCTGTCCATAGTTTAGTATTTCATTTTGCCGAACAGAATGCTGCTTCTCTGATTTATTTTATTAGGCAATACTATAGTGTAATGTAGAAATGCCCTAAAAGAAAATGGCCCCTAGTACAAAAGAAGGTTGTCCTTAAGTGACAGCACTCCTGCCCTCACTTCTGCCCTTACCATATCAGTGAAGTCATTTCCGCCCGTATGGCTGCCTGGATCATGAGACCTACTCCTATCATGCTCATCCTATCTTAAGACATGCTGTTTTCCTTAAATCCCACATATTATGAACAGGAAAGTTATAATTACTAAAGGGAAAAACTAGAAAGTTTCAATAATTTAATTTAATGGTAATACAATTAAGGATTGGTCTCAAAATGTTTTGATCTAATTGAAAAGGAACCAGTAAACATTATAAGCCTAACTATTAACAAATGGATAAGGTGGGAGTGTGTTCCAATCTGCCTTTGTTGGATAATGTTTGCCTCCAAGATTAAAGACTGACTAACATAATTTTTGATGTAAGCCCAGATATTTTATTATTGCATATGCATAGAAGTTGAGACTTTGGGCATTATAGTGTATTGATTCTAGATCTATTACTAGCAGCAAGTGCATTACATAGAAACATGGAGATAAGAACACGGCAGATAAGAACCATTCGGCCCATCTAGTCTGCCCCGTATTATAAATACTTTCATTAGCCCCTGGCATTATCTTATAGTTAGGATAGCCTTATGCCTATCCCACGCATGCTCTTTTACTGTGTTAACCTCTACCATTTCAGTTGGAAGGCTATTCCATGCATCCACTACCCTCTCAGTAAAGTAATACTTCCTGATATTATTTTTAAACCTTTGTCCCTCTATTTTAAGACTATGTCCCCTTGTTGTGGTAGTTTTCCTTCATTTAAATATAGTCTCCGCTTTTACTGTGTTGATTCCCTTTATGTATTTAAAATGCTTTTATCATACTTCCCCTGTCTCGTCTTTCCACCAAGCTATACATGTTAAGATCCTTTAACCTTTCCTGGTAAGTTTTATCCTACAATCCATGAACTAGTTTAGTAGCCCTTCTTTGAACTCTCTCTAAGGTATCAATATCCTTCTGAGGATATGGTCTCCAGTACTGTGTACAATACTCCAAGTGAGGTCTCACCAGTGTTCTGTACAATGGCATGAGCACTTCCCTCTTCCTACTGCTAATACCTCTCCCTATGCAGCCAAACATTCTGCTAGCATTTCCTGCTGCTCTATTGCATTGTACATTGTCATTAACAGCCAGAAACTGGAAAACAGAAAGGTGAATTAATGTATAGCTGTTTATAAAGCTTAACAAAATCTCCATTATCTTTTTCATTTATTTCGCAGAAGACAATGTTATTTGTCTATTTTGTATGTTTTAAAAATACATTATCAGTGAAGAGTAGAAAAAGTTTTATCCCATTTGTGAGACATAAAATTGTGATAATGTATATTTGTGATATAAGTAAGAATTACATTTTGAGATGTTAGAAATAAATAAAATAAAGAACGAGAGTCAGGGATAGCGTCTGTCTCCACGGGCACAAGTCTGGTGTGGGAGATGTAGTGGGTTAGCCACTGCGGGACACCCACGGAGTGAAGCGTTCGAGGCCTGTTCAGACAAGATGAGCATGTTAGCCTTTTTTTATTTTTCTCTAGGGAAAGCATAGGGTCAGTTAATAGTTGTTGTACATGGGCTATTTGCAGCCTCCATAGCGGAAGAGAATCCTACCTGCCTCCTAATTTCTACCTAGTCTTGATTTCTGATGTATCCTCCACTGCTACATCACCTGTCTGCTCCCTTACCTGCCCACCCCCGCTTACTCCTTCCACCGATCCCTCCCCTTCATCTACAGTCCCCTCTACTCCACTTTCTCCTCCTACTCCTCCCTCTACTCCACATACTCCTCCTCCTACTCCTCTCTCTACTCCACCTTCTCCTCCTCCTACTCCTCCCTCCTCCTCCTACTCCTCCCTCCTCCTCCTACTCCTCCCTCTACTCCACCTTCTCCTCCTCTTACTCCTCCCTCCTCCTCCTACTCCTCCCTCTACTCCACATACTCCTCCTCCTACTCCTCTCTCTACTCCACCTTCTCCTCCTCCTACTCCTCCCTCCTCCTCTTACTCCTCCCTCCTCCTCCTACTCCTCCCTCTACTCCACCTTCTCCTCCTCTTACTCCTCCCTCCTCCTCCTACTCCTCCCTCCTACTCCACCTTCTCCTCCTCCTACTCCACCTTCTCCTCCTCCTACTCCTCTCTCCTCCTTCTCCTCTACTCCTCCTCCTACTCCTCTCTCTACTCCACCTTCTCCTCCTCCTACTCCTCCCTCCTCCTCTCACTCCTCCCTCCTCCTCCTACTCCTCCCTCTACTCCACCTTCTCCTCCTCTTACTCCTCCCTCCTCCTCCTACTCCTCCTCCTCCTCTTACTCCTCCCTCCTCCTCCTACTCCTCCTCCTCCTCTTACTCCTCCCTCCTCCTCCTACTCCTCCCTCCTACCCCACCTTCTCCTCCTTCTACTCCTCCCTTCTCCTCCTACTCCTCCCTCTACTCCACCTTCTCCTCCTCCTACTCCTCTCTCTACTCCACCTTGTCCTCTTCTCCTCCTCCTACTCCTCCCTCTACTCCACCTTCTCCTCCTCCTACTCCACCTTCTCCTCTTCCTACTTCTCCTGTCCTTCCTACTCCACCTTCTCCCCCTCTCGCTCCATCCACTACTCATTCCTCCATCTCCCCACCACCATATCTATATCCTTTATATGCTTCCTCCCTTCTTATTCCTTACCAATTTCCTCCGCCCATAGACAACTCTGCCTCTACCTGACAACATTATATTTTGAAGAAAAGTTGCTCCGGCCACTCTTCCGCCACTTCCCAGGGGGGAATACCACACTACGAAAAATTATTCAGACTGGTGGAGGTACACTTCATCATGAAAGACCTGTTTTGGGCACTCTCAAGGAAATAGTGCGGTCCTGACCCAGATACCCATGGAAGTAAGACACCTGTATCATCACTGGGAGGTGGCTGTCCCTCATGTTTTCTTCACTAAGTCCCCAGAAATCTCATGGAAGGAACCTGACTCATTAGAACAAAAACATGAAACACTAAAAATCAATATCAGCTCTCTACAGAGGGGGGTCAGCAAGAGAACTGTAAATAGAAAGACAAATACCCCCAATCTCACACAGAAATAGGTGAGGAAACCTCTTCTACTGCTCCTCATGGTTGCTTTGAACAGATGAAAGAAGAAACAAGACACCTCTCAACAGGGCATGCAGTAGCTTTACGAGATCCTGACTCCACTCTGTTTGCGGATAAAGAGGAAAGGTACCATACTGGATTTGCTGTTGCTACAGAAGATCAGGTACGTCAAGCATCTTCACTTTCCTCACCCACATCTGCTCAAGACGCTGAATTGACAGCCTTCTCAGTGGCATGCAAAATGCCTGAAGGAAGACATGCCAATACCTACACTGACTCAAGATATGCCCTGGGTGCGGCACATGATTTCGGATCAATCTGGAAGACAAGAAGCACCACTCAGCTGACCAAGCTGCCAACCAAGCCACAAGTGTACCAAGGGAAGTGGACAGAAGGGTGTCCGCTGAAGAAACTTCTATACTCACCATGTAGATCCTATCCACAGATCTCAAGCTTCTGAAAGAATGACAAGCAGCTGCTGACCCTGAAGAAATACAAAGCTGGAAAACAGAAAGGGGCAACCCTTGAAGACGGGCTGTACTCCAACACTCTCAAGTTCTGTTTACCCAAAAAACATGTACTGGGCAGTGGGCCCATGGATTTTTATACCTATCCAAGACCCTCATGAACTCTTTGATCTCTAAATACTCTGAAGCACCTAGAATTACTCCTCTAATCATCAGTTACTGCCGATCCTGTGTCATTTGTGCCAAGGACAGCTCAGGCAGAAGAGGAGGAGAATCCTAAGCACCTAGCTAACTCTCACTATCCCTTTCAAGAATCCAAGTGACGGGGGGCGTGGTCTGGATGCCAGCGAAGATGGCCGCATAGAGCGAGAGCTCCGCACCCCGGCGCCCTAAGAAAGCACTGTAACCGGCACCAGTCCCGACCCTTGAGCTGTAGGCTTAGCCCTGGACTCCCCTGTTGCTGCGGCCAATGTCTAATCGCAAACTGCACAAGAAACGAGGCACCAGCGACGCTCCGTCCGTGGTGGACATGTTTGCGGCCCAGAGGCCTGCCACATGCGGCCCGACCGCGGCCACGAGCCCGAGCGCGTCTCACCGCGGGGACCCGGCCCGGGCACCGGAGGGTCCACCGGAGGACTATTCCAACGCCATCCTTCAGTCCATTGCGGACGTTAAAGGCTATCTGGCCGAAGAAATTAAAAAATCTGCCATAGAAGTCAAGGCGGAAATTGCCGCCATCGGAGTACGCACAACCCAGATCGAGCAGCAAATGAGCACCGTGGTGCAAGCGCACAACCAGTCGGTCACCCTAACGAATTCCCTCCTCACCAGAGTCACAGACCTTGAATTGGAGCTGGAGGACGTCTCCAACCGCTCCAGAAGAAACAATCTGCGCATTCGTGGCCTACCTGAGGCGGTGGGGGACACAGAACTCGAAGAAGTCCTCCTCGCCTGCTTCCAAAAGAGCCTCCCCGATATCCCTGCTCACCTCTGGCTAGTGGACAGGGTTCACAGGGCCCTATGGGCCAGGGGGCCGAAGACCAGCCCGCCCCGCGATGTCATCATGCGGTGGCATTACTACACGACCAAAGAGGCCATAATGCACCAAAGCAGAAAGGAGACCTACGAGCATCAAGGAACCAGCTTCCAAATCTTTCAAGATGTGGCGCCTGCCACCCTCCTTCGCCGCAAAGAGTGGAAGCCGGTCACTGACCTGCTGAGAAGAAGCGGCTTGCGCTTTGCCTGGGGATACCCTTTTAAGATCCTGGTCTTCAAGGGCCCCAAGCCATCAGTGCTGCTCCCGACGACGGATATACCCACCTTCCTTGCCGACTTGGGATTGGACTTGCCAGCAGATTTCCAGACCCCGCACTCCCACACAGGTCTTTTGACCAGGCTCGACCCCCAGCGCACACGACTCTCAGAGGGACTAACGCTAGCACTGGACGGACATTGGGTCCCGAGTGTGGACTATGAGCGGTGATTTGGACACTCCCTGTGACCACATGAGCATGAGTTTATTGTGTATAATGCCCTGAACCTTCCCTAAACAGTTACTGGTAGCACTGGGCTATAATGGGTTGTCATAGTCTGGGGACGGGTGGTAGGTAACTATGATAGAAGTCCCATATAACCAGGTGACTCGAGCCCTTAGCATAACTCCAGAGAGCTGTAGGAGAGCCCGCTGCATCACTTTCCCCTCAGCCACTGTATATTATGCTCGGGCACCCTCCTGAGAGAGGCAGGGACACCCTTTGTGTGCCAGGTGAGCCGGAGAGAGGGAGACCGGAGGAGATGTGATTGACACTAGGTGGGCTTGTTTGGGGTGGGTTGGGGGAAATGTTTTTTTGTTTCTTGCATGCACCCACAGAAGTTAAGGTTAGACTGTTGCACTATGGATGGGCAGGGGGGGGGTTTCACTGGGATTGGGGGGGGGCACTGGCGCATCCACAACATTCACTATCAGCCCCAATATGGCGGACGGGGGATCCCAAATGAGTGGGAAGCCCAGCGCCGTCCTGTGATGACGCGATGGGAGGGGTTTGCCCGGCGATGGGGAGGTTGTGCGGAGATCTCCCTTGGGAGGGGCCTCCTCTTCCGGCTGCCCACCCTTCGCCGGTCTGCCCGTAATGTTCCCGGGGGTCCTCCCCTTCGCCCCCGACGGCTGAGCCGTGGGGGGGAGGCGCTCGCTACGGCTCCCCCCCCCCTGCTCCCCCCCCCAGGGGATCCTGGGTATCGCTGCCACCCGGGCTTGAGGGTTTGGGGTCCTGGACTTACTACGCTCTAATTGGGCTCCGCCGGGGTGCTCTTCGGCTGTGTCTCCCCCCCGTTTTGAGGTGATTCCCTTGGCGCGGAGGTGATCTACCCCCAGAGCTCCTGGCACGGCCTAAGACCAGGACTACTACTGTTTATTGTATATAGTAATATTGTTTTCTTGTACAATACTTTGTTTTGATCTGTTTTGTTCTGTTTTGGTGTTGAAGCTGCAGACACTAAAGTGACCCCACCACCTCAACTACCTATTTTCACCAGACGCGACTGCGTACCCTACGCGGCCGCACACCTCCCCCCCCGATCCCTCCCCCTTTCCCCCCTTACCTTCCCCTGCCCCCCCTGCACCCCGACTGGACCTGAGGCGGGAGACGGCACCGCCACATAACTCACACCCTCAGTGCAGGCACGCGGGTGCCCTTGGTATTGTCGGATACTCTGCCTCGCAGCCCCTCTCCACACAATGGCACTTAAACTAACGTCCCTGAACGTTAACGGGCTTAACAGCCCAAATAAACGTAGACTTCTCCTCCGCGAACTCAGACGCCAAAAATCGGACATTGCGTATATTCAGGAAACCCATCTGCCACGCACCTCAGGGCTACAACTCACTAACCATGTGTACAACAGGGCATACGCTTCCAGGGCACTCTGTAAACGAAATGGGGTGGAGATACTAATCCATAAAAATTGCCCGTTCATGGTAACCTACACCTATGAGGATGGGGAGGGCCGGTACGTGGTCCTTTCGGGCACGCTTCACTCCAATACTTACCACCTAGTCAACGTATATGAAAATGGTTGTTTGGTATATAAGGCAATCCACGGTATGGGACCAGACTATCTGAAGGATAAATTCACACGCTATGCTCCCAGTCGATCCTTGAGATCGGCTGATTTAGCCTTATTGAAGATTCCAAATTTTAAAAAGAAAAAGTGCGGAGGGAGGACGAGTGATGTTCAGGGAGCGCAATTTTGGAACTCCCTGCCTCTGACATTAAGACTTGAGAATGATCTATTGAAGTTCCGCCGGAGCTTAAAAACAGTTTTATTTGCTCAGGCATACGGGATGACATGAAATTTTTAACCTGGTTCAAATGCATGTGATTATAATGCTGTTGTGTGCTGGATATTGTTTTGCTTGTTTTTGATTGCTGGTATGCGCATCGAGACCCTATGGGTAATAAGACTGGGTTTCTTAAGAATTTTTAATAAATAAATAATAAATAATATGCCCCCAATGCTTCCAATAGGGATTTCTGGACTGAATTAGAAACCCTGATTATGGGCCTTCCCAGGGGACTGCTAATACTGGGGGGTGACTTGAATGCCACGCCATGCCCGGCACTAGACAGAGGGGGAGGTCTTTGTTTGCCTAGGTCCCAGGGTAAGGGGGGTCAGGACAAACTCTTGCACACATTTATCCAACGCATGGGTCTACTCGACCCGTGGAGGCTCCAACACCCAAGCGTGCGGGATTATACCTTCTATTCGGCAGTACATACAACGTACTCCCGTATTGACATGTTCCTGGTCAACCCATTAGCCATGTCGTGGATCGCAACTTCTAACATAAACCTCATATCATGGTCTGACCATGCTGACATTGCTATAACCATCAGACTACCAGGCCCACACGCCCCATGGAAATGGAGGTTAAACGCCACGTTATTCAGACATCCCCAAACCAAAGAGAGAATACTTGCAGAGATCACACGTTATTTCCAGGAAAACGACACCCCAGACATCTCCCCCACCACACTGTGGGCGGCCCATAAACCAGTACTCCGGGGTCTGCTAATTAAGACGGCCACACACTTCAAAAAACAGAAACTAGAGAAGTTAGCGGACTTACAAAGCCTCCTACGCAGGGCCGAAATGAAAAACAAACAGGGAGCCACCCCACACACGATTAGAGAACTAACGGACATCAGGCGCCAACTCAGAGAGCTTATGCTGGACGATGTCAGTAGAGACATGGTCCGCAATAAGCGTTTTTACTATGAAAACGCAAATAAAATGGACACATTATTAGCGAGAGCCCTTAGACCTAAGCGTACGACGTCTAACATTGCAGTCATTAAAGACACCCAGGGACGTATTCTCAACAGCCCCAGGGACATTAGCAACGAATTCACCAAATTCTACGCCCAAGTGTACAATCACTCCCCAGCCCTTACCTTTGAGAACAGGACACACATAGCTCAAATTACAGAATTTCTACAGAAAGCCAACCTTCCACTCCTACCGACACATAGCACCGTGCCCTTAGGAGCGCCGATAGAAAAGGATGAAATAGACAGAGCAATCACAGCCCTTAAAGGAGGGAAAGCCCCGGGCCCAGATGGGTTAGACGGCTCCTACTACAAAACCTTCAGGGAACAATTGGTCCCCCGCCTAGCCGCGATGTATAAGACCTGGATGGAAGACGACCAGCCCAATGCCGACCTGGCCACAGCAGATATAGTCCTGATCCCCAAGCCCGATAGAGATGCCACGAATGTGGCAAACTACCGCCCCATCTCCCTCATTAATTTTGACCTTAAAGTCTATGCGAAGATCTTGGCGACCAGACTGAACCTCATCCTCCCCAAACTGGTCCACGCGGACCAAGTGGGTTTCGTCCCCAACCGACAACTCTATGGTAACACTAGACGGGCGGTGGACATAGTGTGGTGGGCGGGCAAGACGCGAGCGCCTTCTCTGGTCCTTTCCCTGGACGCAGAGAAGGCGTTCGACAGGATACAGTGGCCCTACATGTTTGCCCTACTAGAGGCAATGCACCTCCCCGCCGCGTTCATAACGGCGACAAAGGCACTCTACACCTCCCCGAGAGCGCAAATAGCAATCCCAGGGGTCCACTCGCCCCCCTTCGAATTGAGAAATGGCACCCGCCAAGGCTGCCCCCTCTCCCCCCTCCTCTTTATCTTAGCCCTGGAGCCCCGACTACACCTCATACGCACGAACCTGGAGATCCGGGGGGTGCGGGTGGCCACCGCAGAATTTAAAATATCGGCTTATGCCGACGACATCTTGCTCACTGTCACAAGCCCTCGAACCCCCATCCCCCATGTACTAGGGATCCTCGACAGTTATCACCAGGTATCTGGGTACAAAATCAACATTGACAAGTCTGTCGGCATGCCGATAGGGCTGACAGAAGCGGACATTCAATGGCTGCAGCAGACGATAGCCCTGAAGATTAGCACACAACCCATTAAATACTTAGGGGTTAGGCTAACGTCAACCTACGAGGACCTGTATAAGGAAAACCACCAGAGAATGATCGCGGCGCTACGGCGGGACTCGGACAGATGGCATGATCGGCCCATCTCATGGCTGGGTAGGCTGCATGCCATTAAAATGAACCTCCTCCCACGCCTCCTTTTCATTTTCCAGGCATTGCCGGTCGCCGTGGCTAAATCTGACCTTACACCCCTACAAACAGCAATAGACAACTTCATCTGGGCGGGAAAGAGACACAGAGTAGCAAGACACACCCTATACACCCCGAAGGGCAGGGGGGGACTGGGACTTCCACACCTCCACCTATACTACTTGGCAGCCCACTTAGCGCAAATTATAGAATGGCATTCGCCACCTGACACACATAGATGGGTTGACCTAGAAACGCACCTCATGAGTACTGATCTCCCTCAGTTTTGGATGTGGGTCCCGAAGCCCGACCGCCCGGAGCTTCGCACCTCCTGCCCCGCCATCCTTAACTCGATTCGGATCTGGAATGCTACTGCACACAAATTTGCCCTCACGCACCCAGTCTCGCCATTGACACCCTATCTCCGCAACAAAGCGTTTCCACCAGGCATGACCCCTAGAGACTTTCGAGGCCTTGAGAATACGGGTGTACAGCGCTACTGTCACCTGTTCCAAGACGGCTCCTTTCACACCTTTGACAGTCTCAAAACGAAGGCCCCACTAACCAATAAAGACTATTTCCGTTACCTCCAACTCAGGGACTTTGCCAGGAAACCCGAAATAGCGGTAGCGGCCAGGGCAAAGCCCACATTCTATGAGGCGTTATGTATGTCTGACGGACCGCGTGCCAGCCTCATCACCCGCCTCTACGAGCAACTAAGTGCACCCACAAAAGACTCCCACACACCCTCCTATATACTACAATGGGAGGCTGAACTCCAACAAACCCTTGACAGCGGGGACTGGCAAGATATATGGGAGGCAGCGGCCAAATCCTCAGTCTGTGTCATTCACCAAGAGCAGTACTACAAAACACTGATGAGGTGGTACACCACCCCAGTGAAGCTGCACAGAATGGGGAAAACGCCCTCGGATGACTGCTGGAGAGGCTGTGGAGCCAAGGGTACTTACCTCCACATGTGGTGGACGTGCCCTAAGGTCTCCCTATATTGGGACCAAGTAACTAAACTCCTGACAGACGTACTCCACCAACCGATTAGACCAGACCCCTGGACGTGTCTCCTAGCCAAACCTATCAACAATCTCCCACCCAGGGAACAGAAGTTAGTGAACAAGATTAACTTGGCGGCCAGACGCGCTTTGGCGCAAACGTGGCTCCAGATAGACACGCCACCATTGCACAGAGTTATAGGCAGGGCTCGAGTCCTGCAGGAACGCATGGGAACGGCGTTCCTGCACTTTTTCCAAAGCAGGAACGCCGTTCCCAGTCCTGCAGGACCTGCCCTGCTAACTGCACACAGGGGCCTTCACACGCGGCGTTCTTCTCCAGCTCTCTCAGCTTCAAATCTCGCGAGACCCGCAGCTGTAAGAGCGTTGCCACGGGTTACCATGGCAACGCTCCGCACAGGCGAGTCTCGCGAGAGTTGAAGCTGAGAGAGCTGGAGAAGAACGCCGCGTGTGATGGCCCCTGTGTGCAGCGGCTGCTACCCTCCACCGGACCACCAGGCGATCTCCCCCCTCCCTGACAAGGTAAGAAGCAGGGAGGGGGGAGTAAAGTAAAAAAAAAAACACACATAAAAGTTAAAAAGCAAATGCATCCCCCCCATCATCCAGCACACACACACATAATCCAGCACACACACACATAATCCAGCACACACACACACAATCCAGCACACACACACACAAAATCCAGCACACACACATAATCCAGTACACACACACACACATAATCCAGCACACACACACACAATCCAGTACACACACACACATAATCCAGTACACACACACATAATCCAGTACACACACACATAATCCAGTACACACACACATAATCCAGTACACACACACATAATCCAGCACACACACACATAATCCAGCACACACACACACATAATCCAGTACACACACACATAATCCAGCACACACACACATAATCCAGTACACACACACATAATCCAGCACACACACACATAATCCAGCACACACACACACATAATCCAGTACACACACACACACACATCATCCAGCACACACACACACACACATCATCCAGCACACACACACACATAATCCAGTACACACACACATAATCCAGTACACACACACATAATCCAGCACACACACACATAATCCAGCACACACACACACATAATCCAGCACACACACACATAATCCAGCGCACACACACACATAATCCAGCGCACACACACACACATAATCCAGCACACACACACACATAATCCAGTACACACACACACACATAATCCAGTACACACACACACACATAATCCAGTACACACACACACACATCATCCAGCACACACACACACATAATCCAGTACACACACACATAATCCAGTACACACACACACATAATCCAGTACACACACACATAATCCAGTACACACACACATAATCCAGCACACACACACATCATCCAGCACACACACACACATCATCCAGCACACACACACACATCATCCAGCGCACACACACACATAATCCAGCACAGACACACATAATCCAGCACACACACATAATCCAGGACACACACACATAATCCAGCACACACACACATCATCCAACACACACACACATCATCCAGCACCCACACACACAATCATCCAGCACCCACCCACACACACACACACACACACATAATCCAGCACACACACTGCATTCATTATACACAATCTGCACTTACTACAAACACACTACATTCATTATACACACTCTGCACTCATTACAAACACACTAAATTCACTGTACACACTGCACTCACTACACACACTACATTCACTATACACACTCTGCATTCATTATACACACTCTGCATTCACTACACACACACTACATACACTGCATTCATTATACACGCTGCATTCATTATACACACTCTGCACTCACTACAAACACACTACATTCACTATACACACTCTGCATTCATTATATAGACTCTGCATTCATTATACACACTCTGCACTCACTACACACTACATTCATTATACACACTCTGCACTCACTACAAACACACTACATTCACTACAAACACACTACATACACTGCATTCATTATACACAATCTGCACTCACTACAAACACACTACATTCATTATACACACTCTGCACTCACTACAAACACACTACATTCATTATACACACTCTGCACTCACTACAAACACACTACATTCATTATACACACTGCACTCACTACAAACACACTACATTCACTATACACACTTTGCACTCACTACACACTATATTCATTATACACACTGCACTCACTACACACACACTACATTCATTATACACATTCTGCACTCACTACAAACACACTACATTTATTATACACACTGCACTCACTACAAACACTTCATTATACATACTCTGCTCTCACCACAAACACACTACATTTATTATACACAATCCGCACTCACTACAAACACACTGCATTCATTATACACACTCTACACTTACTACAAATACACTACATTCATTATACACACTCTACACTTACTACAAACACACTACATTCATTATACACACACTGCACTCACAACAAACACACTACATTCATTATACACACTCTGCACTCACTACAAACACACTAAATTTATTATACACACCCTGCACTGCACTATATGCATAGGAGTGCAATTATTTTTAAGGGGGGGGGGGGAAGGAGGCGGAATCTTGGGTGAGTTCCCACACTTTTTTCCCCAGGACTTGACCCCTGGTTATAGGTAACATCAAGGAAGCTTTCCTTATGGACAAGCTCACTGCACAGGTGAGAGACACATAGACGCACTTTCTCAGGGTCTGGGAACCATGGGAGGCATACATTGACCCGTGAGCCTGCACTCCACACCCCCGCCCGGGGATGGAGACTGTCCCTTTTTTTTTTTCTTTTCCTGCTGGCCCCTGCCGTCTCCCGACGAGGGACCCCACCCCCCTTCCCTTCTTCCTCTCCCCCCTCCCTCCCCCCCCCACCCGTGGCCACTGCCTCCTCCCCTATTGGCATGTGTCGGCCTGTAGGCCGAACGGGCCGCTACTCCCGACAGATGTGCCCCACCGAGAAAGAGGCTGACCGAACTGACATGCACGGGGTCACTAAGTGCTTACACGGGCTGGGCCAGAGAATCAAGGGCAAAGGTTAGACCCCTGGTAAGACCCTCACCACCAACCAGCGCGGCCCCTTACCTTACTTGGAGCCGACCAAGAGGAGACTGGCCCAGGCATCCACCTGGCCCCATCTTTGCCACACTCCCCGCCCTTCCCTTCCCTACACACTTCAGGTTAGGTGCTGCAACTTATCCACACAGTTTTGTAGTTTTTCAAGTATACAAATATAACAGTGACCGTACAGTATGTTGCAGTGAACACGGGAACCACCACAGAAACTCTATACATAATGAGGTCGTTGGCATACATCACAACGGAATTCATATGCAGCAGGGTGGGGTGGGACCTGGGCGGCGGACTGCTGCACGGGCCCTCACAAGGCTGCCGACCGGGATACCTTCGGGTGCCGAGGCCGGCACAGCCGTCCCCCCCCCCTGTTCGACACACAGAGTGAACCAAGTATGCACCTATAACTATGCCAAAATGAGCCTGTTCCGCTGTGTACCTGTTGTGGCTTCTGCGTAAGCCATGTTGCACGTTACCTGACAACCTGTACTCTTCTTTTTTTTTTTTTTATAATTCTTTATTTTTGTTGTGCTTGAATTAACATTTGCATATCAAAAATGCCACAACAGCATTCACATACAGTTTACAAACTTTTACAAACTCTTATTCATCAACTGTTGTACAGCATCCAGCGTAAATGCACCATTTTTTTTTTGGGTTATTATAACAAGCTAAATTAGTAGAGTATAGCAATCACATATGTATGAGGAATTTTAAGTGCTATCGATATCTTCAAGTAATTTTCTCATATAGTTTTAAGTGCGACTTAGATGCAACAGCAGTGTCCCTGAAAATCTAATACCTTTCCCCCCTGACAAAACGCAACAATATATGGACTTTGAAGGGGTTTTGCTTATACTTTCGAGTAACGTTAAAGAGCATGAGAAAGAATAACATTAACTTCGCTTCGGAGGTTTGATAGGCATACAATGCACAATTTGTGTCAGGTAAGAGGGTGATATGAGTTGTAGGTAACATATATACATATATATATATATACAGGTTTCGTAACAGTCGCTTGTACATAAAAGATACAGGCTAGGTTACTCTATTCTTAGAGGTGTGCTGTTGTTGTAGGCTGGGTGGGGTGCTCTGTAACCCTGAGCTGGGGGGGGGGGGTATGTATGGATCGGGCAGCGCCTTGGTCGTGATGAACCCATCCAGCTGCCTACCCTGAAGATTGGGTGTGCTTATTGGAGAGTAGACTAGAGTGAGGGGCCGCTCCCTCTTTAGGGACTCGGATTGTGAGGTGGGGGTAACTTGGGGTGATTCGCCGTTATGTGTATTACCCTTGTTTAATTCGTTAGCTGGGGGTGCGGGGACAATTCCCCGGCTACTGCTCCACTTTATGTGTACTGTGTTAGCTTATTATGTGTTTCAATGTGCTGGGAAAGTGTCTACTATCCCTCCCCATGGCTCGGTAGGCCTTCTATCTTACTTGTCTTATGCTATGATACTTGTTTTCCCCCCTCTTGGCAATATTACCTTGTACAATAGATAAGGTCTATGTGCCCCATAAGTGCCTTCGGTTTATAGCTACAGGTAAATTTAATTCGACGGAATTCAAACTAGGTAAATTACAATTCACTAAGACAGGTACATGTCCAGAGTTGGGCATATTGGCAGAGTGAGGCGATCAAATATTTACATTATTTACATTATAAGGTAATATTTTGCGATTTAGGATGTGGTAGGCATTATTGAAGAAAAGGTCCTTCATTTTCGTACCGATGAGTGTCCTCTTCAAAGTTTGTTCCCGGATGTGTCAAGGCTCTCCCCCTGTTCACCCTCGGCTTCGAAGGGCCTAGTGGTAGGTGGAGGCGCTGTGTTACCAGGCGCAAAACCTTGGACCCTTGAAAAGAACACTTTGGGCAGGGAGGGGTTGGGCAGGTTATTGAATAAGGTTGAGTAAGTTCAGGACCTCAAGTACCTGGTCTGTGCTGTTCCTTCCTCTCTGGGTAACTGGAGGATGCAGTTGCACCGGGGGGGGGGCCGGCCCATTGCAGAGGTTCCAGAGGGTTGGAACGGTATGAGCTTATCAATGTCCCAATTATGTGGTGCTTTCCGCCCCTGTACCTGTGCCCTCTGTTCCTGCAGGCTCCTCAGGCCCAGGGATTGGAGCGTTGCATCCGATTCTGCAGCTGTGGTGAGTCGCATGCTCTTCTCCCCTTGCGATATGAGCAGGCTCCTGGGGAAGCCCCATCTGTATGGTATTGAGTGGGTGCGTAGTATCGAGGTCAGAGGTTTAAACTGGCTTCTCCATAGCAGCGTGGGTCTGGATAGATCCTGAAAGAATACGAGGTGAGTATTTTCGAAGGAATAGGTGGGCTGTCCCCTCACTGCCGCCATTATTTGCAGTTGCGCTGATCTTGTCTGGAACTGGACGATAACGTCCCTTGGGGAGTCCGCCGGTGCCTTCGTAGCTTTGGGTATGCGGAATATCCCGTCCACCAGGACTTGTTTGGTCTGTCTGGGGTTTAGGATAGTGCTCAACAGTCTCCTGGCATAGTGGGGCAGCTCCCCGGGCGTAATTGACTCAGGAATGCCTCTGATCTTGATATTTCTGCTCCTGTGCCTGTCTTCCATAGTGTCCATTCGAGTGGTAAGTTGTGCTTGGGCTTGTTGGAGCTCTGCTGTCAGGGCCTCCACTGTTTGGTATTTGGAGGAGAGTCCCTGCGTGTCTATTTCGACTGCAGTAACCCGTCCTTCCATTTTGTGTATGTCCTCTCGCACTATGGCGATGTCTGCCGCAAATAGCCCTCGGATGTTGCGGAGGAGTGCTTTAATGTCGCCTTTGGTAGCTGGCAGTTCATTATCTTCATCGGAGGATGTGTAATGAAGTCCCCCTGCGGCTGGGATCTCGTCCAGCTCGTCCATACCCCGTTCTTCGGAGGAGGCTGAAAACGAGTTGCCATTTTCTTTAGGCGCGGCCGGGCCCGAGGCTCTGGAAGGCCGGAGTAGGAGATCTCCAATGTCCTGGGATCCCGCTGGTTTGACGGGTCCCTGGCGTCTGGACTTCTTCCCCATACTGGCAGTGTGTTCTGGCTTCGAACCGAGCTGTTTTGGGTTCGTTTTATGGCTTTATCAGGCTTGTCTTAGCGGAGCGCTCGTGCAGCACGTCTGCTCCTGTCGGCTGCTGGCTCCGCTCCGTACTATTTTTTTTTATTCCATATTGATAAAGCCACTGTGGGCGAAACGCGTTTATGGATATTTTATATTTTATGTATTAAAGATTTCTTTGGTCACTATTTTAGTTGTGCCTAGAATCTTAATATACTTTTCTTCACCTGGCATTTTATACCTCTGGACTCCAAGAAATCCTTGGTGGGGATTATTCCACCTACGCTATCATCAAGGAGCAGTCAGCCTGCTACATATTTGTGAGTACCATTTCATTTATTTGTTTTATTCTCACACTGTTTTTATACGGAGAACACTATTGGTCTGTTTTACTTTTTTTCTGAGTGGCACTTACCCCAGAAGAACAAGAAGAACACTGCATTGCATTCCAGTAACACCGCATTGAATCCCATAAGCGGGGATTTGTACCGCTGTACGCTTTCTACACTAGAGCTGGTCATAGCTCTACCAAATGTGAGTGCTACACCTCTCCTCTTTTTATATATACATTATACCTTTAAGAACTTACTGCACTATTTGGGATTTCTGTTTTTATCTTTTCATATCATTGGATCACCTGAGGAAGGAAAACAAGGATTACACCACTGTAGGAATTTACCTTAAAGAAGACATACCCAGTTAAGACTGACTTTTACCCTATTCTATCTGGACGTTTTCTCATATTTGGACTATTTTATTTTATTTTATTTTGTTTGGTGCAGCTTTTACCTTTATTTTATCTATCAATGTTTGTTTTGACTCTGGGCAAAGCCTGGCTCCGTGCACTTTTAGTTGTACAGAGACTCTACTCTTTTATTGCCTTAATGCAATAATCAGACTTAATGGAGGCACAAATTCTAGGCAGGAGTTAAACAGATCTTAGGCAGGCTTCCCAGATGCAGATCTTTTTTTTTCCATTTTAAAGTACAGATAGCAATATTGCTAAAGTGCAATCTCCATTTCGAAGAAAACATAAAATGAAGAATAAAATAAAGAAAACAGTATGGGTAAAGTAAAATATACAAAATGATAATGGTGGCTTTCACATATAACATTCCATAAAATTGTATTAGAATGAAACAGATCTATCTGCAGAAGCATGTGTCCCAAGACCAGTAACAGTAAAAATAAAATAAAAATTCTACCTTGTGATTAGTTAAATGCCGAGGCACATGCCTCCATTAGTAGTAGTTGTGGAGTGGTCTTCAGCTCGCTTATTGGACAGAAAAAAGTTTCAAAAGGTCTAGGTCTTAGAATATGATTTAGAATCACCTAATTTGTGGAACACCATCTATTCATAGGAACTGCTAAGAGAAATGTGGTGAATAAATACAAACTATGAGGGAATGGCAGTAGTAGCGCAGTTTATAGCAAGTAAAGAAAGGGAAGTGATGAGAATTATCAGAAATTAAAATGTTTGGATGTTTGGGAATACTTTTGGAGAGCATGAAGAGCAGGTAATGGTTGGAAGCCAGAGATAAATGAAAACCAGAGGCAGTTAACATAATCTCGGCTACCATTGCTCAAAATTAGTATAATATTGGGTTTTCCTCTAAATATGTAGACCATCTTCCACCTCTGTAAGCAAAGCATCTCCAGCATTTATTAGAAAATCCAGAGCTCAAATGAAAAGTATCTTTGGCTCTACATCTTTGGCTCTAAACACCATCTATGAATATTTTTTCAAAAGAGCACCAGATGAGAATAGCATAAGCGATCTATGTATCGCTCATAGAAAAGACAAAAAGGGAATCGGGGGTACACCCGGAACATGCATTTCTTAGCAATGGAGCAAGCGTAGAGACCAAAATTCATACAAAATACATTTTAAGTTACAGCACACACATTAAAATAGTCTTAAATTAAACAAGGCTACTTAAAATCACCCATCTCAGCAAACAAAAATGGGGATTCAGTTCCACCATATGGCCATATTGTGTTAAGCCCACCACTACTTCACAGTGCACCAATATCGGTGGGTCCTACACTAATTCCAAGGTAGGAGACAAATTAGTATGTTGTAAGAGCATTGTGAATATATATAATGCAAAGTTAATGCAATATAAAACCCAATTCAAAAAATGCAATGTCACAGCATACAGATGCCGCACATACAAATTCCTACCAGAATGACCACTTCTAATCACTTTTACCTCCATGGCCACTTCTAATCACTGATTGGAGTATCCCTTAAATGCATCTCTGAGTGATATGTCATTACGTTCCCTGAAGAGATGTTAAACCTCTAATAGGATTAGGTTCTCAAGGACTGTTTTTGTTTTTAAGCCTAATGGTTGAAATCGGAAATGGTGAAGAATCGAATGTTGTTGTGTTGAACTCTCTAACATACAGTGTTTCCTTCTTCCTGAAAACTTATGCACCTGACAGATTTATTTTTCTCTTCTAACATTTATGGCATTGTTAAAGCAGGAGTTCAGTAACCATATGATCAAGCTCAAGATGTTCAATACTCTTTGCTGTGTTCTGGTGCCAGCACAAACATTTGCATTGTAAAATATAACAGCTATATTTATTTACCTTAGCTTCTAGTATCTCATTTACATTGGGGACTTGTCATTTCCATTTGTCGGGAAGCATTTCAGTCGCAGATGAGCCAAGATACAGACACAGCAAAATAATATGATTAAAAGGCTATGTGTAAATAGAAGTGGGTGTGGAAGATTTTTTTTTTTTATCATTTAGATTTGTGAATGATTGTGTTCTTTTTACCTTTTTAGTTTACATTTGCTTATCATGATATTTTAAATAATTGCCTGTGCTTAATTTAATTCTATGATATGCGTAGTTCCCATATTTTATGAAAGGAAGCACATAATGACCTGCTTTTAACCCTCTTGGAATGAATTACTAAAGTTAAAATTGACTGGAATTATTTTAAATCACCCATGTTGCTATAATCGCTCTAATGTATGCCATGCTTGGGAGCCCAGCTGTCAATACTGCCAGCCGGTACCTCAGCATATGCCACTTTATTTTTTTCAAGGTCACACCTTAAAACTTGCTTAGTAATCTTATATCAACGTTGAAAACTTGAGGTACTCTCACAAAACCCACAGGACACTCCCCCACGGGTTCAATTGTGGGCGAATGTTTTTGTACAACACTTTGATTACGATCCAACTACAAGTTCTGTATAATGTATCTATCTTATTTATGTTTCTTACTATCGCTTGAACATACACTATTGTAATTATTCTGTGGACCCTACCGGCCCTCATTTGGTTATCCGTACTTTATCGGAACGACATTGTCTAATTTCAGTGTACTTATCTGTATAAACTCTTCAATTAAAATTTATAATTAAAAAAGGTATAATTTCAGCTCGTTTTCTAGATCTCTCTCTTAAAGAATGGTGTCTAAATGTAACTCACATATTTTTCTCTGTCGTTACACATTTTATGTTATGTTTTATAGTAGTAACCGTTTTATACACAGCTACAAATGTATCACAGAGTGTACATTACAGATTATAATAGGTCATAATTAAACATCCCGTGTATTTTGTATTGCAGTCAACCGTTCACTTTCAAAGAAGTAACGTTCATTTGATCGGGTACAGCCTCGGAGCTCATGTTGCAGGGTTTGCAGGCAGTTATATTACTGGCCCAAACAAGATTGCGAGAATTACAGGTAACAACAAATTATTCATAAGCATTCCTCAAAACAAAACATCAAGTTTCTCGCTCTGATTTGTATCTTCGAAATTTCCTCTTAGAGCATTGTGTAAATTCCCACATCCCACCCTTAAATACTCATTTTTAATAGTGCCAGCAGTTACAAGCACTATTTCAAGACTGCATTAATTCACAGTGGAAAATAGCTAATAAATTAAATAGTGTGCTCACAGACTGTAGAAATTATATTTATATGCTCAAACAGAAGGATAACCATGTTTAAATAATTGTTCTACCAAGTCGTTTTGTTTTAGCATGAATTTGTTAATATTTCCAAATCCCTTAGATGGCATATAAAACTTAAGAGGGGCCTGTATTAGAAAAGATGGCCGGCCAGGCTTCACCAGTATTATGGCCGTAAAAGCATCATGGGAGATGTAGTCTACAAGGTGAAACTGAAGGTTGCATATCCCTGCTCTATGCACTCACCGAGACGAAAAGCCTGTTCAGATGGGATGCTAAAGCAGACCTGCTAAGTCTGACAGCCAACACAATTTATCTGATACAGCATGCATTAAGGAGGGAACTCTCAAATTACACCTGTATTATATTGGAGTGATACCTATGATAGCTGGATATTATTTGTGGTATAGTCAATTTCCCAGTAAAGACTTACATTCATATAGGAAGTCTGAACATGCCAGGTTCTCATCCAAAGCTACAGTTGTAATCAAAATTATTTAAACTCCATTAAAATCAGATTCATTGTCAAAATGTACAGACTTTCAGCAGTTTGCAATGAACAAATCAAACAAAAGCAATTGAAATAGCTCAATACAACAAATGCTTCAAGTGGTTTCCCCAAATTCAACTTAAAATGCAACTTATAATGACTTCTCCAGTCTCAAAATTATTCAACCCCCTGGATAGAATCCCTCACAACAGCACAAATATGCAAAACAGGTGTTGTCTCAAGCACACCTGATGCAACTAATCAAAGACTTTATTAGTTGCACCAGGTGTGCTTGACCTGGAACACTTGAAATCCTGAACTGGCTAGGGCATCCAAGCATTTCATGGCAAGCTTAATAGAGCACCCTTTGCTGTTATGACCTGCTGCAAACGAGATGCATAGTCAGACACCAGCTTCTGGTAGCATTCCTGAGGAATCTTAGCCCATTGCTCATGAGCAATGGCCTCCAGTCCAGTAATATACTTGGGTTTGCGTTTTGCAAACGCTTTAATCAAATCCCACCAGAGATTTTCTATGGGGTTCTAGTCAGGTGACTGTGATGGCCACTGTAAAATTTTCCAGGCCTTCTTCTGCAACCAATCCTTGGTGGAATTTGAGGTATACGTGCGATGGTGAGGTTCCTAGTGCTTGTTAGATCCGGGTATGGCAGCTGGTACTTCTCAAACCAGAGTCTCTTCTATCTGGCAGTAACTAGGTATAGGTCAGAAAAGGGTACAAGGAAGCAGCGCCTTCTGGGTGTCCTCAAACTCATATGGTGATGAGTCAGTATGGAAAATATGAGGACAGAAAACAGAATATAGTTTAGTTTTTTCTATTGGTTATGAGGTAAAATAAAAAATAAAAAAATTCTGGAGCTTATGTTCAGCCTCAGATTTATGTATCTGGGCAGTATGATCCCCGCCTGTCGATACGTCGCTCAGCTTGGTTCCTGGTAGATGGTAGGTTAGGGTCAAGCATCAGAGTGTCGAGTGTCCACGGGTATTTCCCTCTAAATCGCAGTGTCATAGATTTTGAGGAATTTGAGGTATGCTTGGATCATTGTCTTGTTGGAAGGTCCAACGATGCCCAAGCTTCAGATTCCTAACAGACGGCATTTCTCTTAGTATTTCCTGATACTTCAATGAATCCATCTTTCCAGTGCCAGAGAACGCAAAGCAGCCCCAGAGCATCAACAAGCCACCATCATGCTTAACTGTATGCAGAGTGTCCTTTCCAGCTAATGCTTCATTCTTCTTCCTCCAGACATACTGCTGATCCATTGTGCCAAAAAGTTCCAGTTTTGTTTTATCCCTCCACATAATAGTATGTCAAATATTTTTGTGGTCTATTTATATGATTTTGAGTTTATTGGAGCAGACTTTTCTTGGGTCAGTAGTGGTGAACATCTTGGAGTTCTGGCATGGAAACTGTGAGAAATGCTCCTTGCCCTGGACGTTTGCCACAAATTCATGGAGGAGTGTAGAAGCTGGCCTCCTGCCCACCGACTATGGGCCATATACAAAGACTCTGTTCGGAAGTTAAATCTCCCCAAACGCCATTAGTAGTTTTCCCTGGGTGCCCCTTGTTCGGCACTGTCCCTTCATGTGAATGGAACCGAAAGATGGCTCTCTGGCAGCTGTTCGCCTGAACCAAACCCACAAATAGTCCCAGCGGTACTTAACTGCGACAGCTATAGAACTAATTTCGGCACGAGGACTTTGTGGGTTCCCGGTCACCTCAGCGGGACTTAGCCGCGAATGTTATGGAACTGTTTTCGGCAGAAGGTGACCGTGCGGTTCCTGGACAACTTGGTTTGCGGTTTTAAACCACTTTGAAATCCGCCAGGAGAGTACTTTTTGGAAGGAAGGTGTCTGAGACTAAGCGAAACAAGCGCTACATAGGAGCCAGCCGAAGCACCCCATATTCCGGCCGCAGTAGCTCTCGAAAGTTGATCGGCAAAAGCACCAAAAGCCCTGGAACTGTTTTGGGCATAGGATCATGTGTGCAGACGGTCAGAACTTCCACATGGTGGCGTTTCCCCTACACTGCATGGATCTGAGTGCTATTTGGAGAACTTGGGCGCTCAGATCAGGGCTATTTAACCCCTTAAGGACACGTAACATGTGTGACATGTCATGATTCCCTTTTATTCCAGATGTTTGGTCTTTAAGGGGTTAACAATATATAATTTGTGGGGGTTCCTATTTATTTTGTATGTATTTCTTATGTATTTTGTATGCAGAGTCACTCTGACACAGGAATTTGTGGACATTTTGTGGGAGTGTTCTGGGCGTGTTTTACTGCATCTTTGTTTTGTATAAAAGTGGGCCATTTGGCCATGATTAAACACATTTGTTCTACCCTTCATCAAGTCTAGGCTGATGTTTAGGGAATTGGGAGCTATAATCACTGCTTCACTTGGGATTTGGGAGAACTACAGCGGATATACTTGTTACGGACCGTTTCAGCATAAAAGGGGAAAAATCAGTTTAGGCGATAATCCCCTTTTCACAAAAAGGCACAGCTACTGTAAAAGCACCAAAACTCACGAATTCGGATATAGGTGAATACATCAAACTCCCGAACTGCATACCAGGGAATAAGAGAGCACTCCAAACTGGAACCTCACGAATAGCTGCTAGCAGACGAACAGGAAAAGCAGACATCAGCTTACACTCCTAGCAATCAATCTTCCAGCAGCATACAGTGAATCCCCCCAAGAACGAGACAAGGCTCCGTGTTGAAGGTCAAGCAGTGGTCTGTTTATTCAGGGCTACCTGCCCCTGTATTTATGCAGGTCTCCCACCTGGTGGACACTCCCCTAGGGGACCAGATGGAAGACTGAAACAGCAGACAGACATGTATCAGATTATTACATACAGCCACAATACCTTCCCACCATGCATCTTGGTTTCCTCCTCTCTGCCCTGGAGATAATTAATGAAGTAATTCAATTATCTCCCAGGACAAAGGCCAGACTCCATTATGCACATGGTGACACAGAAACAGACTATCACTTTAAAATACATACAGACACATTTTATACACAAAACATAGACATGTTACATATCCCCAGATAGCTCAGGTCTGGGTGCACATTATTAGGTGAATGGCACCCAGATCACACAAATACATTTTAATTGCCATGGAGCCAAAGTCTTTAATTATACGAACAGGCTCCATGGCAGGCTATCTGGGTTACTACAGTTCACATAGATTGTGATAGAAATTCAAAGTCCCGAATAAGAACCAGGGGGCTGGAGGCTCAGCGGTGCCTGCACACAAAAGTGTCCGCTTATAGTGCAGGAAAGCCGGGCAGACAAGCGCTGGCTGCCCGGGGAGCTCCATAACACCGCCATCGTGTGGCGGCTAGGTGTAAACGCGACCACCCAGTAACAATCAATTAAGCTGCGGTTAACCGCAGCTACTGGGTGGTCAATTGCCGGCACACGCTTGTTAAGCCGCGGTTAACCGCGGCTTCAGGGAGGTCAATAGGAAGCACACGCCAGCTTCTGGGTGGCCCCTTAACAACGCCGGCCGGCTTCCCACGGCTCTGGGGAGGCTGAAAAGAAGCTGATTGTTCGGTAGATAGAAGGGCTGTGCAGAAAGGGAAAAATAAACCTTTCTGCACAGTAAAATTAACACTTTAGCTGCCGGTTCATAGTCCAGAGGCAGCAGGCGGGCAACCAGGCTCCTCCAATACAATGTGGCGAGATTGGTTTCGTCACAATACTCAATCGGAGTATAGGAGATCCGTTACAGAAACCTTCTGCGTTTAGTATGCACCTTAGTCTGCTCACTGAAACCCTTGTTCCTATTGCCACCAAGTCTTGCTACAGGTCTTTTGCAGTCACTGGAGGGTTTTTCACAACCTGTATTGACCACTTGAAGCATCCACTGTGTTGAGCTATATCAATCGCTTTTGTTTGATTGGTCTGAAAGTCTGTACATTTTGAAAATAAACCTGATTTTCAATGAGGGTTGAATAATTTTGATTACAACTATACATCTCAATCTAAAGTTGAAAGTTGAAAAAACATATTATAACAGAATATAGTTATACAGAAGGAAGTTAGAATTAGAAATCAAAGAATTTAACAAACCACTCACAAGTGAAATTCTAATAATAACATAAGGTCTACCAAACCTCTCTAGATCTAAAAAAAAATCACAGGATAACAATTTATATTTAGAAATAAATTTTCCATCCAGTCTGTAATTTTAATTCATGTGGTGTCCTGTGGTACTGTAGCATGCCAAAGATGTCCAGCTTTTAAAATAAAGGGATATTAAGATAGGAATGATGGACTGAATGGAAGAATAGTGTTTTTTGTTTTTTTTAATTAAACAAAATCTGTTCTACAATAAAAGCATTCGGAGTACATATTCTGAGCCAAAATCCACCAGTTCTTTAAACCCCTTAAGGACACAACTTCTGGAATAAAAGGGAATCATGACGGAATATATCCGTCATCTGTCCTTAAGGGGTTAAAGTGAGAACAAACACGTTTTCCTTGTTGTGGTAGATTTTATGAAAACTCTGAATATTTGCTTGTCAACAAATAATGTTGTTACGGTTACTCTTAGGCTTGCTGAGAGCTGGACCGCTTAGTCGTCTGGATTCCTAGTTGCTGAAGAGGGGAGAGCTGCTTTCCATAATATTCCATATGAGTCCTGTAAGTGTAGAATAATCCCACTAGCTATAGCATAGCTAGGATACCTTTCTGCCCAACAAAACGAGTCGAGGCTGCGATTTGAGGGTCAAGTAAGAACTGAGGACTGGGCGGACCAGCCTGCTTTTTATTTTGGTCACATACAAACAGGATACTCCCAGGGGGAGGCATAAAATCACCAATCACATATTGGATACCTCCCACACATCTCCTCCCCTCAGATAAACAGTTAACCCAATTATGCAGTACATATTTTTAACCAAGTTCTGGATGTACCCCAAAACCAGGGGGTACCCCTTTAAATCCTACACCGCTGTACAGATCTTGTTCAGGGGAGCAACATATCCGAAAACCAACCCGTTCGGATGAACGGTTCGAGAGTTATGGGTTTTCAAAGTTTTGACCGACCGCATAGACTTCCTGGCCGAAAATGGTTCCACACGTTTAGGCCTTGCGGTCGGTCTCCGTTCGTACGGTGAAACTCCCCGAACCCATTGCCATCCATAGTTATCCTGGGGGTCGCTGTACTCCCCCTGCGAAGAGTAATCGTCCTACCGAACGGTGGGCCGCTCGGTAGGTCCAGCACGAAGTTATGCTATCCTGGAGGTCTCAGCGGTGTTCGCCTGGGTGCGTCTCCGTTTTTAGTTCCAGACGATTGCTGGCAAACACCGCTGGTCGTACGTAAGATGGTCGCGAACACGTGCAAAGTCCTGAAATGGCGGCCACCTATACGTTTACACAAAGGATTCGTGCTGAACCATACCAACTACTGCAAATAAGTCAGACAGGTGAAAATAGCATTTAAAGACACACCGTTCAATAAGGTTTTTGTAACAGGTTTTTGTAACAGTGCTCCCTTTTTGTGGAACACTCTGGCAGACACCGTCTGACCCCTTTTCGGGGCAGACTAAGGCTGTCCAGACCGCTGGTTATGCTGGGCTGAGGTCCGTTTGTCGGGACAACCCGTCCGCGTTGCCATTCTGTTTCCCGGGTCGGTAGGCAATGGTAAAATTGAAGGGTTGCAATGATAAACTCCAACGTAATAACCTGCCGTTATCTCCAGAGACCCGGTTTAGCCACACCAACGGGTTATGGTCGGTGACCAGAGTGAACTCTTGTCCATATAAATAGGGAGTCAATTTCTTTAATGCCCACACCAAGGCCAAACACTCCTTTTCGACCGCTGCATAGCTGACTTCGCGGGGTAGGAGCTTCCGGCTGATGTAGGCAACTGGATGCTCCCCTCCATCTTCACCTACTTGGCTGAGGATGGCTCCCAGCCCGAACATGGAAGCGTCTGTATGGACGATAAAACGTTTATTAAGGGCTGGAGCCGCCAAGACAGGAGCATTAACCAAAGCGTTTTTGAGGGCCTGGAAAGCCTTTTCACAGTGGGGAGACCACAGGACCTGTCGAGGTAAGTTCTTCTTGGTCAAGTCAGTCAGGGGTTTGGCAAGTGTGCTGTAGTCGGGTACAAATCGTCTGTAGTACCCTGCCGTGCCCAGAAAGGCTAGAACCTGGGTTTTAGTGATGGGGGTGGGCCAATTGGCAACAGCTTCTATCTTGGCTGGCTCTGGTCGCTGTTTTCCGCACCCCACCCGGTGACCCAGGTACTGTACCTCGGCCATCCCGAAGTGACATTTCTCTGGCTTCAGAGTCAGGCCAGCAGCCCGGATCTGATCCAGAACCATCCCTACATGAGCTAAGTGGTCCTCCCAGGACTCACTGTGAATCGCTATGTCGTCCAGGTATGCACAGGCAAAACTCTGGAAGCCATCCAGGAGCCTATCCACCAAGCGCTGGAATGTAGCTGGGGCATTCTTCATCCCAAACGGCATTACCTTAAACTGGTATAAGCCGAATGGGGTGACGAATGCCGACTTGGGGATAGCCTCCGGGGCCAGGGGAATCTGCCAGTAACCCTTGCAGAGGTCGATAGTGGTCAGGTAATTTCCCCTGGCTATACGATCGAGTAGCTCGTCTACCCTGGGCATAGGGTACGCGTCCGTCACTGTTTTTTCGTTGAGCCTCCGGTAATCTACACAGAACCGGGTTGTCCCATCTTTCTTGGGCACCAGGACAACCGGGGAGGCCCAGGGACTATCGGAGGGCTCAATCACCCCGAGTTGGAGCATCTCATCTATCTCCTGCTTCATTCCTGTTCTAACTGCCTCGGGGATGCGATACGGGGGCTGGCGTAAGGGTGTTTGCCCGGGGGTATCGACCTGGTGGGTAGTTAGGGTAGTGTACCCTGGCTTCTGGGAGAAGGTGAGGTGTTTGGCCTGGAGGAGTGTATTGAGCTGCTCCCTTTCAGTGGGGCTAAGTCGGTCTCCTATCTGAACCTGGGTTACTATCCCTGTGGGGGGACTCTTTTCTAATAGGTCGGGAATGGGTAGACTGTCGGGGTCTTCCTGGGGAGGACAACATACGGCTGTCACGTTCTCGGGTCGCTCCAAGTATTCTTTGAGCATGTTTACATGGAACGTCTTCCTAAGGTTGTTGTCGTGGCAACTGGCTATGACATAAGTTGTGTCGCCCCGTTTCTCTACAATCTGGTAGGGGCCCTGCCATGATGCTTGCAATTTGTCTGTCTTTACCGGCTTAAGTACTAACACCTTTTGTCCTATGGTAAAGATTCTCCTTCGGGCCCCCCGATCGTACCATACCTTCTGTCTTCTCTGGGCCGACTGGAGGTTAGCCTGCACGGATCTGGCTAGCTGCTCCATTCGGTCTCTGAGTTCCAGCACGTATGGCACAATGGGGACACCGTCAGTTTCTGTCTCTCCCTCCCAGTGCTCCCGGATCAGGTTTAGGGGGCCCCGTACCTTTCTTCCGTAGAGCAACTCAAAGGGAGAGAACCCTGTCGTTTCCTGGGGCACCTCCCGATAGGCAAACAGGAGGTGCGGCAGGAAGCGTTCCCAATCTCGGTATTCCTGAGTGAACGTTTTGAGCATTTGTTTGAGGGTTCCGTTGAACCTCTCACAAAGTCCGTTCGTCTGGGGATGGTAGGGGGAGCTCAGAAGGGATTTAATTTTGCAGACCTGCCAGAGTTGTTGGGTCAATTCGGCTGTGAATTGGGTGCCTCGGTCAGACAGGATTTCCTTTGGAAATCCTACCCGGGAGAACACTTGTACCAGGGCATTCGCTACCGTATCCGCTTGGATGTTGGACAGGGCGACAGCCTCGGGGTACCTGGTAGCGTAGTCCACTAGGGTAAGGATGTAGCGCTTACCGGATGGACTAGGGGTGGCCAGTGGTCCTACTAAGTCAATAGCAACCCTGCTAAAGGGTTCCTCTACGATGGGCATATTAACTAGATGGGCTTTAGGGTGATCGCCTCGCCTTCCTACTCGTTGACACACATCGCAAGTATTACAATAGGTCCTAACATCAGCGTGTACTCCTGGCCAAAAGAATGTGTGGGTAATGCGGTGTAGCGTACGGGTTACAGCTAGGTGACCTGCCAAGGGGATGTCGTGTCCTATCTTGAGGATTTCTCAACGGTATTTGTGGGGCACTACCAGCTGTCGCCTACGTTGTCCCTTTTTCTCTGTCAAGCGGTATAGTTTGCCTTTTTCCCATAGAAAAGTTTCGTTATCTGCCCCGCTCCCCCCGGTCTCTGCTCGTTCCCGGTATTTTTGTAAGGTCGGGTCAGTCCTGGACTCGGTCTCGAAAGTATCTGGGGTGTCCCAGGGTATGGGGCCTAACATGTCAGGAACAGTCGGGGTCGGTCTTACCTGGGTCTCCCGCACTGGTGAGGGTTCTCGGTCCGTCCGGGCTTGTGCTCGGGTAGTCACTGGGTTCGCCTCGTTGTTGTACGCTGGAGCATAGGCAGAAGTCATGGGGCCCAAATCGTTGCCCAGTAGTACTTCAGCAGGTAAATTATCCATTATGCCCACGTTCACAGCCCCCTTTCCCGCTCCCCAATCAAGATGCACTTTAGCGGTCGGAATTTTGTACACATCCCCCCCCGCCACTCTAACGGCCACGGTCTGCCCTGACCGCTTGTGTTCTGGCACCAAATGACTCTGCACCAGTGTGATGGTAGCCCCTGTGTCCCTCAACCCCTCGGTAGATCGCCCTTCGAGCCATACCTTCTGCCGATGGTGCTGGCGGTTATCTGAAGCAGCATATACAGGGTCTGCCTCGTGAAGCGGCCCCAAATATTCCTCCATCGAGGCCTCTTGGTTAACACAGAGGGCGCGGGCAGAACGGTATGGCCCAGAGGGGTAATTGTAATTCCTGGGTGTCTGGTGCGTGTTAAGAGGGCAGTTAGCCATGAAATGCCCTGGTTGTTTGCATCGGTGGCAAGTTGGTCTGGGACGATCAGAGTTGTTATTGGGTGACCCTGAGTGTCGGGTGGGCCCTGCGGGTACCGGGGCTCGGAACTCCGTACGAGGAGGTGCACGGTAAACCTCTCTGGGCTCGACCCGTGCTGGAGCCCGGTAGCTCGTTGGCTCGTGAAGACGTGAATCATAATGTTCATCAGCTAATTTGGCTGCTTCTTCTAGGGTGGAAGGTCGCCTGTCTCGCAGCCACTCCTTCCCCTGCTGCTCCATGCCATTATAAAAATGTTCTAAGAGAAACAATTGTAAAATTTCCTCACCAGTCACAGCTTTACTTCCGCTCATCCAGTGACTTGCCGCTCTCCGCATTCGGTGCGCCCATTCCATATGGGTATCGTTCGGCTTCTTTTTCGTGCCTCGAAACTGCCGGCGATACGTGTCTGGAGTTACAGCGTACCGTCTTAGCAGGGTCTCTTTAACTCGCTCGTACTGTGTCACTTCCTCAGCACCCAAGGTACGAAAAGCTTCCAGGGCTCGCCCGGATAGTTTCCCAGACAGGATCGTGGGCCACTCTCTGATGGGAATCTGGTGCAGGGCGCATTGCCTTTCGAAGTCCGCCAAGTATTCATCAATTCCTGTCTCGCTCTCTAGGAAGGATCTAAATGCCGCAAAGGGTATCTTGGGCTTCCCAGCGTTTTCGACAGGAACGATTACCTGCGGGGCTTCAGCATTGCGTTGTGCGTTTACTAGGTCAAGTGCGTGGGCTTGGGCCTTTCGTATATCCTCGTCTGCCTCCGCCATCAACTGTTGTACTAGTTCTATAGGTGGGTTTGGCCCGTATAGGGAGAGCCTCTCCCGAACAATCCTTGCCTTTTCGTCACCATTCGTGGTTGGTGTTTCCGCCATTGTGAAGCTTTGATCCAGTTCGGTCAGTTCTGCGATCAGTTCTCTCCTTGGCCGGTTGCTGGCGTACCCTCCTCTGCTTTCCAGTAAATCTTTTAGGGTGGTACGCTTCAATTTTGTGTAGGTGCTCTCCATCCGTTCCGTACCTTTCTTAGGAAATCCAGGATAATCCCACCGCTGCCACCAAATGTTACGGTTACTCTTAGGCTTGCTGAGAGCTGGACCGCTTAGTCGTCTGGATTCCTAGTTGCTGAAGAGGGGAGAGCTGCTTTCCATAATATTCCATATGAGTCCTGTAAGTGTAGAATAATCCCACTAGCTATAGCATAGCTAGGATACCTTTCTGCCCAACAAAACGAGTCGAGGCTGCGATTTGAGGGTCAAGTAAGAACTGAGGACTGGGCGGACCAGCCTGCTTTTTATTGTGGTCACATACAAACAGGATACTCCCAGGGGGAGGCATAAAATCACCAATCACATATTGGATACCTCCCACACATCTCCTCCCCTCAGATAAACAGTTAACCCAATTATGCAGTACATATTTTTAACCAAGTTCTGGATGTACCCCAAAACCAGGGGGTACCCCTTTAAATCCTACACCGCTGTACAGATCTTGTTCAGGGGAGCAACATATCCGAAAACCAACCCGTTCGGATGAACGGTTCGAGAGTTATGGGTTTTCAAAGTTTTGACCGACCGCATAGACTTCCTGGCCGAAAATGGTTCCACACGTTTAGGCCTTGCGGTCGGTCTCCGTTCGTACGGTGAAACTCCCCGAACCCATTGCCATCCATAGTTATCCTGGGGGTCGCTGTACTCCCCCTGCGAAGAGTAATCGTCCTACCGAACGGTGGGCCGCTCGGTAGGTCCAGCACGAAGTTATGCTATCCTGGAGGTCTCAGCGGTGTTCGCCTGGGTGCGTCTCCGTTTTTAGTTCCAGACGATTGCTGGCAAACACCGCTGGTCGTACGTAAGATGGCCGCGAACACGTGCAAAGTCCTGAAATGGCGGCCACCTATACGTTTACACAAAGGATTCGTGCTGAACCATACCAACTACTGCAAATAAGTCAGACAGGTGAAAATAGCATTTAAAGACACACCGTTCAATAAGGTTTTTGTAACAGGTTTTTGTAACAAATGTATACATACAGAAAACGTTCAAAGGATAGAACAAATGAAGAGAAATGCCATTTTGCAGAAAATTGTCAATTACAATATATTGGAAAAAAATATTCTTTAGCAAAATATCACAGTTTTAGGTAATTATATCAGCTGAGGAAGGCCCTGCGTGGCCGAAACTTCATCTTTTTTCTGTTTTCTAAAATTAATTTTAGTAACAAATACATATCGGTAGGTCATTATTCACTTCAAATGTCCTTTAATTACCACACCCATTAGCCACCGCAGCCACTCTGCTAGAATAAGTCAATTGAATTCTTTAGATTTAGGCCAAATATTTCTAAATTGTGTTTTATAGCAATAGGGCCAGAATATCATAATCTTTATTCTTCAAACTAAAGTTCAAAAAAATAAAAATGCAAGTTACTCCATAATAGAGTGAGGATAAAATACATACCTACAGTCCATTTCATAAAATAATTAGAGAGCAGTATTTAATTGATTACATTTTTTTCTCTCGTTTCAAAAGTTTCCTCATTAATCATCAAACCAGATGATCACATGGAAACTACAGTTAATCTCCATAAATATAACATTACCAGTCAAACAATGTTCTAATCACTTTTCTTCTTTGGCAATCTGCCTCCTACAGCTATGCTTTGTCTCAATATAAAAAATTCAGCCTAATTTAGTACATGCCTGTCTGTTCCTTTGTAATAATTAGTCACACTATTATTTTACTGTTCCTAAAGTCGGTGAACCTTTCAATATAAAATAGCTTTATTGATTAAAATAAAAGCGTAAGTAGATCAGTCCAATCTATGCTCGTTGTATATTGCAAATGTTGTTACTGAAAGCTAGAGATGTGGTGGAGGAATAACCCAGAAGGAAGTGTTGTCTAGAATTCTTGTATTGCCTGGGAAGTAGCGTCGTCAAGTCTAGTTCTGAAGGACTATATGTGTTAGCCATTTATATACCTAAAGAAGAAGTGTCAGTGGAATGCTACAGTAGCCAAGGTGGCAGTGTCAACTAGACCACCAAAGTAGACAATGAAACAGAGTCAACTGGGCTACAAGAATGGCCAAGAAAATGCTTATTCTAAGATAAATTGATAAACAATGTGAACGTGAAAAGCAGCAGATAAAGGCTGGTGCAGTAGTAGGCAGTCCACCAGCACAGTAGTAGTGAGAATACTAATAGGGATTAAGTGGCATCAGCATAATATTAAGCGTTTTAACTCTGGTTTGTTCCAGAACTGTTGCGGATAGCAGATGAATACAAACTGCTCTAACTACAAAGGATGATTGCTTACTTACTATACAGTCCTGCATTTCTGTTTTCTATGGTAGGTCTTGACCCAGCTGGTCCTTTGTTTGAGGGAGTGTCTTCTGTTGACCGGCTGTCGCCAGATGATGCAGATTTTGTTGATGCCATTCACACCTTCACTCAGCTACACATGGGATTAAGTGTTGGTATCAAACAGGCTGTCGGGCATTTTGACTTTTACCCCAATGGAGGTGAATTTCAGCCAGGCTGTCATTTTATGAACTTATACAACCATCTCTCAGAGTATGGGATCCATGGTAAGATACATCGCAAACAATGTACACTGTCACGAATGATTGCATATTACATATCAAGCTTCTTCAATGTAAACATTTCCCATGTTCATGATAATTGTGTCAACTTAATTTAATGATACATGGGTTTAGATTAAGACTCATGATGGGACATTGGTGAAGCTTGTTTAGGAAGCTTGTCTAGATTGTGTAGATATAGTCCATAATGATATATCAGGATTAAGTATGCTGATTGCTATTATAATCTGCACAATTTCATTATTATTTACTTGTAATGAGTTGAATACTCAACCCTGTAAAACTGACCTAGCATAGCAAGCAAATGAAGCATTCACATCACATTATAAAATTCTACAATCAGTATTATTTTTTCAAAGGAAAACAGCCATAATTATTTTATTATTCAAAGTAAAAGATGTATTTTGGCCTCTTTGTGTATTTTTTTTCTAATACATACATATGAATAAATAACTAACAGTTTTATTCATATGTTTGTACCCTTACGGTTGATTTATGTGATCGGCCATCTTTAAGCTTCTTTTTATAGATTATCCAGTTTACCCAACCAAAAAACGTGCTGGTAATCAACATGGATCATAAATCCTAAATTCATGCGCAAGCCACCAAGCATTTTAAAAATGCCTTCTGGGATGGATTCTCATCTTGGTTAAGAGCGCTAAAGATGGTGGCCCCCGCTGAACAAGGAGAAACCCAAAGAGTTATTGACAGAGCCGCTTTAAGGTAGTGAAGATGGCAGATTACATTGAGTAGGTTACATATACCTGCACATAGACATATGTATAGTAAAAGACTCTGAAGTCTATGTAATAGTAAGTGTATAGAAATAGTAAGTGTATTGTTAAAACCTGTATATCATTATCTCCACCTTAGGGTTTAAAGAACCTGTGAAATGTGCCCATGAAAGGTCAGTCAACCTGTTCATTGATTCCCTTGTAAATGATGACAAGCAGAGCATGGGCTACTGGTGTAAAGACATCAATACATTCATCAAAGGTGTTTGCCTGAACTGCCGGAAAAATCGCTGCAACACACTGGGATACAACATTCAGAAGAAAGCTCTTCAGAAGAGTAGAAAGTTCTTCTTGATAACAAGGGCTCAAATGCCTTATAAAGGTGAGTAGTATTAAGGCTGTGTGATACGTATACAGTGTGTCAGTATTTATTTTTTATATTGTCTATAATAAGCCTTAATATCATAAGAAGGGTCATGACTTGAATACTGCACCATGTATGTGTATCATTTTTGGGTACGAATTAATGGAGATGGGGATAAATTCCATTGGGAGCACAAATTTCCATGACACGCAACATTGTGAGGTATGGAATCAGGATACAGATGGGTGAGCTCATAGTGGCCATGCCAGTGATGCAACAAAAGGCAGGTCTGCTAAAAACATGACAGGTCCGTCCAGAGTAGGATTATATATTGGGCGGCTCCCTAGGGCCCAAGTTTTTAAGACAGGACCTTGAACCATGTACTTGCTTGGACCTATTAGTCATTATTATGTGAGAAATGAAATGGACGCAAACTGGTTGTCTGCCTAGGAACCTATGGAACCTTCATCTTTTGTCTAAGCTGATCCACAAAAGGTGCATGTCAGCTGGTATGAATGCATGTGGATTGGGGGCGGTTTCCTGGTGTCCTGAGAAACAGGACATCAAGGAATTAACCCAGGACTGTGGGACAGGATCCAAAAATTGGGTTAGTCTTACTAAACCAGGGACAGTTGGTAGACATGGATTTAGCTTCCCTGCTTCCAGTTACTCATGGTTTGACACTGTTAGACCCATTCTTCTATATTGTAATTTTATAATAAAATTAATTCAGCAAAATTACTTAATGAAACCCTTCACAATGGGAATAGACGTCACCAAAGCCGTTAGAAAGGCACTGAGGCAGTGGGAAAAAAATATTGATGCAGTTATTTAAGCACAGATAACTGCATCAAATGGGGACCCACAGGAATAGCATTGTGATTTAATTTTGGGTCCTTACCCTGGTTACTAACCATGGGCTTAACCCCTTAAGACCGCAGGACGTTCTATGCCGTCCTTATTTAAATGGCTCTAAAATCCGCAGGGCGGAATAGAACGTCCTGCGCTTATGTACTTACCCGGTCGCTGGCGATCCCACGCCAGCGATCGCGGTATGGGGGACTTACCTGGGAGCCCAGGGAGTCCCCCTCCGTCCTCTTCGGCCCCCCAGGGCCATGTGATCGCGAGGTCCTTGCGAGGACCCCGCGATCACATGGACGGCATAGCCGTCCAAGGCAGTGCCAGCAGGGGGAGTGCCTGTAATGACAGGTACTCCCCCTGCTGTCTGAAATTCAAATAAAATCAGTTAAAACAGTGTAAAAATAAGATTATATATACTTAGATCATATATATATTTATTATATATATGATCTAAGTATATATATACACATATACACATATACACATAAATATACATACACTGTCTACATGTATTTTAATATTAATATATACATAATTATATATATATATTAATATCAAAATACACGTACAATGATATTGATTAAATATATATATAATTTTTATTATATATATGTAGCGGATTGGTACCGGGCTGTCCCACGACATGTATGAGAATAAGTGTATTTGGTCATATAGAAATACAATTATATCATTACAGGTGCAATGATATGGGTGAACCCAGGAGCTAATTCCACTTAGAAAGGCTTGAGTCACCAGTATGGATATGTAGTGTGAATACCAGGCAACTACTATGTATATAGTGTGTATACCTTTAAATCTGTCAAAAGACAGGATAGGGTTATGACACACCAATTGCTTATATTAAAACATATAACTAGTGTGTATCCCTTTAAATCTGTATAGGACGGAAACAGTATGCTCATCAAGATAAAACTTCAAAATATATCAAAATATATGGATGATTGTATTCTATATGGAAAATTAATTACCGGAATCCAATCGGTTAAAATTAATATAAAATTTATTAGAGAAAAAATAATAACAATAGTTGTAACTATGTCAAACCACAAATGCAGTATAGAATGACAACGAGAAATTTAAAATATATATTGATATCGAAAAATATAAAAATATATAAAAATATCAGTTGGGGATAATTTGCAAGAATATTACCAGCAATTCTGTGTTGGTATTTCGGAAAAAATCCTTAGGACCGATCAGGATGGCTGTGGATACACTGTTGTAAAAAATGTATCAATTGTTGCCGGCTGCTTGTGAGGTTGGCGTGCGTCCCAGACCTCACTCTGGGTGATGCACGCTGCAAGCCGGTCGGTCGGTCCTCAGATCTCGGAGTGCTCTGTGCTCGATGGAAGGGAGCACAGTAGCCAGCTGTGTGTATTCTGCGTCCCGCTCGATTTCTGCCTTACGCGTTTCGTGGGTGTCAGCCCCACTTCATCAGAGACAAGATGATGGTTCTTTGATATGGCATGGTTTAAATACAGTCCCAATCAGACACAATTAATTACATTAGTGTGATGATTACTTCAAACGAAATGGGAAAAAATGAGCATACAATCTTATGTAAATAATAGAGGGTGAACGGAAAAATTTAAACTGTTTGTAAGCAAGAAGATCTAAGACATATAAAACATTAGATATTATCTGAGAGAGAAATCTGAACTAAAAATATATAGATTGTTAAATTGTTATATAGAATATATATAAGACATATGTTTACACATGAGAAAGAACACATTTAGTACATGGCTGTAAAACTATGATACCTTTAAGATATGCAAAAAATGAATTAAATACATATAGTCCATAAAGCACATACAATATAATATAATTCTAATGAATTATCACTTAATTGAGGAATATATGTCAAATCAGCAGTTGATTATGTGACAGAAGTAAATTCATGAACTTGTACAAAGGGAAATAAAGTGCATATGTGAATCAATTCCGAGTCCAGTCTTATAGGTGAACTGACATGAACAATGCATTTAGTTATGTACATAAATATGTGATATAGATAATAGTCAAAAAGGTCTAATGAGAACTAGTGGTAAAGAATATAATTAGATGTAAGTGTAATAAATGTGGGTTCAGCCATTATGTGGAAACTTAGGCTGCTGGTGAACATTAAGATAGGAATATAGATCTAGAGATAGAGAAATAATAGAAGCTGGTGATTAAAGTAAATATAAATATAAATATAAATATAAATATGCACAGGGAGAGTTAAGGTGCATATGTGAATAATTTGTAAGTTTGGCCGTTTGAATAGATCGGCATGAGCATAACATATAGTGTGATTTGGGATAATATAGAGTAATAGATAAGGAATAATAAATGTAGTAATATAGAATAATACGTGGTATTGAGAATGTAAAGGTGTATGATGACATCTAGTGATGTATATAAATAGGTGAAGTGCATATGCGAATAAATATAATGCATATGGGAATATTTATGGGTTCAGCCGTTATGTTGGACTATGCTTATTAATGAACTTGTAGGTTAGTGATACATAAAGTGCATAAGTGAATAGTTTTAGATAACATGTAACCTCAAACAATGATACGGAGGAGGAGAATAAAAAGTCTTCTTGTGAGGAGATGAAATTAAAATTAAAATTAAAATTAAAATTAAAATTAATAAAAATAAAAATAAAAATAAATAAAAATAAATAAAAATAAAAATAAAAATAAAAATAAAAATAAAAATAAAAATAAAAATAAATATAAATATAAAAATAAAATAAAATAAAAATAAAAATAAAAATAAAAATAAAAATAAAAATAAAATAAAAATAAAAATAAGGATAAAAATAAGAATAAGAATAAAAATAAAAATAAAAAATAGAAATACAGATAAAATTAAATGTGGAGAATAAACAGTTCTGGGGGATAAAAAAGTTCTGAAGGATAAAAAATTCTGAAGGATAAAATTCTTTGGAGAGAAGTTTTTCATAAAAATGCGTTGAGTTCAAAGTCTATGTTTAGACCTTTAGGAGCCAGGGTCTCCAGATCAAAGATCCACTTTGCTTCAGTTTGATCTAGATTTCTTTCAATGTTTCCACCTCTCCAGTGAACATCCACTTTTTCAATAGGTAGGAATTTGAGTGTTGTAGGATCCCCTCCATGGAAATCCTGATAGTGTTTGGAGAGACTGTGGGTCTGTAGTCCCCTTTTGATATTCCGTATGTGTTCTGATATTCTGGTTTTTAAAGATCTCTTCGTTCGTCCTACATATTGCTTGGAGCAAGGACAGGTAATAAGATAGATGACCCCTACTGTGTCACAGCTCATATCGGTGTGTAGCTTATATTCTTCTGAGTTGTGTGTAGACTTGAATTTGGTAGTTTCTAATTCCGATGAGGGATTATTTTTGCATGCTATACATTTGGTACATCTTTTAAAACTTCTAGTTCTAGTTCTGTCTTGAGCAACGTGGGAAGATTTAAGGGTTGGTGCTAACATCAGTTGTAGGTTAGGTGCTTTTGTAAAAATAATGCGAGGTTTGGGGTCTAGAATGTCAGTGAGTGTGGAGTCGCTCCTGAGTATATTCCAATGTCTGTGTAAAATCCTTTCTATGGTACGAGATTGGTGGTTAAATTTGGTTATGAAGGCAGGTTTTAATTGGAGCATATCTGTAGTTTTCTTATTGCTCTTCAGGGTGTCTTCTCTTGGAATGGTCAGTGCTTTTTTTCTGGCATCCGTCAGTAGCGTAGTGGGATATCCTTTGGTTAAAAACCTCTGTTCCATCTCCTCCATTTGTTCTTTACAGGGTTCCATTTTGGAGCAGTTCCTTCTAATTCTCCTAAACTGGTTGTATGGGATATTTTTCAACCAGGTATGTTTGTGATGGCTGTTAAAAGGAATAAAATTGTTGCAGTCCACAGATTTCTTGAAGGTCTTGGTGTGTATTGCACTGTCTTCAATATATACATTCAAGTCTAAAAACTCAATCTGTTGTTGTGAGTGATTAAAAGTAAATTCCAGGTGATATGGGTTAGTGTTGAGATAACTCTTGAATTGTTCCAAGGATTCCAAATCTCCTTTCCAGATGAAGAAGCAATCGTCTATGTATCTCCGCCATAGGGACAGATTTGCGTCAAAGGGGCAGTTGTTCCATATAAATTCTTCCTCCCACTTGCCCATGAATAGATTCGCGTAGCTCGGCGCAAATCGTGTCCCCATGGCGGTGCCCTCCATCTGTAGGTAAAATTGTTCATTACACCAAAAATAATTATGGGTGAGGATGAAGGCGATGCATTGAATCAGGAAATCAATTTGGTCGTTTTTTAGATCAGAGTGTACTGCCAGTGAGTATTGTGTAGCCTCACATCCTTGTAGGTGTTCTATAACTGTATACAGTGAAGTGACATCTGCTGTGACTAAAAACATATCTTGTGTCCAGTTAAAATCTGCTAAAATATTTAAGATCTGTGTGGAATCCCTTAGAAAGGATTTGAGGTGAGGCACTAGATTCTGTAAAAACTGGTCGACGTATTGAGAGAGATTAGATGTGAGGGAGCCGATTCCGGAGATGATGGGTCTTCCTGGAGGTTTCGTTAATCGCTTATGTATCTTGGGTAAGTGGTAGAAGATTGGTATCTTGGGAAATTTGATGAGTAAATATTGGTATTCTCTGTCATTAATGATCCCTCTCTCTTTTCCTTGATCTAGTATCTCTCTCAGCCTTTCCTTGAATTGTGGGGTGGGATCCTGTTCAAGTTTGGAGTAAGTGGAGGTATCTCCTAACAGTCTTAGATTCTCTGCCATATAATCTTCAGTGTTAAGGATGACTAATCCCCCTCCTTTATCTGCCGCTTTGAAAGTTGTATCTTCCAGCTTCATAAGTCGTTTAAGTGAGTTCCTCTCTTTTTTCGTCAAGTTATCTTTTTTGATTTTATTGGTGATCTCTCTTCTAAAATCTTTTTCCACCATCTTCTCAAATACTTTTATTGAGTCAGTTTTCATGTATTGTGGATAAAAAGTAGAGGAAGGATGTAATTCTGTATGGATATAATCTTGCACTGTGTTAGGTTGTATTGGGTCTTTGTCGGCAAAAAATTTCTTGATGGTGATTTTCCGTACGAATTTATGTAGATCAATACAGGCATTGAAATTGGAACTTTTCGAGGTAGGAGCGAATTTTAAACCTTTTTTTAGGAGTGATATTTCATCTGGATTGAAGACTCTGGTGGATAGGTTAAATATGTTCATCTCCTCCTTTTTAGTTGGACTGGATCCTCCTGTGGTTCTAGATCTTCTTCTATTTCTCTTATTGGTCTTTTCTTTCTTATGTCTGGAGACCTGAAGTCCTTTTTTATGAATTTTTATGAAAAACTTCTCTCCAAAGAATTTTATCCTTCAGAATTTTTTATCCTTCAGAACTTTTTTATCCCCCAGAACTGTTTATTCTCCACATTTAATTTTATCTGTATTTCTATTTTTTATTTTTATTTTTATTCTTATTCTTATTTTTATCCTTATTTTTATTTTTATTTTATTTTTATTTTTATTTTTATTTTTATTTTTATTTTATTTTATTTTTATATTTATATTTATTTTTATTTTTATTTTTATTTTTATTTTTATTTTTATTTTTATTTATTTTTATTTATTTTTATTTTTATTTTTATTAATTTTAATTTTAATTTTAATTTTAATTTTAATTTCATCTCCTCACAAGAAGACTTTTTATTCTCCTCCTCCGTATCATTGTTTGAGGTTACATGTTATCTAAAACTATTCACTTATGCACTTTATGTATCACTAACCTACAAGTTCATTAATAAGCATAGTCCAACATAACGGCTGAACCCATAAATATTCCCATATGCATTATATTTATTCGCATATGCACTTCACCTATTTATATACATCACTAGATGTCATCATACACCTTTACATTCTCAATACCACGTATTATTCTATATTACTACATTTATTATTCCTTATCTATTACTCTATATTATCCCAAATCACACTATATGTTATGCTCATGCCGATCTATTCAAACGGCCAAACTTACAAATTATTCACATATGCACCTTAACTCTCCCTGTGCATATTTATATTTATATTTATATTTATATTTACTTTAATCACCAGCTTCTATTATTTCTCTATCTCTAGATCTATATTCCTATCTTAATGTTCACCAGCAGCCTAAGTTTCCACATAATGGCTGAACCCACATTTATTACACTTACATCTAATTATATTCTTTACCACTAGTTCTCATTAGACCTTTTTGACTATTATCTATATCACATATTTATGTACATAACTAAATGCATTGTTCATGTCAGTTCACCTATAAGACTGGACTCGGAATTGATTCACATATGCACTTTATTTCCCTTTGTACAAGTTCATGAATTTACTTCTGTCACATAATCAACTGCTGATTTGACATATATTCCTCAATTAAGTGATAATTCATTAGAATTATATTATATTGTATGTGCTTTATGGACTATATGTATTTAATTCATTTTTTGCATATCTTAAAGGTATCATAGTTTTACAGCCATGTACTAAATGTGTTCTTTCTCATGTGTAAACATATGTCTTATATATATTCTATATAACAATTTAACAATCTATATATTTTTAGTTCAGATTTCTCTCTCAGATAATATCTAATGTTTTATATGTCTTAGATCTTCTTGCTTACAAACAGTTTAAATTTTTCCGTTCACCCTCTATTATTTACATAAGATTGTATGCTCATTTTTTCCCATTTCGTTTGAAGTAATCATCACACTAATGTAATTAATTGTGTCTGATTGGGACTGTATTTAAACCATGCCATATCAAAGAACCATCATCTTGTCTCTGATGAAGTGGGGCTGACACCCACGAAACGCGTAAGGCAGAAATCGAGCGGGACGCAGAATACACACAGCTGGCTACTGTGCTCCCTTCCATCGAGCACAGAGCACTCCGAGATCTGAGGACCGACCGACCGGCTTGCAGCGTGCATCACCCAGAGTGAGGTCTGGGACGCACGCCAACCTCACAAGCAGCCGGCAACAATTGATACATTTTTTACAACAGTGTATCCACAGCCATCCTGATCGGTCCTAAGGATTTTTTCCGAAATACCAACACAGAATTGCTGGTAATATTCTTGCAAATTATCCCCAACTGATATTTTTATATATTTTTATATTTTTCGATATCAATATATATTTTAAATTTCTCGTTGTCATTCTATACTGCATTTATGGTTTGACATAGTTACAACTATTGTTATTATTTTTTCTCTAATAAATTTTATATTAATTTTAACCGATTGGATTCCGGTAATTAATTTTCCATATAGAATACAATCATCCATATATTTTGATATATTTTGAAGTTTTATCTTGATGAGCATACTGTTTCCGTCCTATACAGATTTAAAGGGATACACACTAGTTATATGTTTTAATATAAGCAATTGGTGTGTCATAACCCTATCCTGTCTTTTGACAGATTTAAAGGTATACACACTATATACATAGTAGTTGCCTGGTATTCACACTACATATCCATACTGGTGACTCAAGCCTTTCTAAGTGGAATTAGCTCCTGGGTTCACCCATATCATTGCACCTGTAATGATATAATTGTATTTCTACATTTTGGGGCAGTTTTTTGGTGAAATTTCTGCCTATACCCAGTTTTTGAGCACTCCATTCCAAGTCAGACTCCCTCATCCCTGAGTGTTGCTTTAGGCATACCAGACCAACGTATTTGGTCATATGGCTGGTTTAATGTGTATGTACATGTATAGAAAGCATGGTATCCGGGTATAATGACAGTTAAATGTATGTAAAGAATTGTATTCCTCTAGTTGTTCGGTAGAATCATTCAAATAAAACAAGGGAATGAAACTACCGAACAACCAGACCACCCAGGAATGAGTGTGCCTCCAATTACCGTTTGCAACAATGTTGCAAACAGGTAATTGGCAATCAGTGCAGTGTGGTCTTTGTCCTCTGGGTGGCCGCCATTCGGGAAACAAACACGTGGCGGCGGCCATCTTAAACTACCGAACAGCGGTGTTTTGCCGTCGAGTGTCTGGAACTAAAATCGGACACTTGACTAGGCAAACACCGCTGAGACCTCCATACTTCCAGAAATTCGTATGGAAACTACCGAATGACCCGCCGTTCGGTAGAAAGAGCCCCATAAACAAGGGAATTCATTCAAACCCTCTCCAGGCTCTATAACACAGGCAATTCGTCTGTTTTCATTCCCTTGTTTGTGACCGACCGCAGGGCCAAAATGCATGGAACTGTTTTCGGATACTTTACCCATGCGGTCGGTCAAATCTTTGGAACCCCATATCTCACGAACCATTCATCCGAATGGGCTAATTTTTAAGTATGTTGGTCCCCCAGAATAGAGCTATTTTTTTCACATTAAAATTTGCCAGGTTGCCTTTGAAACCGTATGGTAGCCCAGGAATGAAAATTATCCCCATGATGGCATACCATTTGCAATAGTAGACAACCCAGGGTATTGCAAATAGGGTATGTTTTTTTTTTAGTAGCCACTAAGTCACAAACACTGGCCAAAATTTGCGTTCAAATTAGTTTTTTGCATTTTCAAATATTAACACTAACTTTGGCCAGTGTTTGTGACCAAGTGGCTACTAAAAAAGACTGGACATACTCCATTTGCAATACCTTGGGTTGTCTACTTTTGCAAATGGTATGCCATCATGGGGGTAATTCTTATTTCTGGGCTACCATATGGTGTCAAAGGCAACGTAACCAATCTGGCGAATTTCAATGTGAAAAAAACTGAAATATGTAACATGCTATATTTGACCCTGTAACTTCCCAAAACACCATAAAACCTGTACATAGGAGGTACTGTTTTACACGTGAGACATCGCTGAATACAAATATGTGTATTGTATTGCAGTAAAAGCAAACAGTATTATGACATTCACAGTTAGAATGTCACGTAGAACTAAAAAAATTAAAAAAATTCTTATTTTCTCCCATTTTTGTAATATTTTTTTCATATTAAATTATGTTCCATACCCAAATATTTGATGTTAAACGAAAGCCCTGTTTCCCCTGAATAAAATGATATATAATAAGTGTGGGTGCATTTAATATGAAAGAGGTGAATTACGGTTGGACAGACATGTAGCGCAAATGCCAGGTTTTGTTTACGTTTTTTTTGGATCACAACTTGTACATTTGGCTGCAGTCTTAAGGGGTTAAATCATCAATCTAAGTAGAGAACACAATATAAAGCAGGTGCTTGGTGTCAGATTCATAATTTGCCATGAATTTCTCAAAACACCCACAACAAAAATCTCTCTCCTCTACATGTTGACATAAAGTAGCCAGTGCCAAAGTGAAAAGCAAGTCATTTCATTTGTATCCATTCTCATACCTATTCAGTCTCCCATCGACTTCAGGTGACTTCAATTCATTTTAAGCCGTTCTGTCAATTAAATGCTGGATTGATTTCTAATACCCCTTCTAACAACATTTTTAATATGCAGAACATTATCAAATAAAGGAGCCAAATACAAAATAAAATGCAAGATAAAATGTTTCTCTTGCGAAATAATTACTTGAATAGAGAACCCTAGGAATCCATCATTATTTCAGATAGCATTACATGTAGAGCCACATGACTCGGAATGCTGATGAGGAACTGTTCTATTAAAATATAAAACTTTTCTATAACAACTTTGAAAAAAATATACAGAGAGAGATTGGTGCCATGGTGTGAAGACATCCTAGCAACCCCCACTGAACCCCAGAGAGAGGATCCACTACAGTCCTCCCAGGTAGCTAAACTGGGTGGACCTCTTATAAAATGCAAGCAAACAAAATGAAGCCCTATGCTGAAAACATTCACAAGCCTGGGCTACAGTATGCATCAGTCCAAACGGCACAAAAGCAAAAATAAAAAGCACACTTAAAGGGAAACTCCAGTGCCAGGAAAACGATCCCCATAGGAAAGCATTGAAAATGAATTTCAATGCTTCCCTATGGGGAATAGAGCGACGCTCTAGCACAGAAAACCTGTGCTAGGGACCAGGAAGTTCCCTCTAGTGGCTGTCTAATAGACAGCCACTAGGGGAGGACTTAACCCTGCAAGGTAATTATTGCAGTTTAAAAAAAACTGCAATAATTACAGTTGCGGGGTTAAGGGTAGTGGGAGTTGGCACCCAGACCACTCCAATGAGCAGAAGTGGTCTGGGTGCCTGGAGTGTCCCTTTAAATAACAGAGAGTTATAGTTTAGGTAAAAGTAATTGTGAAACAAAATGCATATTTGTTATGCATATTAATTATAATTAAATATATAGGTGGTGTAAATCTCACTGTTTAATGGGGATGATGACAATTCAATGTTTTATGCCAAAACAGATTGAGGTACTGACTGTGGCGGTATTTTTATGTGAACATGGCACGAGGGTGCCCTCGATTTACTATTGCTTGTAGGACGAGAGTTGTCGGTCTGCCCCTTGTGTCCCCTTTACTACTAATGGAATTATGCACACACTGTCAGCTGAATCGTATACAGAGGATGATGGCGTTGGTACCTGGAGCAGTGGTTTAAAAGACCAGGATTTCTGTCTTCAGCTACTCCTCTGTGGACTCTGAGTGATGTTCTTATTCTACAATATTATTGCGTGTTTGATCGGGATAATAACAGATTGGGGCTTGTTCATGTGACATCGTATTCCTGTATGCACAAAAGCCCCTACATAACCCTTGGAAAAAGCTGCACATAATGTAGTTATAGATTCTTCTAATTCTTACAATCTGCATTAATAAAAAAAACAATCCCAAGACTTATACAGAGTTTGAAAAATACTCATTTTCTGGACTTCACAACATCTGCTCGATGCACGACATTTTTTTTAAATCTCAATTTAAATGTATGTCACTGATAATATTTCCGATGGTCTGGACAGAGGGAGGTAGAACACCAGCTGTCTGTGCATCTGAGAATATATATTATTGGCTGAAATGTTAATATTCAGGAGGATTTTCACCATATGCCTCCGTAAAGAGATTGTAAAATACTTATTTCCAGCTGCATTTTGGCCGTGTGTAGAGCCACGCGGGATTCATCAAACTTTGATGCGTGATAATGCAAAACAATTCAGACTTAGCTTGTATTTGAAAGGCAACCAATGATAGTTTGAGAAACGGAAGCTCTTGTTTAATTTACATACAATACAGAGGTCCATGAATACCATTCATTTAAAGAAACACACACAAAATATGCTAATTAGAACAACTATTTTAATATGGAGAACCAACATCCACACCTATTTAATGAAGTTAGGTGCCTGAAAAATATACTTTTTCACTTTTTTTAAAGGCTAGCTGCTACTCGCTAAAATGTCTGTTGCTACTGTTAGCACCTAGCGGCAGTTTACAAATGTAAATGTTACCGTTTACAACACAGAGCGACTAACCTCTACATAGTGACTGATTTCTAACTTTGAAACGAATGTTTAATTGCTTCTTCCAACCTTAAACTTTTTTTTTTATCTGACAAGAAGCTGGTGTTAATATAACCCCTAACTCCCTATGCATCCTATAGGAAGAACAAACGCTAGCTTTATTGCATTATATTGAAACCCCTAAACATATATCAAAACATTTTAAACTATACCAAAAAGCAATAGCATTAAAGATCAGACACATGACCTAAACATAGTTTTTATTTTAATATAGATGCATGAATCATGGAAATGAACACTTAAATGCAGATATCTACCCCAAAAGTAACCTAGATATGTATCTGGAATCACTTGCGGATCCAGGAGGGGGCGGGAGATTCTCCCCTGCCGGCTAATGCAGGGCTGGCATTGTCCAAGTGCCAGCCCTACAATGTGCCTGCGGACCGGGGAGGGAGATCAGAGACCCGTGCTGGCAGCCGGCAGGGGAGTGAGAGAGGACCCGGGAGCTCAGCCACGGCAATGCTCCAAATCTCGCGAGAGTGAACTCTAGCCCTGTAACTATGGGCTAGAGTTCACTCTAACCACTGGAACCACTAGGGATTCCTTACTGGACCACCAGGGATGGAGAAATGTCCCCCCCCCCCATTCCAGTAAAGGTAAGAAGGGGGGACATAAATGTATTTAATTTTATAAATTCTTTATTTTTTATTTATTTTTTTATCAAAAAAGCCCCCCTACCCTCCTCACCACAGATTCACACATTGCCCACACATACACACATAGCCCACCCATACACACACTGCCCCACACACACAGTCACCCCCCCACACACACTGCCCCCACACACACATACACACACTGCTCCCACACACACATACACTGTCCCCCCATACACACACTGCCCCCACACACACACACATACACTGTCCCCCCATACACACACTGTCCCCACACACACATACACTGTCCCCCCATACACACACCATCCACATATACACTACCCACCCATAAACATACTGCCCCACACAAACACACACATAGCCCCCCACATCCTACACATTCACACACTAGACCCCCCCACACACACACACTGCACCCCTCACATTACACCACTGCTCCTATGCCCTACTACAGCCCCTTATCCCAGCAGATCCCAGGTAAGTTGCCAAACTGTTCTTAAACGGTTTGACTACTTACTCTGGGAGGGGGTCCCGCCACTCCTGGCACCATAACCACTACACAGAGCTGTAGTGGTTATTGTGCATGAATTATTTCTTTAAATAATATAAAAGTGCCCCTCCCGAGATCAGTCTCTGGATCCGCCACTGTCTGGAATATAAATAGAACATTTTCACAGTTTATTGTATACACTGTCGCCATTTCCTGCTAGGGCGAATCTCAGGCCTAGGGTGAGTTTTTTTACAGGCGATGTGCATTTTTGTGCTTTACCAGTGAGTGGCTAATCTGTGGGTATCTTTGTGAGTAGACTTTATTAGCAGTCAGCCATTATTAGCAGCAAATAAACCAATTTGGCAATCAGGAGCTACATCTATCTTCTGACTATTGGGAATAGCAACAGACAGTGTACAGAAATGGTTTACTGACCAGGCTGTGAAGTCCATAGTGTGAAGATGTGGAAAAAGTTGAAGTTTTCCATGGGGAACTACACAAGTAACTAGTCAAGTTTAAAAATGCATACATGAAGACAACTATTCCCCATAATGCCAACAAGTAGGTCATGTACACGTGTCTGTGACAGTGAACATTTTACCAGTAGTATGGAAAGACCCTTAAACTTAAGGATTATAACTTGAGGATAGGAATATGGAGAAAATTGTCTGAGGAAGTCTGTAGATTTACACCTATGAGAATTTAAACTCTGTAACTGTGACTCCATCCAAAAAGAAATTCTGAAAACGATTACTTAAGGATGGTGAGAGTGGCAGTGTTAAATATTACTTATCTGTACATATCTGTATTTCTAACGCTACAGTCCTGATGTGATTTTTCACATTTATGCCCTCCCCCGGTCATAAAAAAAAAATCAGAAAAATAAAAAACCAAAAAATGTAAATAAAACAAATTACTCAACTTTTTTTCATTGCAGAGACTCCCTCGGTGCTTCCATGTCCTTCTCCTCAAGTGAAGCCACAGTCCAATCCAATGTTCCTCATGGAAGAGCATTGTGTCTACAATGATTCTCTATGGCAGACCGTCTGCACTGCATGTTACGGTATGAGAGCCGGGAAGTAATATCCCTGGCATTCATACCAAGAGGGTTTTGGTTTGTGGTTAGAAGCCACGTTTGCAGGCCTTCTAATTAGTGAAATAAAGAGTTTTTGGGAGGTAGAATACGTGGGCAGGGCTGCAGGCACTATAACAACTTCAATATGATAAACTTGTTAAAGTGCCATCAGCGTTCCTTTAAATATAGCACAAATTCTGTATTTTCTGTTCTATCTTTGAAGTTTCAAAATCATGTTTAAAGCCTTAAGGACCAAACTTCTGGAATAAAAGGGAATCATGACATGTCACACATGTCATGTGTCCTTAAGGGGTTAAATGTCATTGTCTGTTCTGTAGAAATGCGACCAATTCACTTTATCTTCATTTGCTTCAGACACTAGGCTATAAGATCCTTTCTGTCAGAAATCCTACCGTGCCTGAAATTCAACCATATAATTTAGCTTGCACATTTCCTACTCTGTATAAGAATAAGATTAAAAAATGTAAAATTATAGAGCCGTATTGCATTAAAGGGCATGTTAATGCAGTTTATAATCACCTAGACACATTTTAGCAAACTGTATAATATGAGACAGCTTTTCACAAAACAAGTTCTAGGAGTCAGATCTGTATAAATTCTTGCTAATGTTCCAAATCTGACACATTGCTTAAGGTGTCGAGGACATGGCCAAAACAGATGGCCCTGTGCGATTTAAAATACAATAATCTGCAAGATTTGTTTCAGGTCGAGGCATTTTTTAAATTCCTTTAATTATAATGTGAGGCTCATTTTCCAAAAGGCTAATACATTATTCTCATTTCCAATATGTAAATGGAGATTTCTGCCTCCATGCCAATATAGAAGATTTTATTACATCCTGTCTTCTCTGTGAGAAAAAAGGAACATGCGCATGTCCCCAGCTAGGTTCAAGAAAGTATCAGTAATTGTGCTTAGATACCAGAAAGAAATTCTATTCTGCATGCAGCCCTAACATTTATAGCTGTAATTAGACTTCTGATTGCTCATTATTACTCAGCAGATCAGAAGAAAGCTGTTACAGACCATTCTGCTTGCACATAAAAATATCTGTTAACTTTGAAATGGTCACGTAGTAAGCCATCACGGCATTTTACTGCACGCAAGAAGCTTAAGTAAGACACTGCACACATAACGTTCAGATCTTTTTAGTGCTAGAAAAATCTAGAAAACATAATCTTGCACTATAATGTTATTGGAGCAGCAAAAAAATATATTGGAACCCAGAAGTAATTCCATAAAAATGATTAGTCAGTTTCTCTTCAATCGGACCCTGCGGCCTAGAATTGTAAATCAGTGTATAACACACATCTCGTCTTATACAATGGGTATTTAAATTTGATGAAACAGAAATAAGTCATGCAGGCAGAAATAAATCAGCCCTGATGGGCCATCCTTTATTCAGACAAAAATCTAAGCAGTAACAATGTTTCAGAGACGTTTTGAATTTGTTGAGAAATAACCTAAAAACCTCATTTTAGAGACACAGAGCAGGGAAGTACAAAATTAGAACAGGTTTATCATTTACTAGTGACAATCACCTCAATAACTGTCCGCAGCACTGGTACAAAAAAAAAACTAAAATCAAAGCAGCAAAGGTAAAGTCCAGAGGTCAGGTTAGGGAATTGGTATTACAAAATAAAAACCAAGGACAGATACAGTGGTCAGGATGTAGACATACAGAAGGAAACATTATCATTCTAGACACATCCTTGGTAAATGTGTAGTGTGTTTTGGAAACAAATCTGGGATTATGCACGTTAAAAATGGTTTAATAATTCATTTATTAGTATGATCGCATTTTAAATTTAATTGCCTTTGGATGGTGTCCAGCTCTGTACGATTGCCACTGAAATGGTGAATTATATTTTCCCTTTGAAGTGGCTGATTACTGAGCATTTATCAAAGCAAATATCACTTTTTGCAAAGAGATCAAAGCAAATGTCACCAACCACCATGGAATCTATCCTACTCCCCAGTAACAACGAGATTAACCCCCTCACTACCAACATGTGTACCCATCATCATTGGTTTTCACTGAAAAACTAAAAATGTACAATAAATATGACATGTATGCTAGAACTAGTCTCAAATGGGACTTAAGTCAGCCCATTTCCCCTGTCTCTGTAGCGGAACCTGCCCTCATTAATGTGTGAAAGAATCCTGAATAGAATTCAATAAACATTATGAGAATAGAATGTAGACATTTATTTATTTATTTATTTATTATTGCCATTTATATAGCGCCAACAGATTCCGTAGCGCTTTACAATATTATGAGAGGGGGATTTAACTATAAATAGGACAATTACAAATAAACTTACAGGAACAATAGGTTGAAGAGGACCCTGCTCAAACGAGCTTACTTTCTATAGGAGGTGGGGTGTAAAACACATTAGGACAGGAATTTACACTCAAATAAGGTGGGCTGCCCTTTAGGAGAGGGCAAGAGACAGGTATGTGAGGTAAGGGTTAGTCTTGGAGGCCATAAGCTTTCCTAAAGAGATGGGTTTTAAGGCACTTCTTAAAAGATGCAAGACTAGGGGAGAGTCTGATGGCGGTAGGCAGGCTATTCCATAGGAAGGGAGCCGCCCGCGAGAAGTCCTGCAAGCGCGAGTTGGCCGTACGAGTGCGGACAACGGACAGGAGGTGGTCACGGGCAGAACGGAGAGACCGAGAAGGGATCTGTGAGGAGATATAAGAGGGGCTAGAGTTGTTCAGTGCTTTATAGGTGTGAGTTAGTACCTTGAATTGACTCCTATAGCATACAGGAAGCCAATGTAAGGACTGGCAGAGGGGTGAGGTGTGAGAGAAACGACTAGAGAGGAAAATCAATCTAGCAGCAGCATTCATTACGGACTGTAAGGGTGCAGTACGGCTATTGGGAAGACCAATCAGGAGAGGGTTACAATAATCCATGCGGGAAATTACTAGAGCATGGACAAGCTCCTTGGTAGTATCTGGTGCAAGAAAGGGGCGGATGCGGGCTATGTTTTTAAGATGGAATCTACAGGATTTGGCAACATGCTGGATGTGAGGCTCAAAGGTGAGACCAGAGTCAAGTATGACGCCAAGACAGCGCGCTTGCAAGGATGGACTAATGTTGGTACCACAAACTTGGAAGGAGAGCGAAAGATGAGGATCAGTATTAGGAGGAGGAAAGACAAGGAGCTCAGTTTTTGAGAGATTGAGTTTCAGAAAGCGGGAGGACATGATGAGGATGTAAGAACTACTTCTGGAAAATGCCACATGTGCAGGTTACATTAGTACAGATGCCTGGTTTTAGCCAATAAAATATGTTTATTGCATTCTGCTGGCTTTTTGGTTGTATGCATTCCCAAAAATGTCAGCATATACCTATAATTAAGGCATCTGATCATATTTATAAATATTTTGCCATGCATACTGTTAACCACCCACTCTCCCACATTTTTTTTAAAAAGATAGGCCCGTATAAGTGGATGCTGACATTATCTACAATATAATACAGTTAGCTTATTGTAGAAGCTTTCTACAGTTTGTCTGGGCAGTGGTTGGTTTTTATCTAGCGACCTTCACATCAAATGCTTTAGAAAGCTGAATCTGGCAAAACATAAAGCACAATTTCAGTCTATGGTATTTGGGCTAAAGTTGAAACAAGGCATGCCTTCAAAGTTCACTGAATGGATTGACGTATACAAAATTCTTTCCCAGTGGTCAACAGTGCTATTTTGCAATGAGATACTGTATATATGAAAACATGTGACAATGCAACACTCTGTTTAACAAACAGAGGACAAGGTGAAGTTTAGTATTAACTGCCAAAGTAAAAAAGATATACATGTAAGTTTATTTCACCTCATTTCCAACTTTTGTAAGCAAAAGAGCAAAGTGGGATTCAGTGTGCAAAGCAATGTGTGTCATTTAGCATATACAGGGTGAGGTAGGGAGGCCGGCAAGGTGAGAGGTACAAGAATACAAGGCAGCCTGGGGAGAAAATGGCTACTGACAAGCAAGGGGTAAAAAGAGATCTCTGTTTAGAGATTTCAGCTGTCAGCGCATGTCCTAGGATGTCATTAGTGACATTGCGCAGTGCTTTCATGGCATATGCACCACTGAGATGCGCATGTTCAATTCAACTTTCCATGATTCCTGGGGACAGGGCATTCATTGGCTGGATCAATGAGCCCTCTGGGTGGGCATTGAAAGAGATAGAAAGAAGTAGGTAAATATGAAAAATGTAAGTTATATTTACCTTTTTCTGAATGAGACAACAATTTCATTCAAAACTAAAGTTTGTAAATGAAACAGTTGTCTCAAAGGGATGTATGTTACCTCTCATTTATTTCAAATTGATGTTGAGCGGTTTGACAGTATCTAAAGTATGCCCACGTCCACAACACACTCCTTCACCTTCTGGTAAAATGAGGAAATTTAAACTTTCTTGTTATGTATCCAAACGTTTGAATGCTGTGATCATGTATTGTGTGATCACACCATTGGGCAATTATGTCTGCCTGAAATCATGCAACCTTTCAGAGCAGGCAAATCAACTGTAGGAGACTACATGTTAGCTTGTCCTTTAAAGTTTAAAAATTAAAGACAGAAATATGCTATATTTTTACAAACAGACTTACCTTTTTTTTATTTTATTATTTTTTTTTTCCATCTTGGCAGACATAGTGATAGATCATTAGCATAGTGGCTTGTGCAAAAGCCAAGTAACATGTCATACATTCGAACAGTGTTATATAACAGGCAACCGGAGACACTGCATGGTCATGGCAAGTAATATCTTCGTCACCATCTACCAAGGAGTTTAACATTTTTCAGAATAACAATTAACTAACAATAACTTGTAAAAATTATTTCAGGTACTTAGAACCGTATAATAAGTTGTCGCTGGCCCCTGAGAGGGAGAAGAAGAAAGAGAAAAGAGATAAATGGACAGCAAAGAAGGAAGTGTGTATTGAAGGCTTCCTGAGGTGTAGGCAAGATTTGTTTTTCTGTTCTGGTGCTCGGAGTCTAGTGTATCATGCTGTCTTGTTCTATTGTAGCTGTGGTATCCACCTTGTGGTTTCACCGGGATGGGTATATGAGTTTGCTGCCTAGTATTGTTGTCCGTTGATTTTCACCCAATGGGTTGTTGTGAGATTTCTATAGGGTTTTTTTTTTTCTTTCCTCCCCTCTCTACCTCCCCTCCCCCCGGAGCAGCGTCCTGGCGTTGCATAGAACCGATCAAACTAATAAAAAGAAATTAAAGAAAGGGTGTCTCAGCTGTCTCTAGTGGTAGAGGTTGGCTAGTCGTGTGGGGGAATGGGAGTGGGAGCACCCCTTCCTCCTCAGGTCCCTGTATCTGCCCCCCCCCACCCACAGGCGAGGCCGCCCTGCTCCTGCGCTATGTCAATCACCCCATTATGGTCTCCTATGGTGCCCACACCTTTTCGAAGGATTTGTTAGTGTAATGTAGTAGGGCGGTGAGCTTATGCATTAAGTAGTTGTCTTTGATGAGTTGTGTCACCTCCGTCATGTCGGGGGCTGTGGGTTCCAACCATTTTTTTGCTATGGCCCTCCTGGCTGCTAGGGCGACCTTGTTCATTAGTTTGTTGTGTCTGTGCGTCATGCCATCCACAGGCCTAGCCAGGAGGAAGGCCCACGGGTCTAGGACAAACAGACTTAACTAACAAATATTGATACTAAACATAATTGACAAATCATTGCAATAATTTAAATAATATATTCCCAAAATCTTGGGCTGAGATCACACTGGCATAACTTTCTAGTAATTCAGAATCACACAATAAGTAAAAATTCTGTACAAACTGGCCCTGGCTCTAGATCCTCAGAAACCATTTGTCATGGTTAACTGGGGATTACTTGAGAACACATTGTTTTCAATATTTGGATTTAAATTTACCCAAGACCATCACTAATGATTTGAGGATTGTTTCCCATTGTTCATACTATTTAATGACACTTTGCAGGTTATGCATGGAACAACATTTCATGACAGAATATATAAATAAATTCAGTTTGCTTCCAAAATGTTCCTTGGCTGAACACATCTGGAAAGAGTTCTTAATTTACTGCACTTCTTAAAACATTCTAGGACAATGTCAGAATTTAAACTCATTAACCAAAACATATCATTCAAATGTAAAAACTTTATTCGCAAGTAAACAATCAACTACTGAGGTCTCTAAATTCCATGGACCATACACTGTATTATTCTTCTCTTATAACAGAATTAAGGAGAACACTGATAGACTGGAAATATCTCGATTTGGCTTGGATTGGCAGGATAAATGCTCTAAATCATCTTGCTGAAATTGGTGCATTATATAAAATGATTTCCCAAAGACTAAAAAGCAGTGAGAGATTAGACAATGGAGAAATGTCATGAAGAAATTATGATTGAATATCTATTTAACAGCATAGATGTCGTTTCCAATTCATAAAACCCATATAAAACAAAAAAAAGGTTTTTAGACCCAAAACCTCGAAAATAACATAAGTAACAATTATATTAATAGTAATAAAAAGAAATAAGGTTATATATGAAGCATTGACACAATAGGAACACTATGCCTACTATATATTTTTTTACATATAAACCTGAGAAGAGCTCAAAAAATTAACTTTTTATAAAATGTGTTAAATGTTTCATGATTACTCTATCCTATAGTTTCCTATGTAAAGGTACTTCTCTCTTCAAAATAAATGTACTCATCTTCAAATACACAAAAAAATGTAAAGAAGTTGACTTCCAAAACCTCTCTTAAAATTTTTTTTTTTAAATAACAATTATTTAGCTACCTATTAACTATATATGAAACCCAACAAAAGTGATATAGGGCTCAAACAGAATCAACAAAACCTGGGGCACAAAATCGACGAGTCAACACATTTTACGCAGGAGATATACTTAAATCAAGATTCTAATATCAGTAAAATTTTAAAAAAATAATTTTAAAAATGTTTTTTATAGCATTCTTTTGCAGAGAAACAGAATTTAGCAGATAATTGTAGGTAGGGGCTCTAAACAGGGACATTTTCCAACATTTGTAGAACTTTTACACAAAGATGGCTCTTGAGTTGACAATCATGTATATTTAGACCAAAAGTAGCAGGGGACAAAATATCATTTATTTCAGAATGTGAGGGGGATGAGGAAAAAAAGCTATTTCATCATGGATGCAATGAAAAGTGAAGCTTTTAGTGTGTACCTGTGGAGAAAGAAATTGAGGCTATTCAAAATCAGTTTGCTGCTTGTATTTTTTTTTTTTTTTTAAGAAATTGGAGGTGGGCACAAAGGTATGTGGAATTTGATATACATTTTAGACATTTAATTTACTTAAAGTGGCGTGGTCATGCCCATCCATACGAAAAGAGCATTTCGTTAAGGTAAAACCTTTGTGAAATGCTCATAAAGACCACGTTGGAATTTCATTGAAATTCCAACCCAGTCACAAGATATCACGAGACAAAATATGGACTATCTTGCCTTATATATTTTTACTTTGCTTGGCCTCTCTATCCGTTCATATAACTGCTTGTAACTGCTGCAAACTGACTTCTTCTATAAAGCATGAGTATCTACAATACTGTGAATAAAGCTGTCAGTAATCCATACATTTTGTATAAACTCTAGATGGGCATATCTATAGGCTGCCATTGGAGACAAAGGAAAAGTCATGGTTGGCTGACCAATTCCGCTTAGTCTGGGAATTTGCAACAAATTCAGGAATGTCAAAACATATGTATTTTATTGTATTTCATTTTCTATATATATATTGTTATTGCATTTAAAATGGGGGTCACGATCTGCCTAGTGCGTCACTTTAAGGGTGCCAGAGAAATTAAGTCACATACATGTGAAAGCATTGCACTGACCATAGACATGTCTTCATGAGTAACTTCTTCTGGCTTTAACAATATATAAAACATTAATAATAATAAAAATAAAATTAAAAAAAAAAAGAATGTATCGATGCATTCTATGATCTATGAACCTGTTGTACAAGAAAAACTTGCTTGGGGAAAAACAGTTCATTGATAATTAAAACCTGCACATGGATAGTCTTGGGGGCAAAAAAATAACCTGCTAACTTGCTCTCTGTATTCCATTGTCAAGGGTTATCTGCAAGACATCCACTCTAACCCATTCTTCTTGTGCTGCCGGCTGATTAATATAAAGGCCAAGGCAAGAGTCACTCGCAGTGGTAGGGTACACACACACAAGGCAATCACAACACCAGCCGAATGTTTCACTTTTAACCTTGAAATATATGGAGGTCAGACTAACTTCAAAACACATTGTTTTCATCATATTATCATCTATCGCCATAACTCCACAACTGTTCTTTTACACAACTTTTTACAAACTTGGCATTTGGATCTATATTTCTTTAATTCTTGTATATGTTTTGTTTTTACAGTTTTCCATTACCAAATCAAGATTAATGTTCTTAACCAACTCGAAAAACAACTAGATCCAAAATTCACAGTATCCCTGATAGGAACATTAAAAGATGCGTTGAATCTGGAACTTGCACCGTGAGTATTAAAGAAGAACTGACACATTTTGGAAAGTGGCAGGTCCTCATTCCCCAAGTTCAGTAAAGATTACTGAATACAATACTTGGGTAGCTTTTAGTTCATTGGCAGGATGTAAAAATGCAGAAATCTTACAGAAAAGCTTCAAAAGGACACACTAAGCACCATAATCACTTCAATACACTGTACAATACAAAAATAATAGAGACAGACAAACACAAGCCCAAGATAGGTTTCCATTTTTAAGCAAAGGCATCAAATGAACAAGAACTGTCACTTTTAGACACCATTAAAATTAAAGGAAAGACACTATTCAAGGGACAATGCGTACGTGCCACCTATTGCTCAATACTGTGAAAACCTATGGTCAAGTGAGTAAACAGGAACAGATATTCTGAAACCATATAAGGGAGGAGCAGAAAGAAGCTCAGAAAGATAGGAGGCTTATAGGCTTATGCACAGGAACAGAAAGTAAAAAATAAAAAAATTATATATATATATATATATACACACACACACACACACACACACAAAACAAATAATATAAAATAAAACAAATAATGACGTCTTCATTCTTAAACTTATTCAACCCCTGGCCTGGATAGAATCTCTCAAAACAGCACAAATACGCAAAACAGGTGTTGTCTCAAGCACACTTGATGTAACTAATCAAGGGCGTCTTTAGTTGCACCAGGAGTGCTTGAGCTGGAACATTTGAAATACCTCACCTGGCAAGGGGTTTGATCAGTGGCGGATCCAGAGCCTGATCTCGGGAGGGGCACTTGTAGATTATTTAAATAAATAATCCAGACACAATAACCACTACAGCTCAGTGTAGTGGTTATAGTGCCAATAATGCCAAGACCCCCTCCCAGAGTAAGTAGTCAAACTGTTTAAGAACTGTTTGACAACTTACCTGAGGTCCTCTGGGAAATGGGGCTGTTGTAGGGCAGAGGAGCAGTGGTATGTGTGAGTGGTGCAATGTGTGAGGGGTGCAGTGTGTGTGTGTGAGGGGGACAGTGTATTAGCAGTGTGTGTGTGAAGGTTGCAGTGTGTACGTGAGGGCGGCAGTATATGTCAGGGGTGCAGTGTGTGTGTGGATCAGTATGTGTGTGTGACAGTTACAGTGTGTGTGTGTATTGCAGTGTATTTGTGGGGCAATGTATGTGTGTGGGGGCAATGTGTTAATGGGGGCAGTGTGTGTTTGTAGGGACAATGTGTGTTTATGGGGGGCAGTGTATGTGTATATGGGGGCAATGTGTATATGGGGGGCAGGGGCAATGTGTGTGGATATGGGGGGCAGGGGCAATGTGTGTGTGTGTGTATGGGGGGCAGGGGCAATGTGTGTGTGTGTATGGGGGGCAGGGGCAATGTGTGTGTGTATGGGGGCAGGGGCAATGTGTGTGTGTGTATGGGGGCAGGGACAATGTGTGTGCATATGGGGGGCAGGGGCAATGTGTGTGCGTATGGGGGGCAGGGGCAATGTGTGTGCGTATGGGGGGCAGGGGCAATGTGTGTGCGTATGGGGGGCAGGGGCAATGTGTGTGTGTATGGGGGCAGGGGCAATGTGTGTTTATATGGGGGGCAGGGGCAATGTGTGTGTGTATGGGGGGCAGGGGCAATGTGTGTGTGTGTATGGGGGGCAGGGGCAATGTGTGTGTGTATGGGGGGCAGGGGCAATGTGTGTGTGTATTACACGAAAAAGCTGATACTGGTAATTTACAGTATATAATGTTTAATTGAGTCATATAATTTTCTATTCCATTATGCTTAATTGGAATACTCCAAGTACAAGAATGGCTGGGTGCCCTAAACATTACAATGTTAATTGTACTTAAACCGGTTTAGAACAGTTGATACACGATGTCCGCTGGGCACCACTTTCCGCCTCTTCACAGCAGTCAAAAAATCTTCTTAGGAACATTCTTCCACTGGAGGACAGTGCTAGCTCAATGGCTGGGAGCATCATCTGATCCCTCTCAGCCAATGAGATCCATTCTGTATTACCTGCCTTAGCTCAGACAGGGATCTTCTGGCCCCTTGAGGGCTGTATTGAAAGCAGGGGGTGGCGACCAGCAGACCCCAGGTAAGAAACTATACCATTCTAAAATGGTGACTACTTGCACTGGGGGAGATTGGTGCCAGTGCATTCCTGGGACCATAATCACTACGGCATGCTATAGTGGTTATGGAGCTTGGAGCTTTAAGCATTATGATTTCAAAACCTTTGGCTTATCTATATGTATTTGTATCCTTACTTTTCAACCAACAGAGTCGAGTCAATGAATGAAACCAAAACATATTCATTTCTCATTACTCTGGAGGAAGACATTGGGAATTTGATGATGGTCAAGCTGAAGTGGGAGGGAGTAGATGTCTGGTCCAATATATTGGAGTCAATTCAAACAATATGGACTCGGGAGTCAGATAGACCTGGACTCCTACTGAAGGAAATCACTGTCAAATCAGGAGAATCCCAACAGAAGTAAGTAACCCTCAACATACCATTTCCCTAAAAACAAGAACAAAATAATAATAAAATACACAGTCATATTTCATTATATTTATTGGCTATTTGGTGAATATATTTCTTTTTGCCATGATTTCCTTTTGCCCTAGCTTCACGTTTAAGGGGTGACTGATACAAAATGTTATTGATGTGAATTTTAAAATGTAAGAAATAGAAAAACTATTCAAACTCAATTTTCATTTTTTTTTCTTTTTTTTCCAGAATAAAATTTTGTTCTGAAAATATTGTCAGCTACAAGCTTCTTCCAACCCAAGAAAAAACTTATGTGAGATGCGCGGGCAGCTCAGGAAAACAGTCAAAAAGAATACAGACACACTGAACAGGAGACCAAGGCTCATCCAGTAGCGAATACAACATGCAACGATCAGCAGTTCATTCTAGTGGTTCGTTTTACACCAAAGAAATAAAACATGTTAAAGGGAGAAGCTCAGTCGCCTTCCTTTGAAATCCATACAAGGTTATTCACTAAGGCAAGGGCGCCCAAAAGGCAGATTCCCAGATTTTGTAGAACTACAATTCCCATTATGCTTTGCATGCCTTTAGATTAGTGAGACAAGGCATCATGAGAGTTCTAGTTTTACAACATCTGGGGACCTACCCTTTGGGCACCCCTAAAGTGAAAATTGTTGGCAATACAAAGTGAATAAAAAGCGAATATTACTTTTATTATTTTATACCAAAATAGCCAAATTGGAAAATTCTCTATGTCAGCTATACTGCCAGCTTTATCCTTAGGTTTGTAATTCACTGTGAACTCCTGACAATTTTCACATTAGTAAATAACCCTGATAATCTTTCCCCCAACGTCATTTAATGAATTTGCCAGTTATACTCTGTTGGAATTAGATTAATTTAAAATAAAATAATATATATGGAACAAAGGACTATACAGTGTCATGTATAAAAAGGGGCGTTAATTCTTGGGATGAAATATAATTTAACCTCTTTATAAACCACATCTTGAATATGCTGTGCAATTTTGCGAACATGTTCTAAAGTAGGATATTATGGAAAAATATTGCAGAGGCAATATGAAAGCTTTATACAAATATATTCGAGGCTAATAAAAAAACATTGTCTGGAAATCTATTCATAAACAGGACTATGCAGGTCATGCATTTAGACTGGAAGAAAGACTAAGGAAACTAAAAGTTTTTTTTACCGTAAGAACAATAAGGATGTGGAATTCTCTGCCTGAAGAGGTGGTTTTGTCATAGTCTATACAGATGTTTAACCGCTTAAGGACCAAACTTCTGGAATAAAAGGGAATCATGACATGTCACACATGTCATGTGTCCTTAAGGGGTTAAACAGCAACTGGATGATTACTTAAATACATATTTAGGGATATCATTTTTAATTTGTGGGGTAATAGATTGGGAAGCACTTCAAACTTTTTTTGTTTGTCTTCTTGGTTGCTTCATCTAAGTGTTGCTTCTAAGTGTGTGTAGTTGGAGATTTTCTGGAGAGTTTTACAGAAGCTTCAACTGTCTAAGAGCTGTGCTAAGAGTTTTCGTTTTTACTGTTACAGGTAAGATTCATCTGTAGGAAAAGATTACTGATTGCACAAGGTTTGATTTCCTGTTGGTAATTATAAGGCATTTGATTTGATTAGTTAGCTACTTGCTATTGATTGCTGTTTAAATTAGCTATTGTTTGCTAATAAGCAGAGGCCTACCCAGGTGTTAAACATTCCTAGTGGGTGGTGATTTTTATATTTAGTTATATAAGGGTTGTTGTCATTAGCTTGGCTGATATAGCTTGGTTGCTTCATCGAAGTGTTGCTTCTAAGTGTGTGTGGTTGGAGATATTCTGGAGAGTGTTGCTTCTAAGTGTGTGTGGTTGTTGATATTCTGGAGATAACCTGGAGGTAATCTGAGGTATTCAGGAGGATAAATAAAAAGTTAAGGTTAGTTTGATTTAAATTATTCACCTCATTGGAATGGCAGACTTAGTTCAGTGTAATAGTTGCTTTGCATTTGTTTCACGTTCCACTTTTTGGAGGTTTGGTTGTTGTCTAATCTGTAGACAGTTCTCTATCTTGCGGCAGGAGATTGTATTTTTGAAGTCTGAGATTTGTAAATTATCTGGTAAACAAACTCAGACTGGAACTGCTGCAAAGCCACTGCCGCAGAGACATACTAGGAATGGCAGATGGATTACTGTAGGATCTGGTAGACTTGGAGTTGTGGATGAAAGGCATATTGCACAGTCTGTTGCTCTACATAATTCATTTTCTGCACTTTCAGAGTGTAGTGGTGTCATGGAGAGAGGCACTGAGGCTAGTGGTGTTGTGCAGAGAGGCACTGAGGCTAGTGGTGTTGTGCAGAGAGGCACTGAGGCTAGTGGTGTTGTGCAGAGAGGCACTGAGGCTAGTGGTGTTGTGCAGAGAGGCACTGAGGCTAGTGGTGTTGTGCAGAGAGGCACTGAGGCTAGTGGTGTTGTGCAGAGAGGCACTGAGGCTAGTGGTGTTGTGCAGAGAGGCACTGAGGCTAGTGGTGTTGTGCAGAGAGGCACTGAGGCTAGTGGTGTTGTGCAGAGAGGCACTGAGGCTAGTGGTGTTGTGCAGAGAGGCTTGAAGACTATGGTGAGGCCTAATAGAAAGCAGTTGTTGTTGGGGGATTCCATCATAAGAGGTGTGGAGATGGACAATAGTGGTCTTGTGAGGTGTCTTCCCGGAGCTACTGCTCACAGAGACAGGAGACGGATCTGTAATATTGTTAAGCAAGCAAAGCAGGAAGGGGAATTGTTGGATGTACTTGTCCATTTAGGGACAAATGACTTGGCTTGCAATGAGGTTTCAGAGGTTAAGGAAGTTTTTAGTGTTTTTGCCAATGATATACGGCAGGTTGCTTCCACACTGTCATTCTCTGAAGTTCTGCCTGTGCATAACACTCAGAACGACAGGCGGATGCGTATTAGGGACTTTAACTTGTGGCTTGGTGAATGGTGTCGGGAGCAAGGATTTGGCTTTATTGCTCATGGTAGCTCTGTTTGGAATGGAAATAAACTGTACAAAAAGATGGTTTGCATCTTTCTCAAAAGGGAACAAATGTTCTCAGTGAGCAGTTCAGAGGTTTTGCTAGGATGTATTTAAACTAGGAGGGGGGGGGGGCAAAAGGGTGATAAAACATCAATCCAATTGTCCCCCAAAACAAGGACAGAAGGTGCCTGTAGCAAGTGTGTTAAAAAATGATAAGCTTAGAGCAGGGCCGGACTGGGAAAAAATTAGGCCCGGGCATTTTTCAATCAGAGCGGCCCCCTAAGAAGGGGGCGGGGCCAGAAAGGGTGTGTTTTGTCATCACTAATGACAAGCACGCCCCCTCTCAAAGTGAGCAAGTTGGTTCAATGCGCAGAGCCCTGCTGAAGAGCTCTGGCATTAGAAAAAGGCCCTGAATTTGTTCTGCGCAGCGCAAGCAAATGTAATAACATGCTTGCGCTGTGTTTGCTTTTAAATTGTCTCTGGTGTCTCCACAAGTAGGATACCAGAGGACAAAAGGGCCAGGAAAGTGTATGGTGCATGTGTTTGGAGCCTGCTTGTGGGACTGCGTGTGTGTAGAGTGTGGTGTGGTATTGTGTAAATAGGTCAATTTCATTTGTGTTTGTGGTGTAATATGTGTGGCATGGGGCTGTAGAGTGTGTGTATAGGGGGCATAGTGTTATAGGGGATGTAGCGAGTGTGTGCATACAGGCTGTAGTGTGTGTGTATAGGTGACGTAGTGTGTGTAGTGTGTGTAGGGGTTGTAGAGAGGGTGTGTAGGAGATCTAGTGTGTAAAGGACCCAGAGTGTGTATAGGAGATTGTGTGTGTGTGTGTGTGTGTGTGTATAGAGGATTAAGAGTGCATATATGGTAAGGGATCTAGCGTGTATCTGGAGCGTAATGTGTGTAGTGGTGCAGTGTGAGGGGTGCTGTAGTGTGTGTGTGTGTGTGTGTGTGTGTGTATGTGTGTGTATATATATATATATATATATATATATGTATATTTATATGGACGTATTGTATGTGTGAGGGGCGCAGTGTGTGTGTACGTAAGAGGGGTGCTGTGTGTGAGGGTGTTTTTATCTGCTGTCACATTCTGGGTTTCTAATTTTCTTTGTCTGTTAACTCACTGAGGGTTATTTTATATATTATGTGTGTGTGTGTGTGTGTGTGTGAGCGAGGGTGCGGTCTGTCTGAGGGTGCTGTGTGTGTCTGAGGGTGCTGTGTGTGTCTGAGGGTGCTCTGTGTGTCTGAGGGTGCGCTGTGTGTCTGGGGGTGCTGTGTGTGTGTCTGGGGGTGCTGTGTGTGTGTCTGGGGGTGCTGTGTGTGTCTGGGGGTGCTGTGTGTGCCTGGGGGTGCTGTGTGTGCCTGGGGGTGCTGTGTGTGTCTGGGGGTGCTGTGTGTGTGAGGGGGTGATGTAGTGGTGGAGGGTGAGGGCTGTTAGTGTGATTTTTTTTATTAATAATTTTAAAAAAATAAAGTAAGTTATATCCCCCCTCCCTTCTTACCTTTAGCCTGGGAGGGGGGAGCCGTTCTGCCTGTGTGTGCCTGGGGGTGCTGTGTGTGCCTGGGGGTGCTGTGTGTGCCTGGGGGTGCTGTGTGTGTCTGGGGGTGCTGTGTGTGTTTGGGTGCTGTGTGTGTTTGGGTGCTGTGTGTGTGAGGGGGTGATGTGTGTGTGAGGGGGTGATGTAGTGGTGCAGTGTGAGGGCTGTTAGTGTGATTTTTTTTATTTAAATTTAAATATTTTTTATTCATAATTAGAAAAAAAAAGTAAGTTATATCCCCCCTCCCTTCTTACCTTTAGCCTGGGAGGGGGGGAGCCGTTCTGCCTGGGAGGGGGATCATGCTTCCTTCCCTGGTGGTCCAGTGGTGAGAGTGAACTCTAACCTGCCGGCTAGAGTTCACTCTCGCGAGATCTGAGCGGCAACGCTCAGACCTCGCGAGAGGACCCGGCGGAGCTGCTGGATAGAGCTCCGCCGGTCCTCTCTGCTGCCTCCCTCACACCCGACAGCCGGCGGCCGCATGTAACAGGGTCTCTGGGCCGGTGAGGGAGATCTTTGATCTCCCCACTGGCCCATGGAGACACACAGCAGGGCCGGCGCTCGGATAGCGCTGGCCCTGCAGGGGCTGGCAGGGGAGATCCTGTGATCTCCCCTGCTGGCCTCGGCCCCAAGGACATCGCGGCCCACCGGGCATTTGCCCGGTATGCCCGATGGCCAGTCCGGGCCTGGCTTAGAGTCATGTCTACAAATGCTCGCAGTTTAGGAAATAAGATCCATGAACTTGTGGCAATTATGGCAACTGATGGTGTAGATTTAGTCGCTGTTACTGAGACATGGTATAATGAGAAAAATGACTGGGACATAGCAATACCAGGGTACTCTTTATATAGAAAAGACAGGGAAGGCAAGAAAGGGGGAGGGGTGGCCCTGTATGTAAAGGATAGCATAAAATCTAGCCTAATAAAGGTTAGTGAGGCGAACATAGAGTCCGTTTGGGTTACGTTAGAATTTGGTAATCACACAGTAACTCGTGTAGGTGTGATTTATAGGCCCCCAGGACAAATTGAAGAGTTAGATAATCTACTAGTTGAAGAAATAGCTAAAATGACAATGAAGGGGGAAGTTATCATCATGGGTGACTTTAATCTTCCTGATGTGAATTGGAAAACAAAAATAGCTACTTGTGCCAGGAGCACACATATTCTAAACTCCCTACTGGGATTGTCTCTAAAACAAGTCGTTGAGGAGCCAACTCGTAAAGAGGCCATACTAGATTTAGTGTTAACAAATGGAGATTTGGTATCAGATATTACTGTAGGTGAAAGTTTAGGATCCAGTGATCATCAGTCAGTGTGGTTTAATATAAGAACAGTGACTGAGTCACACCACACAAAAACAAAAGTTTTAGACTTTAGAAAAACAGACTTTTCTAAAATTAGAATATGTGTAAAGGAGTCATTATCAGACTGGAGCAATTTAAATGGAGTCCAAAAGAAATGGGATTATTTAAAAGTTGCACTACTGAAGGCAACAGAAAATTGCATTAGGCTTGTCAGTAAAAGCAAAAAATTCAAGAAACCACTGTGGTACTCCGCAGATGTGGCCAAAATAGTAAAAAACAAAAAGTTAGCATTTAGTAATTATAAAAAAACCCAGAGTGAGGAAGACAGAATGACCTATAAGATTAGGCAGAAAGAGGCTAAGCAAGTTATAAGAGCTTCCAAATCACACACAGAAGAGAAAATAGCACAGTCAGTAAAAAAGGGGGACAAAACTTTTTTTAGATACATAAGTCAATGGGACCTGATGGAATACACCCAAAGCTATTAAAAGAGCTTAGTGGTGTACTAGCAAAACCATTAAGTTAGCGAATGTTGTGCCCATTCACAAGAAAGGTAATAGGGAGGAGTCGGGCAACTATAGGCCAGTAAGCCTTACTTCAGTAGTGGGTAAGTGATGGAAACCATGTTAAAGGATAGGATTGTTGAACATCTAAAAACACATGGATTTCACGATCATAGACAACATGGGTTTACTTCAGGGAGATCATGCCAAACTAATCTTATTGATTTTTTTGATTGGGTAACTAAAATTATAGATCAGGGTGGTGTAGTAGACATTGCTTACCTAGATTTCAGTAAGGCTTTTGACACTGTTGCACATAGAAGGCTTATCAATAAACTACAATCTTTGAGTTTGGATTCCAATATTGTTGAATGGGTAAGGCAGTGGCTGAGTGACAGGCAACAGAGGGTTGTAGTCAATGGAGTATATTCGAAGCTTGGGCTTGTCACCAGTGGGGTACCTCAGGGATCTGTACTTGGACCCATTCTCTTTAATATTTTTATTAGTGATATTGCAGAAGGTCTTGATGGTAAGGTGTGTCTTTTTGCGGATGATACTAAGATATGTAACAGGGTTGATGTTCCAGGAGGGATAAGCCAAATGGAAAATGATTTAGGTAAACTAGAAAAATGGTCAGAGTTGTGGCAGCTGACATTTAATGTGGATAAGTGCAAGATAATGCATCTTGGACGTAAAAACCCAAGGGCAGAGTACAGAATATTTGATAGAGTCCTAACCTCAACATCTGAGGAAAGGGATTTAGGGGTGATTATTTCTGATGACTTAAAGGTCGGCAGACAATGTAATAGAGCAGCAGGAAATGCTAGCAGAATGCTTGGTTGTATAGGGAGAGGTATTAGCAGTAGAAATAGGGAAGTACTCATGCCATTGTACAGAACACTGGTGAGACCTCACTTGGAGTACTGTACACAGTACTGGAGACCCTATCTTCAGAAGGATATTGATACCTTAGAGAGAGTTCAAAGAAGGGCTACTAAACTGGTTCATGGATTGCAGGATAAAACTTACCAGGAAAGGTTAAAGGATCTTAACATGTATAGCTTGGAGGAAAGACGAGACAGGGGGGATATGATAGAAACATTTAACTACATAAAGGGAATCAACACAGTAAAGGAGGAGACTATATTTAAAAGAAGAAAAACTACCACAACAAGAGGACATAAATTAGAGGGAAGTCTTAAATTAGAGGGACAAAGGTTTAAAAATAATATCAGGAAGTATTACTTTACTGAGAGGGTAGTGGATGCATGGAATAGCCTTCCAGCTGAAGTGGTAGAGGTTATCAGGAAGTATTACTTTACTGAGAGGGTAGTGGATGCATGGAATAGCCTTCCAGCTGAAGTGGTAGAGGTTAAGTGGTAGAGGTTAACACAGTAAAGGAGTTTAAGCATGCGTGGGATAGGCATAAGGCTATCCTAACTATAAGATAAGGCCAGGGACTAATGAAAGTATTTAGAAAATTGGGCAGACTAGATGGGCCGAATGGTTCTTATCTGCCGTCACATTCTATGTTTCTATCTATGTTTCTATGTTTCTTTTGGATCAACAGCAAAAACAGATGTGAAAAAAGCTGAACTTGATGGACACATATCCCTTTTCATGTAACTAAGTCTGTTAGAGCAATACTGCACTTGAAGGAGACACTCAGGAGACGTATCTGTTTGCATGATGGTGATTGGAAAAGGAAATATAGTTAACTGAAAATCTCCATCTTGTTCCCAGAGCCGAATTAAGGTTGCTCAGAGCCCCAGGCAGGGTGCCAGAAAGGGCCCTTTCCTAGAGTCCTGGGCTCAGTTTCTGTGAGTAGTGTGTGTGTGAAATGGCTGAGTGTTGCATGTGTAGAAGAGCCCGGGAGCTGCATGGGGAGACTGAGTGATGTGTGTATACTTTGCCCCTGGTGGTCGAGTGGAGAATAAGCTGAGTGGAGAATAAGCTGTGTGTATACTTTGCCCCTGGTGGTCGAGTGGAGAATAAGCTGAATCCAAAGTCCAGTGGGGGAGATCCATCATCTGTACCAATACCAGGGTCAAACCAATATCAGGTACAAACCACTTTAAGAGTGTTCTAGCTTTGGCACACTGAGTCATTGACTTTGCAAGGGCGCTCCTATTGTGGTCTATACCCAATATTGGTACACACCACAACTCTGCCTCAATTAAGTGAGGGAGCGCACCGCCGTGCTGGGAGATATTTTTCTCTCTCTACTGGCTCAAAAAGGCTGGCTCTAGGAAGCTGTCTTGGTCGCCTAATGATTAATCCGGCACAGTTTGTACCTGCAAGTTAGATGAAGTTACCAAGCGGTGCATCATCTTCATGCTTTCACAGTTATGTGTAAATAAATGTATAATAAACTCAAAAGTAATACTGTCACTTTAAAGAAACACTATAGCACGAGGCACAAAAATTTATATTCCTAACTTTATAGTGCCCTGGTAGCCGTTTAGCCAACGATCCCCACCAGTAGGGAGTAAAAAAGGTATTTTAGTAACCTTTTCTACCTAGCCACGCCAGTCTCCTTGCTGCTTTCCCACCTCCTAGGCTGAGATCATCAAGATCGATGTTCTATAGGAGACCATCTGATAGACAAAGTCTAGTTTTATTAAACTATTTCTGTGGAAGAGCCTTTAGTGGCTGTCACTCTATAGGCATTTAAATCCTACAATAAAACAGCAATGTTTTTATTCGCAAGGTTAAAACAGGGGGTCGTGGCACCCAGACAACTTTGAGAAGAAGTGGTCTGGGTGTCTATAGTGCCCCTTTAAAGGTGGACTGCCATTGGTCCCCAGTTTGATGCATTGTTTAGACAATGCGTTTTTAAGGAAGCACAGAAAAGTAAGAACAAAAAAACAAAACAAATTCACTGTTGAAGATATAGCAGTTACTGCAAAGTCCCAGGCTTTGCAGCATCTAGCAGTGAGCTTTACCCAAGTAGGATGTAGTTCAAACTTTAAGGATGTGGTTCAGCCTTCAGACTCTGTTAGTCACTGAGAAAGCCTGAGCCACGGCCAGGCCAGTATTCCAGATGTGACAATAATCACGCTCTATTCAGAGCACTCACAAAGGCAGCTGCTTCAAGCTTGGGGACATCATACTCCTGAATGATCACAGTGATGGAAGACATTTTCCTATATAGAAGGAATGCAAGTATATGTGACATAATTCTAAATGCCTGACAACCGCCACACCTGCATGCCTATATGTTAACCCCCCTTTCCCGATCAATTCTCAATATATGTTTGGTTTTATAGTACAAAGCTATTTTACCTTTCTCTATGCTCCATAGCTGATCTTCACCCTGCAGAGATATTAATTTCTTCACCAAAGTTCTACTCCATCTACCTGACTCTCATTCCTTCTCCCATACTGTACAGTCTACATGCCCATGCGCCATGGTTTTCCTGGATAGTAGCCATAGAAGGAGAAGACTGGATGGAAGGCTCACTGCCTGCAGCACATGTGTACTGGTTGAAGTCTTGAAAGGTTATTCTTGTGCATCATACACCTAACCCAACACCCCAGTCCAGGTACTGCACTGCTTGTACAGAAGGCTCTTTTGTGAGCATTATTTCTTAACCAGTGTTAACACTATTGCAGTGGTGGTCAAAACCAGATCATCAGCTGGATCATGGACCACTCATAGCCATGCTTATCAAAGTGCAATTTATTATACTTTTTCTCTGGTTTTCAAAGATAACAGGACGACGAAGTGTTCTTTTTATTTTTATTAAATATATTTACTTATGTACATGATGCTCTGTAAGAGGCACAGTGGTTGTTCAGAAGCCTGGAGTGTCTCTTTAAAGCAGATGCTCTCACGCACTGCAAGGGTATGAGCCTACCATCTGTTTGTGTTAGCTAGGTTGCTATGGGCTAAGTAGCAATAGCGTCGTCACTATATAACTGTAGATGGAAAAGCTACTTAATGCCGCTTGCCTGAGATTACTTTCTGTAATGACTACACCCATGTGTATTAATGATTTTTGTGACGACAGTTAGTTACCATGGAAGATGCACTGCTCAGTATGCACATCTAACTCTAAATGTATCATATAAATCCTGGAGACGCATTTAGATTTTCAAAACAATTTAACCTTTGACTTCCAAGCGGTGCAGAAATACCCATACACACACATTTCTTGTTTCCATGATAAAGAGATATTTAAGGTCTCATAGAAAGACATATATAAAGGCACATGATAGCATGCCTAAATCACCCGTACGAGGCATCCACAGTGGCTGCATTTAATTCCCCACTAATGCACCTGCAATATAAAGCAATCCATCTTTTATAGAGTAATACAGTCCTATACACCATATAGTATGAACCACTTTTATCTTTGTGACTCAACGGCTTGCTTTCAGCCTTGAGACAGGGCAACCAGATTGCATAGAAATGAATATGTCACTCGTAAAAATGTTATGACTGATTACAATGGCTGCGTGACTCTGAGGCTAACTAGCACTGGCTGTAATGTATTCATTATGTAGTTAGCCTTTCTCTTAAATGTTGTTAAATCAATCGCTCGAGATGCAATGTTGGATTCATTATGATGTCAATCTCTCTCATACATGTAGATAAATAACATTGTATAGGATAGAGATTTCACACACAGAATTCCCAAATAATGTGTGCTGGACCACGGTGAACTTGTATTGAGTGAAAGATTGAAATATAAAGGTGTCATGGAGGCACTTGACAAAAAAAATTGTTAAAATACTTTTTTATCCAGTCACACAAAACAGTTTCCTTAGTGGAACAAATATACCAATACTTTCCTCTCCATCCTTAGCAGCACATTCAGGAGCTTTACAGTAGTATCTACTTTTGAAGTTAGTGTGTCAATATTTTTCAATATATATATATATTTTTTTTTTAAATGTTTGACTTTTTGTAAAATGTAACTTTTAATTAGCAAAGCAGAAGCATCATTTTCTTTTCTATGGATATCCGACTTTATCCGACAGTGAGTGCCAAGCCTTCATTACTGTGATTATATGGTGGTTGTGGTCTATATTTGTGTTGTACACAATGTGTTTCTTAAGGTTTACAGCCTAATCAAAACAGCCATACCATACACTTCCTGGCCTAAATGACAAAATGTCAAACATTCTCTTATTGTTCCCTTTCTAAAAATGCTCCCAAAGAACCCCCTCCACTGGCCCACACCACTATATAGAACATGGGTCAGCAACCTATGGCACCCGAGGTGCCTTCGCTCGGCGCTCAAGGCTGCCAGAGCCAAACAGCCTCTAGCCTATGAGGAATTCCTAGTGCAAACCCACCGACAATTGCAGGTGGTGAGGGACAATCCTCACTACTTATACCCAAACGATCCCTAATGTCCGCACACTTAGACCTTCGTAGTACATTCCACTGCACACGAATCTTCACACACTATATGATATTGGACTGGTGCATATGAGGACTGTTCTAGGCAGGTTTTTGCTTGTATTTCCATGGTTTAATTTTTTTGAAAATAAATATACCTTTTCTAAGAAGATTGGTGTGTGCAGTGGAATGTCCTACTAAGGTCTGAGTGTGCGGACATTAGGGATCGTTTGGGGATACGTTTTTCTATTGGAGTTTTACTAAGTCCAGCACAAGGGTGTGTATGTTAAATTTTATCCACATGATATGCATCTAATAACTGGCAAAGATATTCCATGAGATTGTTGGTGCGGCAATTTGTTTGTGTGATTGTTTAGTTGGTAATCTTCAATCTACATATTGTAACACTTAGAAAAAATGATCTCAGATCACTTCCTCCCAGCACTTGTGAACAGGAAACCACACTAAAGTAGAGCAGTCCGCAGCAGCTATTGCAGCTCCTGCCCAAGACCTGTACCTCACCAGATTAATCCCCAATGGACCCCAGGGAAGCCACTCACTCTGCTAGATATACACAGAGCTGCAGAAGAAGCCTCAGCCTCATACAAATAATACAAACAACCCATGCACAAACACACACAGTCACCACAACACTACTGACAAACAACATACCTCCACACAACCCCACAAGCAGCCTCTCACATGCAATATCCTAAGCGGTCCTACGCATAGGCACACCAAATACACAATGTGACATATCATCCACACACACCATCAAACACACAATGTGACATATCATTCACACACACACACACACACACAATTCCACAAGCAGCCCCCATACACAGCACACATTCACTGGTATAATACACAAAACCACAATCTACTCATGAACATATACAATATAACAGCCCACATACACACAAATATAACGGTACAAAGCAACTGCAACACCCAGAAATAACACAAGCACAATATGGCAACACACACTTCAATTTACAAAAAAATAAGACCAGCAAGTCAAGGGACTTCAAAATCTGCTTTGGCACAATACTACTAATAGGTTGTCTACATCTGGTATAAATCATCACATTGTTAATTTCTTCTTCCCTAATGACCTTGGCAATATGCGTTCGACCACTCCACTCTAATGCTATCAATATTAATATTATTGACCCCTCCCCTCTAATACTATCACTAGTAATATTATTGACCCCTCCCCTCTAATACTATAATTAATATTATTGACTCCTTCACTCTAATACTATCATTAGTAATATTATTAAACCCATCCACTCTAATACTACCATTATTAATTTTATTGACCCCTCCCCTCTATTACTATCATTATTAATTTTATTGACCCCTCCCCTCTAATACTATTATTAATATTATTGACCCCTTCACTCTAATACTATCGTTATTAATATTATTGACCCCCTCCTCTCTAATGCCATCATTAGTAATATTATTGACCCCTCCCCTCTAATACTATCATTAGTATTATTATTGACCCCTTCACTCTAATACAGTCATTAGTAATATTATTGACCCCTCCTCTCTAATGCCATCATTAGTAATATTATTGACCCCTCCTCTCTAATGCCATCATTAGTAATATTATTGATCCCTCCTCTCTAATGTCATCATTAGTAATATTATTGACCCCTCCCCTCTACCTAATGAGAGAGAACTACAAATTGCGCAATTAGTTTGTTAACATTCTAGATGGATTCTATTTTACAGGTTACATTGCATGCTTGGCTGGCACAGCTTGATCATACCATGTAAATTAGTTTAGGTCAATGCTCAGGGCAAGTTCCACAAGGGCACAGGTCCAGGTCAGCACTATAAGAGGAACTCCAATCCTCATGAGAAGCTTGAGTATGCCCATTCCCAAGGTTTTCTGGATTTTCTATTTTTGTTCTGTTTATAAGTAGAGAGATCTATACTGCATTGTACACCATAGAGCTCTCTAATACTTGTAAACATGCACTACTCACAGTGGCGTACTAAGGGGGGGGCGGGGGGGGCGGCCCGCCCCGGGTGCCACTGACTAGGGGGGTGCCATGACTTCCAGTGTCATGTGTCACCCCCCATCTTTACGCTGCGCACAGCCGCAGCACCTTTGCGGCCAAACACCGGCGGGACTTCCTTCTTTATGAGGAGGAGGGGGAGGAGCGTTGCGGGCCGCGGCGTCGCGCAACGTGATGACGACGTGCGCAACGCCGTCAGTCCGCCTTCACGGATCTTCAGCGGAAGGATCCATTTCCGGGCGGTGAGGCACCTAGTGGTCGGACTCGGTGGGCAAGCAAAGCATCATCAAAATGTAAGTATAAAGTAGTTATTTTATGTCTGGGGCTGAATTCATTAAAGGGGGGGGGGGTGTATTAATTAGAGGGGGGGTGGATTAATTAGAGGGGGGGTGGATTAATTAAAGGGGGGTGTATTAATTAGAGGGGGTGGATTAATTAGAGGGGGGGTGGATTAATTAGAGGGGGGTGGATTAATTAAAGGGGGGGTGTATTATGTAGAGGGGGGTTTATTAATTAAAGGGGGGGTGTATTAATTAGAGGGGGTGTATTAATTAAAGGGGGGGTGTATTAATTAGAGGGGGTGGATTAATTAAAGGGGGGGTGTATTAATTAGAGGGGGGTGTATTAATTAGAGGGGGGTTTATTAATTAGAGAAGGGTGTATTAATTAGAGGGGGTGTATTAATTAGAGGGGGGTGTATTAATTAGAGGGGGGTTTATTAATTAGAGGGGGGGTTTATTAATTAGAGGGGTGTATTAATTAGAGGGGGGTGTATTAATTAGAGGGGGTGGATTAATTAGAGGGGGTGGATTAATTAGAGGGGGGTGTATTAATTAGAGGGGGTGTATTAATTAGAGGGGGTGTATTAATTAGAGGGAGGTGTATTAATTAGAGGGAGGTGTATTAATTAGAGGGGGTATATTAATTAGCGGGGGTGGATTAATTAGAGAGGGTGGATTAATTAGAGGGGGGTGGATTAATTAGAGGGGGGTGGATTAATTAGAGGGGGGTGGATTAATTAGAGGGGGTGGATTAATTAGAGGGGGTGGATTAATTAGAGGGGGTGTATTAGAGGGGGGTGGATTAATTAGAGGGGGTGGATTAATTAGAGGGGGTGGATTAATTAGAGGGGGTGGATTAATTAGAGAGGGGGTGGATTAATTAAAGGGAGGGTGGATTAATTAGAGGGGGTGGATTAATTAGAGGGGTTGGGTTAATTAGAGGGGTTGGGTTAATTAGAGGGGGTGGATTAATTAGAGGGGGTGGATTAATTAGAGGGGGTGGATTAATTAGAGGGGGTGGATTAATTAGGGGGGATTAATTAGAGGGAGGGTGGATTAATTAGAGGGGGTGGATTAATTAGAGGGAGGTGGATTAATTAGAGGGGGTGGATTAATTAGAGGGGTTGTGGATTAATTAAAGAGGGGTTGTGGATTCATTAAAGAGGGGTTGTGGATAAATTAAAGAGGGGGTGGATTAATTAAAGAGGGGGTGGATTAATTAAAGGGGGTGCAGCACGGGGGAAGTTTATTTAGAGGGGTTATGTTTAATTAAAGGGGGGTGCAGGTTTTTTTTTTATTAAGGGGGTTGCAGTATTTTATTTATTAAGGGAGGATGTGCACTGCAGATTTTTGTTTTTTATTAAGGGGGTGTGCAGGGTTTTTGTTTTTTATTAAGGGGGTGTGCAGGGTTTTTTTTTAATTAAGGGGGATGTGCAGGTTTTTTTATGTGTAGGGAGTGTATGAAATTTATGTGATCGGGGTGCAGGGTTTTTATGTGTAGCGAGTGTATGAAATTTATGTGATCAGTGTGCAGGGGTTTTCTAGAAGGGGCGAGACCAGGGGCTTTGTAGAAAGGGGCAGGGGAGGAGTTTTCTAGAAGTTTCTCACCAGCCCCTTTCTACAAAAGCACTGGTCTTCCCCCTTCTACAAAAATGGCGCATTTATACAAAATCCCTGCCCTGGCCCCCTTCTACAAAACCTCTGCCCTAGCCGCTACATCTTTTGAACTCAAATCCCTTTCCTATGCTATTTCTAAGGATCCGCTCAATAAAGTGGTATGGGTGCCAGGTCCCTCTAGTTTTAACCCTGCAGCTGAAAACATATGTTTCACTGAGGGTTAATCCAGCCTCTAGTGGCTGTCTCACTGACAGCCGCTAGAGGCGCTTCCGCAATTCTCACTGTAAAACTCACCGTGAGAAGACGCTGGACGTCCATAGGAAAGCATTGAGTAATGCTTTCCTATGGGCAGTTTGAATGCACATGCGGCTCTTGCCGCGCATGCGCATTCGGATCTAACGTCGGCAGGGGGAGGAGAGGTCACCAGCGCCGAGGGAGCCCGACGTTGGAGAAAGGTAAGTGGCTGAATGGGTTTTAAGGGGTGACCTCTTCTCCCCCGCCGACGTCAGCTCCCGAGTGGAGCCGAATGCACATGCGCGGCAAGAGCTGCGCGCACATTCAAACAGTCCATAGGAAAGCAAAAAATTGTGGGTGTTTTCTTAAATTTTTATTATGGGGGGGGGGGGGGGTGCACACTCAGGGTCCGCCCCGGGTGCCAAATGCTCTAGGTACGCCCCTGATACTCATAATGGTTTATTATACAGTCCATGCCTCATTCCCGTCAACTACTTAACTGCCTCTAAGCTGCTTCTCGTTACACCAGTCTCTCGGTTTAACACAATTTAAGCACTCATTTAGCTAATTCATCATGCTGCTGTGCTAACCAATCTCCTGTCAGATCTATAAAGCCCAGAAGAGGTCTACATTTCCACCAAGAACACAGGATGAGAGGAACAGCTCAATAAACTGAAAGCAGCCATGCAATGACATTGATCAGCCTAATTATAATTCTTTATTTTATTTGTGCATAGGTTAGATATACTAGGATGCACTGCCACAACAGCTGGTGCATGCACAACATCAAACAGAGTATAGTAATTGTGTGACATAAGGAACAATGCATATTTTATAATGTTGAAAAAGAAAAAGGTAAGGTTCCCAGAAAGCCTTTGTCTCAGCGGTCAGTAGCATTATACTTGGCTATTCCTATAACTCTTAAGTTTAACATGCTTTGTGAATATATTTAAGTTATGCTTATTATGTAGAGTATCATCGCAGTAATAGCTAGGCATTAATATGCAGAAATATATGGGGGGAGAACTATAGCGTAGATCAGGAAAGGGAATATGCTATCACCAAGAGTGTACCTCACTCACTCAAATACAATGGAAACCAGATAAGCTAATGAAACTTACAAAAAGAATCAAAAGCTAAAAGATGGGATAGCACACACAATAGAGGATATAAGGTCACAAGATACAACCTGTAGCATAAAACGTGATCTCAGGTGAATCTAAATGACAATAAAAATATACATAGTGAAGTACGAAAAAAACAGGAGAAATGTATCCAGGAGGTAGAGAACCTACAAGAGGTATATGGTGGTCTGCGTATATCACCCCTGTGGGGGTCTCCTTATGTAGATAGGTAAAATCTTCTCAAAATTCAAATCCTCAAAAGGATAAAGAGAAAAGCATACATAGAGTAATATTGTTAAAAGAAATACAAATGTATTGCACAGATTGCACTTACATCAAAGTCACAATCAGCAGGCATATCTCCACAACTGGGTGGAACAGGTGGTAAATGATGTCTATGGCAGTAGAAGGAAAATTCGGACTGATGATAAAATGAATATGGAAAAATATCAATAGAAAAACAAATAAGAATAAAAGTATCAATAGAAAAACAAATAAGAATAAAAGTCACAAAGCTAGACTTTAGATTACTTGAATTACAATTGAAAAGTGCACTGTAGGCGAGTGCTTTTCATACTGTGTGATGTCACCCTTCCCTGTTTAGGTGTATGACTCAGCTTTCTCAGTTGCCCTGCCTGTAAGCCATGTAATGTCTCCACATCTTTTATTTAATAAACAAAATTATTCAATAAAAACCATTACTTAGAGCTTTGAGAAACAGAATATACTCTCTGACTCACAGAGCTCGGGAAGATAGACTGCAAATTAAATTGTGGAGACATTTGCTCACATTTAAAAAGGGGCTAATTAAATTAAGGATAATTTCTTCCAATAAAAATGGATCCAGGAGACATTGTTTTGATGAAGGAATACTAAGTGGCTTTATGGGAGTTAGTCGGGGAACCTGCAGGCAAAATAGGAACTGTATACAGAGCATCATGAGCCATTTTCTGTTATTACACAATACCTTACAAAAGTATGAAAAACCGTGGCTATTCTTACACCCTGTTCCAAATTATTATACAAATGATATTTTTCTAATTTACCTAAATAATAGATGTAAATAACAGTCAGCGTAATTGTCATGTTTTCAACTATTAAGAGTACAATTCAAATTTTATTGAACAAACCTCCTAATGATAACAGTATTTTTTTTTAAACATAAAAAACTTACAATGCATTGTTCCAAATTATTACGCACAGTAAGTTTCAAAACACTTAATAGGTTGTAAAGAACTGAAAATTGTAATTTCTTGTGTTTGCAGCATTATTACTGAAATCAAAAGCTATTTCAATCAAACTTATAACAACATTTTAACTTTTTAAACATTTTAACAGGTCACGTTACATTTTAGCATAGGACCCCTTATTTGATAGCAGCTTCACATTTATGTACGTAGTGGGGAATCGCGATGCAGCATAATACATACAGAAAACCAACCCCAACTCAGCCCCTTCCAAAATAATGACAGACAACTTAGTATGGATGAAACAGGCCACAGCATTTATTATAACATATGATAAATACTGTAGGACACATCCATAATTTATTTAATAATTTCTCTTCTTTCTGTAACCAAAACGTTAAACATAAATAACCATAACTAACATATATATATATATGTATATAACTTAACACAGTGTCATACAGTGAACCCAACCGTCCTTGGCAATAAACTGACCATGCGCCTATGTACCACTTCCTCTCACCTCCCCCTCGACATAAAATCATTTTCTTCCAGTGCCTGCCACCAGCCGACCTTATCCACGCTCGGTGGGCACGACATCCCAGGTAACTTAAGGTTAACCCTTTTGAGCAGGGGAGGTTGAGACCTTAAAACTTGTTCATCTCATTCCATATACTTAAAAGGACACTCCAGGCACCCAGACCACTTCTGCACATTGGAGTGGTCTGGGTGCCAACTCCCACTACTCTTAACCCTGCAAGTGTAATTATTGCACTTTTTTTTTTATAAACTGCAATAATTACCTTGCAGGGTTAACTCCACTCTAGTGGCTGTCTACTAGACAGGCACTAGAGGGCACTTCCATGTCCCTAGCACAGGAAACCTGTGCTAGAGCGTCGCTGGACGTCCTCACGCTATGAGAGGACCTCCATCGTCACTCATTTCCCCATAGGAAAGCATTGAAAAGCATTTTCAATGATTTCCTATGGGGAGCTCTAATGCGCATGTGTGGCATTGCAGCGCATGCGCATTAGGTCTCACCGGCCAGTGGGTGGGATCAGTCTCGCCCACCGGTCGACGCAATCACTAGGAGGAGCGGCGGCGGAGGAAGAAGCAGCGACATGGGACATCGTCGCTGCCTCTGGTAAGTTACTGAAGGGGTTTTCACCCCTTCAGCAACCGGGGATTGGGGGGGAGAGGGCACCTGCAGTGCCAGAAAAACGGATTGTTTTCCTGGCACTGGAGTTACCCTTTAAACATAACCCCTAAAACTCAATTGGCAAGGACATACACCGCCTAGCTGTGACTAAAATATACTTATAGGGTGGGCGGGAGGGAAGCTGTTTGCTGGCCCGAATCCCAAGTGGCACTGAGGTAAGACCACCCCCCCCCCCCCCCACTAACTTACACAGAACATAATCCCACCCACACATTCTTTTTCCCAACCAATCCCATGCATCTATCCCCACACTCATACATGTGCCCTTGTCTACATAGCTGTGCTATCTCCCCAGGGCCTAGTCTTGCATCCATTGAACTTGTGAGTTTTTGGACAGTTTCTGCTTGAATTTGTTTGCAAGATGTCAGAATAGCCTCCCAGAGCTGCTGTTTGGATGTAAACTGACTCCCACCCTCATAGATCTTTTGCTTGAGGATGCTCCAAAGGTTCTCAATAGGATTGAGATCAGGGGAGGATGGAGGCCACACCATGACTTTCTCTCCTTTTATCCCCATAGCAGCCATTGATGCAGAGGTATTCTTTGCAGCATGAGATGGTGTCATGCATGAAGATGATTTTATTACAGAAAGCATAGTTCTTCCTTCTGTACCAGGGAAGAAAGTGGTCAGTCAGAAACTCCACATACTTTGCAGAGGTCATCTTTACACCTTCGGGGACCCTAAAGGGGCCGACCAGCTCTTTTCCCATGATTTCGGCCCAAAACATAACTCCACCACCGCCTTGCTGACGTCGCAGCCTTGTTGGAACACCAACCATCCACTACTCCATCATCTGGACCATCCAGGGTTGCACGACACTCATCAGTGAACAGGACTGTTTGAAAATTAGTCTTCATGTATTTTTCTGCCCAATGCATCAGTTTTTGCTTGTGAGCATTGGTTAGTGGTGGCCGAATAGAAGGTTTATGCACAGTTGCAAGACTCTGGAGAACTCTACACCTTGATGTCCGTGGGACTCCAGAGGCACCAGCAGCTTCAAATATCTGTTTGCTGCTATGTAATGGTATTTTAGCAGCTGCTCTCTTGATTCGATGCATGGATCTGGCAGAAATCTTCCTCAGTGTGCCTTTATCTGCACGAACCTGTCTGTGCTCTGAATCAGCCACAAATCTCTTAATAGTGCGATGATCACGCTTAAGTGTACGTGAAATATCTAATGTTTTCATAACTCGTCCAAGGTATTCAACTATTTCACTCTTTTCGGCAGCAGAGAGATCCTTTTTGTTCCCCATATTGCATGAAAATGGTGCTCTGTTTAATAATGTGTAACACCCTCCTTTAGTAGTTTTTCCTTAAATTGGGCTCACCTGGCAATCTAATTATCACAGGGGTCCGAGATTGTTTTCAGTGATCAAAAGAGCCCTGAGACACAATGCCATCCATGAGTTAATCTGAAAAACAGAAAAATTTAATCTTTGTGACACTTAAAAATAATTTGCATAATAATTTGGAACAGGGTGTAAATATCATTGAATTACAAAATGCTCAACGGAGATCTTTTTCTTTTGTTTTTAAAAACTTTATGGCAAACACAGCAAATGAGAGTCATCACATAGTTGGAACATGAGCAAGCCCTTTGTACATTGCAAAACATCCTATTCCTAAGAGATGTAGTTCCCAAAAAATCATGTTACAACAAAAATTTAACAAATCATGTGCATTTAAAACCAGGTGACAGATTTATGGCCAACGTGGCTTCATATAACAAAGGTGGGCTAAGCTCATTGTAGGAATGTGGACTCATATAGCAAACCTAAAAGTATAATTTAGAATATTAGTTTGAATCGGTCAGGGAAAGATTTGTCCCTGTGTCACCCCTTCATACAGTCATCAGGTAGGTCGCCAAGAGTTCAGAAAGAAGGCTGTAGAACTGCCCTGCAGTAGGACCAATCCACCCGATCAAAGCCCTTTTCGGCATCTGTGGAAAGGAAGAACATTTAGCCTTGCTTAAGAGGTTAACGACCCTGGTTTTTTTTTTGTTTCCTTTGCTTCCCTTTTTGGTGCGAACCCAACCTGATCAGGGTGGATTAGCCCCACCACGTGAAGACCCAAATTATTTTTGCAAAGAGCTTCAAGTTCTTATTAAGAAGTGATATTGGCCTATGTCCCCCACATACCTCCAGGATCTTACTGGGCTTAACAATCAGAGATATGCCTCTAGTGTCGGATAGGTGGTATGGGTGCCCTAAGCAATTTAAATAAATGCTCTAATAAAGTAAGGTGCTTGCTGCGCTTGAAAGTGTTTTTTAGTATTGCACCATAAGCTCATCAAGGCCCGGGTTTTGTTCAGAAGTGTGGATTTTATGGCAGTCAACAGTTCATCAAGTTCTATGAAATCTGTCCAATAATGTTTTCTTGGAGTCAGATAAAGTTTTATTCATATGAACTACTAAGTATGTTACCAGAGGGCTGGAGGACTATAGTGTAGGGCTATTGTTCGAAGGTGTGCTGTAAAGGGATGTATAAAAACTTTGAAATGTCTGTGCTATAGCTCTGACACGTGGACTAGTTATATTCTGACTTGACTTGATTCTGGAGATGAAGGCAAGCTGTTGGCAGTGTTTGGCCGTGTTCAATAGATGTTTTCTACACTTGTTGCCATGTTCATAATAAACCTGTTTGGTAAGGAAAATTGAGGGTTTGGCCTTAGCATCTAATAGATTACGTTTCTGTCTTACTTCAGTCGCTCAGTGAGATTGCCTTGGGATTGGCATTTTTCATGTTGTTCAAGGAGTTGTAATTGAGTGTTGAGGGAAATAATTTCAGTTGTCCTTTGTCTTTTAGGGGTGGAGCCCAATTTAATAAACTCCTCCCGCACCACATATTATGAGCATCCTATATTATCATTGGCATCATATCCGCCATCTTGTTTTCAGTGAAATTATTAATGGTGGTGCAGTAGGCATTGCTTACCTAGATTTCAGTAAGGCTTTTGACATTGTTGCACATAGAAAGCTTATCAACAAACTGCAATATTTAAGTTTGGATTACAATATTGTTGAATAGGTTAGGCAGTGGCTGAGTGACAGACAACACAGGGTTGAAGTCAACGGAGTATATGCGAAGCATGGTCTTGTCACCAGTGGGGTACCTCAGGGATCTGTACCCATTACTTTGCTCCCCCGTGGTACAAATAAAGATACAGAGAACCATTAACATAAACCATTAACATGTGCTTTCTTGAGCAGAGGGACCTTGCGCGTGCTGACGGATTTCAGTCCTTCACTGCATTTTTTTTAATTTATTTTTGAAACCAATTGTTTTCATGGTTATTAAGGTCCCAGCTGCCTTAAGATTATTAACAAGATCCCCCCGTGTAGTTCTGGGTTGATTCCTTACCGTTCTCATGATCATTGAAACTCCACAAAGTGAGATCTTGCATGGAGCACCAGACTGACGTTATTTTGTGCTTCTTCCATTTGCGAATAATCGCACCAACTGTTGTCACCTTCTCACCAAGCCGCTTGGCGATGGTCTTGTATCCCATTCCAGCCTTGTGTAGGTCTACAATCTTGCCCCTGACATTATTGGACAGCTCTTTGGTCTTGGCCATGGTGGAGAGTTTGGAATTTGATTGATTGCTTATGTGGACAGGTGTCTTTCATATAGGCAACTAGCTGTGATTAGGAGCACTCCCTTTAAGAGAGTGCTCCTAATCTCAGCTCGTTACCTGTATAAAAGACACCTGCGAGCCAGACATCTTGCTGATTGATGGGGATAAAATACTTATTTCACTCATTGACATGCAAATCAATTTATACGTTTTTTTTTTTTACATGCGCTTATCTGGATTTATTTTTTTTTATTCTGTCTCTCACTGTAAAATATACCTACCATTAAAATTATAGACTGATCGTTTCTTTCTCAGTAGGCAAACATTCAAAATCAGCAGGGGATCAAATACTTTCTTCCCACACTGTATAAGGTTGCTCAGGAGAGGTGCTGTGGTGCCCTTAAAATTGGTTTCTTGCACAAATAATATTGAGGTTTGTCCGTGTGAAACTCATGCAAGGCACGTGACCTCTTCTCCGAAACACTGAGTTCCCTTGAGTTGACAGAGATAGTCGTCAGTTGCACCATGGATGGGTAAATAAAAGAAAGGCTCGCTGAGCCTAATAAAAACACCTGTCAACTAATAAACAAAAATAAATAAACTATGGACAAATGGATCTCATGCAAACTATGTAGAAAAAAGCAGCTTCAGAGGAGGAGAATATGTCAAGCCTAAAATGCTTCATAAAAGTGTGGAATGAGGACCAAATAGCAGCTTTACAGATATCTTCTGGAGAAGCCGATAACCTTTCAGCCCTTGACCGGAAATGGATGGGAGACATTGCTAGTTTCATAAGCCAATTTAATGGACTCTGTAAGTTATCTGGCCAAAGTAGATCGAGAAGCCACCATGCCTTTAAAAGAGATGGTCTGAAATTCTGTATGGGGTTGATGTGTGGAGATATACTTCCAAGGCTCTTTTAACATCGAGGCAGTGCCATTTCTTCTTAGTGTCTGTAGAATGATTTTGGCAAAAGGAAGGAAGGGTGATAGGTTGGTTGGTTGATGTTATGTCTTAAGATAACTTCTGGTAGAAAAGATGGTTTGAGGTGCAATACCACTCTATCCTGGTGAAAAACTAAATTTGGAAGAGGATGACACAGCTTGTAGCAATCCTTTTAGCCAAAGTGATTGCCACCAAAAAGGCAGATTTAAAGGTTAAGATCTTCTAGGGCAGGGGTAGGCAACCTTTTAGCAGCACTGTGCCGATATAGGATTGTGATGTCCCGTAGCGTGCCGATCCTCAGGCCCGTTGCTACCAGGCAAGCTAACCAAGCAAATGCTTGGGGCCACGAGCTGGCCTGGGCCCCCAAGCAGGGCTGGCGCTTCCTATAAGGCTTCATCCACCTGAGTGCTCTATAGAGAGCCTCAGGCGGCTGCAGCACTGCCTCTCTCGTCACCTCCCCTTCCCTGTAGCATGGCCGAGCTCCTCTTCCTCCTGTCAGTCCGGCCGGGTACCACGCGGTACAGAAGATTCAGTTTCCTGTTCCCGGCCAGACTGACAGGAAGTGCACCCTGAGCTCGGCCACGCTACAGGGAAGGGGAGGTGAGAAGAACATAGGGAGGGAGGGGGGGGAGTAAAAAGAACATAGGCGGGGGAGTAAGAAGGATACGGGGGGAGGGGAGTAAGAAGGACATGGGGAGGGGAGTAAGAAGGACATGGGGAGGGGAGTAAGAAGGACATGGGGAGGGGAGTAAGAAGGGCACAGGGGGGAGGGGAATAAGAAGTAAACAGGGAGGGTGGGAGGGGAGTAAGAAGGACACAGGGAGGGTGGGAGGGGAGTAAGAAGGACATAGGGAGGGGAGTAAGAAGAACATGGGGAGGGGGGAGTAGTAAGAAGAACATAGGGGGGAGTAGTAAGAAGAACATAGGGAGGGGGGAAGGAGTAGGAAGAACACATGGAGGGGGAGGGGTAAGAAAAATACAGGGGGGGTGAGGAGATGAGGAGAACACATGGAGGGGGGAGGTGAGGAGAAGGGGAGATTAGGAGAACACAGGGAGGGGGTGAGGAGAAGGGGAGATGAGGAGAACACAGGGAGGGGGTGAGGAGAAGAGGACATGAGGAGAACACAGAAAGGGGGTGAGGAGAAGGGGAGATGAGGAGAACACAGGGAGGGGGGTGATGAGAAGGGGAGATGAGGAGAACACAGGGAGGGGGGTGAGGAGAAGGGGAGATGAGGAGAACACAGGGAGGGGGGTGAGGAGAAGGGGAGATGAGGAGAACACAGGGAGGGTGTGAGGAGAAGGGGAGATGAGGAGAACACAGGGAGTGGGGTCAGAAGAAGGGGAGATGAGGAGAACACAGGGAGGAGGGGTGAGGAGAAGGGGAGATGAGGAGAACACAGGGAGGGGGTGAGGAGAAGGGGAGATGAGGAGAAAACAGGGAGGGGGTGAGGAGAAGGGGAGATGAGGAGAACACGGGGAGGGGGGTTGAGGAGAAGGGGAGATGAGGAGAACACAGGGAGGGGGGTGAGGAGAAGGGGAGATGAGGAGAACACAGGGAGGTGGTGGGGAGATGAGGAGAACACAGGGAGGGGAGGTGGAGAAGGGGAGATGAGGAGAACACAGGGAGGGGGGGTGGAGAAGGGGAGATGAGGAGAACACAGGGGGGGGTGGAGAAGGGGAGATGAGGAGAACACAGGGAGGGATGTGAGGAGAAGGGGAGATGAGAACACAGGGAATTTTCAATTGTTGAAAATGTTCAAATTTTATGCACATTATATGCAGCAGTATTTGCATTGTAAACCTTTTTTATTTATATAAAGTGTGGGTGAACTTAAACTGTATGGCTATGCTGTGGTTCCTGTAGGCTTTGCGTGCGGGGGGGTGGGAGGGGGGCGCCTCCATGTCCATGATCCTATTTTTTTTAAATTGAGGTGTGTGTGCTGCCGTTTTCTGCTTGTGTTATTTATACTGTAATTGCTTTGTATCGTTGTATTCGTGCGTATATGAGCTATTATATTGTATATGTTCATTAGTAGTTTATGGTATCGTGTATGGTATATATGAATGTGGGCTGTGTATGAGGGCTGCTTGTGGAATTGTGTGTGGATGGATATGTCACATTGTGTGTTAGGTAGTGTGTGGGGGCTGTTTAGGGTTTTGCATGTGAGAGGCTGCATGTGGGACTGTGTGCATGTATGTAGATTGTAAGTGGTGTTGCGTTTGTGGGGATTGTGTGTATGTTTGTGTGTGGGCTGTTCATATTATTTGTATGAGGGGAGGCTTATTCTGCAGGTCTGTGTATATCTAGCAGTGTGGGTGGCTTCCCTGGGTTCCAGTGGGGACCAGCCTGGGCAGGTACATGTCAAGGACATGAGCTGCAACATCAGCTGTGGGCTGCTCTACTACAGTGTGGATTCCTATTCACAAGTGCTGGGAGGAACTGATCTGAGATCACTTCCTCTAAGTGCTGCAATACATAAATTGAGCATTGTCCTTCACTACCTCTTTGTATTAGCAGATATCTGAAGTTTCACTGAGACTCCTGAGAGGCCAGACCCTGTTTGGCTCTAGCAGCCTTGAGTGCCGTGCAAAGACACCTCGAGTGCCGTGCATGGCACTAGTGCCGTAGGTTGCCTACCCCTGTTCTAGGGATTTCAGCCTAGTAGATGCCAAATCTTTAACCAGGTAATTACTGAGGGCCAAAACTTGCACTTTAAGACCCGATTAGACCTGAGTCGAAGCCGGATTGTAGAAAGGACACGATGCGAGGAATGGATGACCAACATAATCCCTTGACAAGCACCATTGCAAGAATTTTTACCATATCCTAAGGTAAATCCTGGTAGTAGAATTGCGAGTGGAGGACAGGAGGGTGTCACAGATGACATATGAAATATCCTGCTCTTTGAGAATTACCCTTGCAGCAGCCAAGCCGTCAACCGGCACATCCTTAATGTTTCTATTGGGATGTCTAGGTTTTCCAGTAAGGTTAGAGAGCAAGGAAGAACCCAATGAGAGAACGCCATCTGATTGACTTCTGAAAACCAGCTCCAGTATGGAAGGATTGCTAAAATCCTAGCCAGCTTGTATTTTTTTTTTAACAATCCAAGCAATTAATGCCACCAGAGGAAAAATATAAGCCATCTTAAAATTCCAAAGGATTGAGAATCTGTCCAGAACTAGAGAGAGATCTACTTTCATAATGGAAGCAAAATTTCATACTTTGCCTTCCGTCTGGTGGTGTCAGGGTACCTGAGGTCTCTACCTCTAAAAGAGGTAGAGACTTAGTAGTTTATCCGTCCAAACGAGCTGTTTCCTTCGTTCCTCGCGGTTCATCCAGTCACTTAAACACCGACCGCGAGGAATCCACGTCCTTTTCTAGCGGGACGCTCAATACGTGACGTCATGACGCTATCACGAGCGACCTGTCAATCAAGTGTCCGATATCCAATCGGTACTTGTCAGAGGCGTGTCTACCATCCGGAGCCAGGGTATTTAAGCTTACTTCTCACTTCAGCTCATTGCCCTGTCGTGGTTCTAGCTTGTCTAGTCACTCAGTGCTCTGGTATTCTAGTTTGCTCTATTGGTTTTGACTCGGCTTGTTGTACTACCCTGCTTATCTCTGTTATCCCTTGACCCGGCTTGTCTCTCGCTTATCTGTCTTCTCGTTCCCTCGACCTCGGCTTGTCTCTGACTATTCTCTATTACTCTCGGTACGTTAGTCCGGCCATTCTAAGGCCCGGTATACGTACCTTTCCACTCTTTGTACTCTGCGTGTTGGATCCCTGTCCCGATCCTGACATTACGACAGGGCCAATGGATCCTGCAGGTACAAACAGTCAGCTTGGTTCTTCTGATCCCAGGTTTGACGCCATGGAGCATAGGATGGATCAGATGGCTCTAGCACTACAGGCACTTTTGTCTCGTGCTAGTAACCCACCTGAGGAGACACGTACTCCTTCTATTTCTCCTGCAGTCTCAGGTCTAGAGGTAGCCACTGTAGGTGCTTCTTCCCGTATTACCCCACCAGTACGTTATGGCGGTTCACCGGAGAGGTGTCGTGGCTTTCTGAACCAGATTAGCATCCATTTCGAATTACAACCCCGCTCTTATCCTACAGATAGAGCGAAGGTTGGATTTGTTATTACTTTACTCATTGAGAAAGCTCTGAGATGGGCCAATCCTTTGTGGGAGAATGATAATCCACTAGTCTATAATTATAATGCCTTTGTAGCTGCGTTTAGAAGAACTTTTGACCCTCCTGGTAGAAAGGTCAATGCAGCTAGATTACTGTTGCACCTTAGACAGGACGATCGAACACTTGTGGATTATGCACTAGAGTTCAGGTCCTTGGCGGCAGAAGTTAAGTGGAACGAACAGGCTTATATAGATGTGTTTCTGAATGGGTTATCAGATGTAATTCTTGACGAGGTCGCTACTAGAGAACTCCCTGAGAATTTGGAGGATTTAATTTCTTTTATATCTCGTATTGATGAACGCCTAAGAGAGAGGCAGAACACTCGAGATAGAACCCGTAGACCCTCCTTTAAACTAGCGCCTACCTTTCAAAATTCTGAGTTCGAGGACTTACGTATTTCTGAACCTATGCAGATAGGCAGTACTCATCTCACAGAGAGGGAGAGACAGTACAGAAGAAGGGAGGGTTTATGTATGTATTGTGGAGTCAGAGGTCATTTACGCCTAAATTGTCCTAATCGTTCGGGAAACGCTCGCACCTAAGTTTCTCTAGAGGACAGGCCTTGGGTGTTTCTACTTTGTCCTCTATTCACAACTACAAAGAGTTCAGGCTTCTGTTACCCGTTTCTTTAAAGTGGGAAAAGGGAGTAGTCAAGACTATGGCACTAATCGATTCTGGAGCTGCTGAGAGCTTTATAGATCAGGGTTTTGCTGCCAAGCATGCTATTCCATCCCAGTTAAAAGAGACACCACTGGCTGTTGAGGCCATCGATGGTAGACCGTTACTTGAGCCTGTTATTTTCCGTGAGACCATACCGATTAACTTAACTGCTGGCATCCTACATAGAGAGGACATATCCTTACTGCTCATTTCTTCTCCGTCTATTCCCATAGTCCTGGGGTACTCCTGGTTGAGGAGACATAACCCTATTATTAATTGGGAGTCAGGGGAGATAGTTTCATGGGGACAGAATTGTCAAGAGAAATGCTTGCGGAAGGTCTCACCTCTCTGCTTAACCAACACCTCGACTAACTCTGACAATCCTACAGAGACACAAATTCCGTCTCAGTATCTAGATTTAAAGGCAGTATTTGACAAAAAGAAAGCCGATACCTTACCCCCACACAGGTCCTTTGATTGCAAAATTAACCTACTCCCTGGTACCATGCCGCCCAGAGGTCATGTATACCCGTTATCTACGAAAGAGAACTCAGTTCTAGAGGAGTATATTCACGAAAATTTAGACAAGGGATTCATTAGGAGGTCCTCCTCTCCTGCCGGGGCTGGATTTTTTTTTGTTAAAAAGAAGGATGGTTCTTTAAGACCTTGTATTGATTATCGAGGCCTAAATAAGATAACCATAAAAAATGCCTACCCGATTCCCTTGATCACCGAACTCTTCGATCGTTTGAAGGGCTCTACAATTTTCACCAAGTTAGATCTCAGAGGGGCATATAACTTGGTGAGAATCCAGCAGGGACATGAGTGGATGACGGCATTCAATACTCGATATGGTCACTATGAATATACAGTTATGCCTTTTGGGTTATGCAATGCACCAGCTGTATTCCAGGATCTGATAAATGAGGTGCTTAGGGAATTTCAGCAAGATTGCGTCATTGTATACCTAGATGATATACTCATACATTCTAGTGAGATTGAGACTCATCACAAGCAAGTCAGGAGGGTTTTGCACAAGCTTCTCCAGCATGGCTTGTACTGCAAGTTGGAGAAATGTAGCTTTGATCAAACCCAGGTAACCTTTCTCGGCTATGTGATCTCTGGGGAGGGATTTAAGATGGATCCGGATAAGCTCCAGTCCATTCTAGAGTGGCCTTTACCCAAAGGTCTTAAAGCCGTACAGAGATTTATTGGTTTTTCTAATTATTATAGGCGCTTTATTAAGGGTTATTCTTCAATTATCGCACCTATCACCAATATGACCAAACAGGGGGCTGATACTAAGAATTGGACTACTGAAGCTCTTCTTGCGTTCAAAACTCTCAAGGAGCTTTTCGCTTCCGCTCCAATTTTAGTTCACCCCGACACTTCCCTGCCTTTTCTACTTGAGGTAGACGCATCAGAGACTGGTTTAGGTGCTGTCCTATCTCAAAGGTTGGGTGTTGATAAACCATTACATCCATGTGGATTTTTCTCTAAAAAATTGTCTGGTACAGAGAGCAGATATGACATTGGTGACAGAAAATTACTAGCGGTTATCAAGGCTTTGAAAGAGTGGAGACATTTATTGGAAGGTACATTACATCCTGTTACCATTCTAACGGACCACAAAAATTTGTCTTATATCGGAGAGGCCAAGCGTTTGTCCTCCAGGCAGGCTCGTTGGTCGTTATTTCTTACCCATTTCAATTACGTTCTGACTTACAGACCTGGGTCAAAAAATTCTAAAGCCGATGCGCTATCTCGCCAATATGAGCCTTCTGCTTCAGTTGAACCACTTTTGTCCTCCATTGTACCCAAATGCAATATTATTGCTAATACCAGTCTCAAAATCCATTCTCCGCTACTTGACCAGATCTTGAAGTCACAACATCTGGCACCCGGAAACACTCCTGAGGGAAGAAACTTTGTCCCTCCTGAACTCCAACTGGAGCTCTTACAATGTTTTCACGAAAGTAAAGTAGCTGGCCATCCTGGTATTCGCAAGACATACTCTCTGATATCCAAGGATTTCTGGTGGCCTTCACTACGAAAAGATATTGAGGAGTTCGTCGCAGCTTGTGAGACTTGTGCCAAGACTAAACAACCTCATACATCTCCTTGTGGTCTGTTACACCCCTTGGACATTCCTGAGAAACCTTGGTCCTGTTTGTCCATAGACTTTATCGTAGATTTGCCTGCTTCCAAGAGACAGACTGTTATTCTCACGGTGGTGGATAGATTTACTAAGATGGCCCATTTCGTGCCATTACCTAAACTTCCGACTTCTCCTGAATTGGCAGAGATTTTTGCGAGAGAAGTTTTTCGCCTACATGGGATTCCTTCGGAGATTGTTTCTGATAGAGGTTCTCAATTTGTCTCACGTTTCTGGAGATCCTTTTGTTCTCAAATGGGAATCAAATTGAACTTCTCCTCTGCCTATCACCCTCAGTCTAACGGAGCTGCTGAACGCACCAATCAAAAGATCGAGCAGTATCTACGTTGCTTTGTTTCCGAACACCAGGACGATTGGGTCGGTTTGATTCCTTGGGCGGAGTTCGCACACAATAACCTTGTTTGTGATTCAACTCGCTCTAGCCCTTTCTTCATGAACTATGGCTTTCATCCTTCAATTTTTCCTTCGGTTTCCTCTTCTCAGGGGATACCGTCGGTTGATGATCATGTCGCCAACCTGAAGAAATTATGGGATCAGACTCGGCAAATTCTGTTACATAATTCCTCGTTGTTCAAGAAACACGCTGACAAGCATAGAAGAGCGGCTCCGGTCTTTGTTCCTGGGGATAGGGTGTGGCTGAGCACTAAGAATATTCGCCTAAAAGTTCCATCTATGAAATTTGCTCCTCGCTACATAGGTCCTTACAGGGTCCTCACTCGTATCAACCCGGTTGCGTATCGCCTTGCTCTGCCACCTGCCTTACGCATTCCTAACTCTTTTCATGTCTCCTTGTTGAAACCTCTTATTTGCAACAAATTCTCCTCTAAGGTTTCCTCACCTCGTCCTGTTCAGGTGGAGGGTCGGGAGGAGTACGAGGTCAGCTCCATCATTGATTCCAGAATTTCAAGGGGAAAATTGCAATATCTGGTCAACTGGAGGGGATATGGTCCTGAGGAGAGGAGTTGGGTACCTCAGGAGGACGTTCATGCTTCTCGCCTTCGCAGAGCATTTCACCTCCGCTTCCCATCTCGTCCCGGTTCCTTCCGCCCGGTGGGCGTATCTGAGAGGGGGGGTACTGTCAGGGTACCTGAGGTCTCTACCTCTAAAAGAGGTAGAGACTTAGTAGTTTATCCGTCCAAACGAGCTGTTTCCTTCGTTCCTCGCGGTTCATCCAGTCACTTAAACACCGACCGCGAGGAATCCACGTCCTTTTCTAGCGGGACGCTCAATACGTGACGTCATGACGCTATCACGAGCGACCTGTCAATCAAGTGTCCGATATCCAATCGGTACTTGTCAGAGGCGTGTCTACCATCCGGAGCCAGGGTATTTAAGCTTACTTCTCACTTCAGCTCATTGCCCTGTCGTGGTTCTAGCTTGTCTAGTCACTCAGTGCTCTGGTATTCTAGTTTGCTCTATTGGTTTTGACTCGGCTTGTTGTACTACCCTGCTTATCTCTGTTATCCCTTGACCCGGCTTGTCTCTCGCTTATCTGTCTTCTCGTTCCCTCGACCTCGGCTTGTCTCTGACTATTCTCTATTACTCTCGGTACGTTAGTCCGGCCATTCTAAGGCCCGGTATACGTACCTTTCCACTCTTTGTACTCTGCGTGTTGGATCCCTGTCCCGATCCTGACAGGTGGCCATCAGGTCCATCTCTGGTAAACCAAATCTCCTAACTAGTATTCTGCATATTTGAGGATGGTGGGACCATTCTGTCTGTGTCCAGCGTTTCCTGCTTCGTTCGACCGCCACTATGTTGTCTGATTATTTTATGTAAGTTGCTGAAATTGACTCGAATTCGACTTGAGCCCAAGACATGGTCAGTGCATAGAGCCGTTGGAGTGATTTTACATTTGTACCGCCCTGACAGTTTAGGTAAGAGACAGTTGTGAGATTAAACATAGAATGTGATGGCAGATAAGAACCATTCGGCCCATCTAGTCTGCCCAATTTTCTAAATACTTTCATTAGTCCCTAGCCTTATCTTATAGTTAGGATAGCCTTATGCCTATCCCACGCATGCTTAAAGTCCTTTACTGTGTTAACCTCTACCACTTCAGCTGGAAAGCTATTCCATGCCATCCACTACCCTCTCCGTAAAGTAATACTTCCTGATATTATTTTTAAACCTTTGCCCCTCTAATTTAAGACTATGTCTTCTTGTCGTGCTAGTTTTTCTTTAATTGTCTGATTGAATCCTCACCAATTTGTTTTGTATCTCCAATCTGAAAGCTAGAAGGGCATTCAATACAGCTTTCATTTCACTGATGTCTGAAGACTGAACTGCTTCTTTTAGGGACCATGAACCTAGGTGAAAAAGTGATCCTAGATGCACACCCTAACTTGTGACTGATGCATCTATATTGATGGTGATCTAATTTCTTTGCTTGAATGAGAGACCTATTTTTACGAACCTTGATTCTTTCCACCAGTTCAGTTGATCTTTACTCTGGCTGAAATGTGGATTTCTTTGTCCAGATCTTTTTTGGACCATTTTGATAAGATGTCCCATTGTAAGGGTCTTGCCCATTTCACCACTGGAATGATGGATGTAAGAAGGCCTAAGGTGCTCGTTGCTTGTCTGACAGAACAGTAATTCCTTCTTTGAAGCGTACAAATCTCTTTTTTTTTTGTTAATTCTTCTTTGTTTCTCTCTTGGTAATGAGATTACTGAATCCACAAAAAGGCCTAGAAACTGTATCCTTGTGGTAGGCAACATTTCGGATTGCTTGAAATTTATTAGCCAACCGCTGAGTGGTAAACAGAAGATTCTTTCCCAGTTCTTTTGAATCTGCCTTCAGAAGCCAATCGTCTAAGTAAAGGATGATGGTGATGCCTCTTAGTCTCAGCGCGGCTGTTAAGTGCAGAAGGAGCTTTGTGAAAATGCGAGGGGCTGATGAAAGACCAAAAGGTCTTGAACTGAAAATGGAGAAGCTTCTGTTTGCTTGATTTTACTGCAAACCTGAGATACTTTCTTAAGCTTACAGCCATAGGAACATGAAGATAAGAGTCCTTGAGATCTATTTTTGCCATGTATTCTCCATGCTGAAGAATATGAGTTACTGAAAGAATATTTTGCATACAGAAACGTTGGTATGGAATGCAACAGTTTACTTCCTTGAAATCCAGTACAGGACGAAAAATGTTGTCTTGTTTTCTACGAGAAAAAGTTGAAAGTTGAAAGTATACACCCTGGAACTTTTTTGGGTACCTTTTCTATGACTCCTTTGTTTAAAAGAGTCAGCAAGGCTGTGAGAAGGGCTTCTGATTTCCTTTTTGAATTGTATATTGATACAAGGAGTTCTGAATGTGGGGTCTCTGAAAAATTAATCCTTCTGCTATAGTACACAATATCCATTTGTTGAAAGTGGTGTCTCAATTTTTGAATGAAAAATCTTAGACGTCCCCCCACTTTCCTGGTGTCATGTTCTTTTCTTATCTGACTTGTTTAGGTCCTCTCTCTTGACGTCTCTGTGACGAACTGAACCTCGTCACGGGTTCTTGGAGGGGCCTGCTGGCCAGTCTCTTACATCAGGACTATGGCCCATGTGTTAGAGTTTGGTTCAGGACTATGGAAAGGCTTTGTTTGTGCCCTTTCCCTTGTCTGGTTCGGTATATAGGATTTACTGAATGGATTTACTTATGCTGTTCGTATGCCAAACCAACTACCTAACAGTTGGACCACCTGGAAGTGGAGTGTGTCGCTTGTTAACACTATTGCCCTTGTTAACAAGCTCTAACATTCTAAACGGTGTGCTGGGTTTGCCGCCGTTCGTATGGACAAACAAGTGGACAGCCATCTTTAGCCACGAACACATACAGCGGTGTTTGGTTGTCGAGTGAATGGAACTATAATCGTACACTCGACGGCGCGAACACCGCTGGGACTTCCATCTCTTCGTACGTTCGGCTGGATTCACTTGAGAAGAGTGGCGTTCGGTGGAAACACACTCCCGAACAAGAGAGACAGACTACATATGAACTGGTTGCATTCGTATTTCTGATGTATTGTGAACTCCCAAAAGTAAAATTATGACCTCCATGGAAATCCCGAACCGATCTGGGTGATTTTTGGATATGTTGGTCCCCCAGATCGGGGATATCAGGGGATGTGACTTTTGTGGGGTTTCCATGTGTTTTGGGGGTACTTTCGGGAGGTTGTTACATGTATGTTTTCTGTGCCTGGCGATAATGGAGTTTAGTTCAATTCCTGACTCAATTATCTCTCAGGCACAGGGGAGGGATTCCTTGTTTTGCGGGGGCGCGTCCTGGACTTGAGAGCCAATGTAAGTAAAGTGTGTACTTTGTCATAGTCCCACTCTCAGGTCCAGTGGGAAATGCCCCTGGAATATGTTATAGCAAACCCCTTGCATGGGGACCTGCATATAAGGCCACTTGTGGCTGCCATTCACCCTCAACATAGAGCCTCGTCTCATGTGTGGAGAGGACCACTATATTCACTCTGGGGATTGCTATAATCACAATACTCCCTGGGATTACAACACTTGCTCTTGTAAGAGCAGCCTGCTTTACTCTCTGGGCTAGGAGAGGTCTACCCACTGGAAGCTGGATCCTGGTCTTGGGTCCAGGGTGGGTGGGACAGCGAGAACCCAACCAAGCTGTAACGCTGGCTGTGGGGTTTACAGTGACCGGTGCGGTGCTTACGGTACTCAAGAATTACTAGGAAGCAGCAATTGGCGGAGGCACCTGGGCGGGGTGCCAGGCGATCCGTCACCGTCTTAAAATGGTTTCCGAAACCTTTTGGATTTGTCCTGAAACCGAAAGGATCTTTGACTCCTGTATTTTAATCTTCTATTGCTGGAAGACCTAAATTCTTGTGGAAGAGCCGTTTTGGTATCTGCCTTTTGTTTTATAATGTCTTCCAAAGAGCTTGTTCTTCTCAAAAGGCAGTTCACACAGAGTCACCTTTGAAGCCGTTTATGTTCTGAGCCACAGAACCCTTCTGGCCACAGATGAAAGACCCATAATTCGGGCTGAAAGCTCAAGTACTTCTTCGGTCAGATCTTGTAGAAATACATTAGACAAACGCAAAAGGTTAAATAATTTCAACAGATCTTTATCTGTTTTGTCTGAATCATATCCTCCATGGAAAAAAGCCAAGCACTTTGTGCTTTTGCTACCGCTGCCCCTAAATAGCTGCTTTGCATTGATATCCTTCAGCCCGATATGACCTTTGACATGATGGTTCCACACGTTTATCCATTGTCTCCTTTAAGCCAGAAACTTCATATATAGGAATGGTGTTTTTTTTTTGGTGAGATGAGCCACTTGAATGTCTACTTTCGGGAGAATTTCCCATCTTAAATATCTGTTTTAAGTGTTTTCAAATGAAAGCACGTCTTTCAGGATTTTTCCACTCCCTCTGGAGCAACATCAGGATTCTGGGATTAGTAGGGAAACCTCTAACATTAATTTTAGTAGCTTCTATTCCCTGAAATAAGGCAGCAACTTCCACCAATTTTTTAAGTTCCTCTGGTGGAAAGCCTTCATCCAAGTTGGAGTCTAGGCTGCAAACTTCCGATCTGGAAGAGCTTTAACATTCACCTAAAGACAGGTCTGATTGAGAGGATGACTTCATACATTTACGCTTTTTATCTTCCTTCTCTAGTGTCTTAACAGCCCTGCTGTCATACTTTAATGAATCTTTAAAGGATTCAAATGTTTGAGATAGGTTTTCCTGAAACCAGCTTAAAAATGAGTGCATGTCTTTTTGTTTAGATTTTTCTAAGATTTCTGCAGAACACTGGTTGCATGTCTTTTTCCTGGATAGGTTCAGAAGAGGCACAGCACATTAAATGCAGCAGAGGCGTTTTGCTTTGCATGTACCCCTACTGGGACCTGGAACTGCCATTTTCTCCTTGTCTGTGGATGCAGGACTGGACATATCTGCACTATAAGAAAATGATTACTAAAAAAGCATAATTAAAATTAGTCTTTTTAAAGTAGAGACTTATTAATCTTACCTCAAAATACCTCACTGCCGTGTGGGAGGGCTGGTGACACAGTTTACCGATACTTGTGACCTCCCCTGGTGTCAGTAGGGTTCTGCACAGATATGCTGGTTTTTGTTGTTGTAATTTTTGTGGAAAAAAATTGAAGTTCCATTACGCGCATGAGCAGTTGCGCAATCGGAACTTCAGTGGAACGCAAGGCCACCCGGATCTCCTAGATTCGAGAGCCGCCCTGGACCTCCTACTTCCTGCTGTCTGCATAAAAAAAAACCTTACCACTTAGATTCTGTAACGTGTAGTGCAAAGGTAACCTCGCAGCTCACCTCCCAGGGAGCTTTCGGATCCGCATCTCCCTGGCGTCATCCTGTGAGGTTCATAAGTCTTTTCCGGAGCATCTTATCCGTCCCGCTGTCGGGACAAGAAGAACTGAGGATGGAAGGAGGAATCAGGCTTTTATTTGCAAGAAGGCAGGATTATTTTAATAGTTTACTTTTTTTTTTACAGAGCTTCTTGTCCACTTCACAGAGGGAACTATCCACTTGTACAGTACTGCCACTTACGATAGGAAAATAAAAACAAAGTGATTATCCATTATGTAAAAATTTGTAAGAAGGAGTAGCATTGCATTAACAGAAATTCAACTTTTCACTGGGGTATATCGAGAATAAAGAGAGGCAATATAAGTTAATACTATCCACCCTGTTCCAATGTATTATGCAAATTATATTTTTCTCATTTACCTAAATAATTGATGTACATAACAGTCAGCATAATTCTCATGTTATCAACTATTGAGTACAATTCAAATTTTATTGAACAAACCTCCTAATGATAACAGTATTTTTTTTAAAAAACATTAAAAAACTTACAATGCACTGTTCCAAATTATTACGCACAGTAAGTTTCAAAACACGTTATAGGTTGTAAAGAACTGAAAATTTGCATTTGTTGTGTTTGCAGCATATTTACTGGAATCAAAAGCCATTTCAATCAAACGTATAACAACATTTTAACTTTTTAAACATTTTAACAGGTCACGTTACAGTTTAACATAGGACCCCTTATTTGATAGCAGCTTCACAAGTCTTGCATCCATTGAACTTGTGAGTTTTAGCCTCCCAGAGCTGCTGTTTGGATGTAAACTGACTCCCACCCTCATAGATCTTTTGCTTGAGGATGCTCCAAAGGTTCTCAATAGAATTGAGATCAGGGGAGGATGGAGGCCACACCATGACTTTCTCTCCTTTTATCCCCATAGCAGCCATTGATGCAGAGGTATTCTTTGCAGCATGAGATGGTGCATTGTCTTGCATGAAGATAATTTTATTACGGAAAGCATAGTTCTTCCTTCTGTACCAGGGAAGAAAGTTGTCAGTCAGAAACTCCACATTCTTTGCAGAGGTCATCTTTACACCTTCGGGGACCCTAAAGGGGCCAACCAGCTCTCTTCACATGGCCCAAAAGACTACTCCACCACTGCCTTGGTGACGTTGCAGCCTTGTTGGAACAGGGTTGCCGTCCACAAACCATCCACTACTCCATCCATCTGGACCATCCAGGGTTGCACGACACTCATCAGTGAACAGGACTGTTTGAAAATTAGTCTTCATGTATTTTTCTGCCCAATGCATCCGTTTTTGCTTGTGAGCATTGGTTAGTGGTGGCCGAATAGAAGGTTTATGCACAGTTGCAAGACTCTGGAGGTCTCTACACCATGATGTCCATAGGACTCCAGAGGCACCAGCAGCTTCAAATATCGGTTTACTGCTATGTAATGGCATTTTAGCAGCTGTGCTCTTGATCCGATGCATGGATCTGGCAGAAATCTTCCTCAATGTGCCTTTATCTGCACAAACTAGTCTGTGCTCTGAATCAGCCACAAATCTCTTAATAGTGTGATGATCACGCTTACGTTTTCGTGAAATATCTAATGTTTTCATACCTCGGCAGCAGAGAGATCCTTTTTCTTCCCCATATTGCATGAAAATGGTGCACTGCTTAATAATGTGGAACACCCTCCTTTAGTAGTTTTTCCTTAAATTGGGCTCACCTGGCAATGTAATTATACTGGGCACATTTATTACCAGCAGGCAACTAAAGTAGCACCAGTGTATGATAGCTGCAGCCCCCACCCTCTGGACTCAAGTCATACCAGCAACCTTCAGAGAAATACCAGATACTCAATCCTCCGTGCCAGACAAGCGGGTGTAAATCCCACGGTCGCCTTCCTGGGCCTCGAGCAATGAGGAAATATAGATCTTACCGCAGCTCTACCCTACCTAGGATTTCCATTACTGGCTCACAGAGGAACCAGAGTCGAGAGTATAGAATGAAGGCTCATACAGAACCTGGGGCTGGTGGAATGGAACTCATTGGACAGACCAAAATGTCAGAATCCTACCGCCACTACCCTCAGCCAGGCCTGTTGCAGGAACAGACCAGTATAAAGTAGGGGCTTGTTCACGTCCCCTTAACAGCAATTTCAAGGTGATGGGCCCAGAGGACTAGTAGGCTTACCAGACAAGACTCCATTGGTTCTCCAAGTATTGCTTTACTTAACCGCCCGTCTTAATTTCATTTTGTTTTTTTATTTCTTTCAATTTGGGCACTGCTTAGCATCTGGTCTTTATTGTGTACATTGTTGGTATACCTCTGCTTTATGCCTCTGCTACCTCAGACAGACATGCCTTATGCTTCTTTAAGTCAAGGTAGAAGAAAGGAAGATATGTAAAGTTATTCAGCTCAGTAAATAACCCTGAAAGACTTTGGCAATTCCATGTTATTTGAATACAGCCCAGAAGAGAAAAACAATTGGGGAAGATGTAACAAATCATTTCTATTGATTACATGTATCTATGGCAGACCATGGAAATCCCATGGAATGTTATGGATTAAAACTGTCAATTGGTCTATTTTTAACTACGGTAGCCATTCTGGTTAACGGCCATTGATAACAGGGGAAACGCCATATTGATGAAGTTGCTGCGACTTGCTACAGCTATTCAAGACACCAATATATTTATCCTGTTACTTATATTTTTCCACTGAATTAGAAGGTCAAAGAAAAACATACTGGCAGAATGTCAATTGAGACGACATCAACATTTCTGTTCTGCACTATAGACATACTGTATTTATGTATTCACCAAGGAAAATTAGCAAAAGATTACCGTACATGGATTACTGCTGATGTTACTTAATGCATTACCGACAAACTGATCGTTATAGACCGTGGTAATAAACTGGACAAGCGTACACTGAAAAATGTTCAGGAACCTCCCCGAAGTGTGAAAACAAATAAGCCAACCATATGGCACCAAGGCAGCCTTTTTCCCCCCAATTATTTTAGGTCAATGATAAAAGCAGCACTTAACTTCCTTCTTAGTATGCAACCTCCAAAGGTTACCGCATGTCTCTAAAATAATAAGGTAAAAGGTAGATAGTACCAGCTATAAATCATACAATAAGTGAAAGATTAACAAGAATAAATATAAATAAATACATTTAAAAAAAAATTAAAGACAAAAATGTAATTAGTCCCTGCAGTCTGTAAGGCACAAAATGTAAAAACAAAATATCAGACCAAATAGTAACTTATATGAGTGTCCTCAAAGACTCATTCCAGTTCTTCACACATGGGTGATTTGCTTCAGATATTATTGGAAGAACCAAATATGTTTAAAAAAAAAAAAAAAGAATTTAAATGCAACGCAGCGTAATCATCTTTAATTATAGCATAAATGTTTAAAAACGATAAGTTAAAAACCTGCTCATTATAACACTTCTAAAAAGTCTCACAGATATGCACATCATACACTTTCCACTAATGATACAGCCACTGGTGGTCCGATGATGTCTCCAATAGGTTAATGCCGGCAACATTTAATTCTCTTCAGAAAGACGTCACAGCAAAGTCTTGGTCTTTTCATGTCGCAAAAGATAACACTATTCACATCAATGTATTTCGCACCCCATAGTGAGGCTTTCTCAAGGATTCTAAGTGGGGTTTCTCTCTGATATTTTATCTGTGTCTTTAACAAAAAAAAAAAATGGTTACTGCCTTGATTCTACCATGTGGTTTATTTTGTTGTTTTCACACCTCCAAAAATACCTTGAAAATACTGTGAGCAAATACAAATTATATGCTTTTTAAAATGGCTACATGTTTGAGCTTCTCCTTTTTCTTGAAATGACTGACACCATTATTGCATTCAGGTTAAAAGTCTTACTTAATAAATTTAGCTGCACAAGTATGGTTGAAAATAAGCTCTTTCCATGAATTGACAAAGCCGCCTGGGCATCCAGTTTGACTGTTTTCACGAGATGGCTTGAGGCTGCTTGACAGAGCCAATAACTCAAATTCTCAAGTCTATTAAAATATTAGCTGGATCCTATTATTCTATATGGAACTCTATATGTGTTCCTTACATTTTTTTATTTTTATTTTTTTTGCACTAGTTCCAAATTGTCAGACATTAGAATCTCAGGAGTTTGTATTAAGTGGCACATACTGGCTAAATAAAATTACAAATAAATAAGATGCCTGGATTAAATACGATACAATAAATATTTTTTTTTTATGATTATTCGATTGGTACTCTAAATAAGGTTCCTTACAAGTGTTCCTCATTGTTTTAAGCATTTCAAGATCGAAAATAATCTTGCTGTTTTTTATTAGGGGAGTTGCCAAATATGCTTAAAAACAAAAATAAAATATATATTAGTAAAAGATTATGTCAACAATATTTACTGGTATAGGCAGGCCATCTCAATTTTTTAAACATTATGTAAGAATAATAAAAAAATTCTACATTGGCTGCCATTCTTCAGGTTTACAATAAACTATTACAAAACTCTGAAATGGCCAAGCTCATGTTATTTCTTAAAGCGGCACTATCATCCCCAGCAACCCCCTCCAAAATTAGTATTATATAAAGATAGAATCTTTGTGATATACTCAGACTGACTATGTTGGAATTTCACTTAAATTCCATCTTAGCCAAAGGATATACTGAGACAAATGAAGAAATAATACAGAGCTACCTTGTCATTTCTGACAGCTGTAGGGAAATAAAGCTCTTTCGGTCTTCCAGGATCCTACATAGAGCTCGATATGCACGATAGTACTGAGCCAACGTGGGTCCCTGGAATCCAAAGGGCCAGGAATTGGAGAAGAGCGGTAAGAAGAGGATGGCGGCGCCTGCGAGGGACATGTTCAGGTAAGAAAGTCTCACCATTGCCTGCCGCCCAGCAGGGATTTCACCGTCAGAGGTCTCCACAAATAATTCAACCCCAGAGAGTGACAGACCTGCTGTAAGCTGTGAATCCCTGGGCATATCCAATAAATCTCTGCAAACAGGGAACTGTAATTCATCAGTCAACATATTTCTGAGTTTTACACTTTACAATTAACATTAATCATAGAATAAAAATAAGAGACACCAAAAGCACACAACATAAACAAAGATGTTGGTAAAGATTAACTGAAGACGGTTATCAATTATTTCATGTTTTTTATGACTGTTGCGGATTGCACATTTGGAAGAAAGTGGAGGTAAACTACAGCTCTCAAACTCCTTCCAGAATTATATAACAAAGCAAGGTTACATTTTTGGAGGAAAGTTTTAAAAAAGTGAAGTGTGTTATTTTTTTAGATCCTTAAAAAGCAATCCTTGGATCTTGAAAACACAGGACCAAGGCCAGTATTACTGGTTTTCATGTAGGAATGACATATATGCTCTTTGAGTTAAAACAATGGAGCGCTGATGTTCAAAGTAAAATTCAATAATTTTCACACGTTCCGTTGTTAATATTTCCATTATTTATCTCCCACGGTTAATTTTTAATAATCTAAAACAAAAAAAAATATAAAAAATTTATATAAACCGCATGTTTTATTTTTAAATGGTAAAATTACTTTTGGCCCACCCTGTATTAGAATTTGAAAGAATGATAATGTTTGGATTGGTAATCCAAGCAGGTTGATTTTATATTGTACATATTTACAGTGAGGTAAAAAAGCATTTGATTTCCTGCTGATTTTGAACGTTTGCCCACTGACAAAGAAAGGATCAGTCTATAATTTTAATGGTAGGTGTATTTTAACAGTGAGATAGTCAATGGGATTAAGGTCTTGAGACTGGCTAGGCCACTCTTGGACCTTAACGTGCATATTTTTGAGACACTCCTTTGTTGCCTTGGCTGTGTGTTTTGGGCCATTTTCAATGCCCTGGCTCACCCAAGATTTGACGGTACATGGCCCCGTCCATCGTCTCTTTGATGCGGTTAAGTTGTCCTGTACCCTAAGCAGAAAAACACCCCCAAAGGATAATGTTTCCACCTCCATGTTTGATGGTGGGGATGGTGGGGGTCATAAGCAGTATTCCTCCTCCTTCAAACACGGCAAGTTGAGTTGATGCCAAAAAGCTCAATTTTAGTCTCGTCTGACCACAACTCTTTCACCCTGAATCATTCAGATGTTCATTGGCAAACTTTAAACTGGCTTGTACATGTGCTTTCTTGAGCAGGGGGACCTTGTGAATGCTGCCGGATTTCAGTCCTTCACAGTGTATTGTGTTACCAATTGTTTTCTTGGCGACTATGGTCCCAGCTGCTTTAAATTCATTAAAGGAACACTATAGTCACCCAAATTACTTTAGCTAAATAAAGCAGTTTTAGCGTATAGATCATTCCCCTGCAATTCCACTGCTCAATTCACTGTCATATAGGAGTTAAATCACTTTGTTTCTGTTTATGCAGCCCTAGCCACACCTCCCCTGGCTATGATTGACAGAGCCTGCATGGAAAAAAAAAAACTGGTTTCACTTTCAAACAGATGTAATTTACCTTAAATAATTGTATCTCAATCTCTAAATAGAACTTTAATCACATACAGGAGGATCTTGCAGGGTCTAGCAAGCTATTAACATAGCAGGGGATAAGAAAATCTTAATTAAACAGAACTTGCAATAAAGAAAGCCTAAATAGGGCTCTCTTTACAGGAAGTGTTTATGGAAGGCTGTGCAAGTCACATGCAGGGAGGTGTGACTAGGGTTCATAAACAAAGGGATTTAACTCCTAAATGGCAGAGGATTGAGCAGTGAGGCTGCAGGGGCATGTTCTATACACCAAAACTGCATCATTAAACTAAAGTTGTTCAGGTGACTATAGTGTCCCTTTAACCCCTTAAGGACACATGACATGTGTGACATGTCATGATTCCCTTTTATTCCAGAAGTTTGGTCCTTAAGGGGTTAACAAGATCCTCCTGTGTAATTCTGGGCTAATTCCTCACCGTTCTCATGATCATTGAAACTCCACGAGGTGAGATCTTGCATGCACAGAGAGACTGACATTTTGTGTTTCTTCCGTTTGCAAATAATCGCACCAACTGTTGTCACTTTCTCACCAAGCTGCTTGGCGTTGGTCTTGTAGCCCATTCCAGCCTTATGTAGGTCTACAATCTTGTCCCTGACATCCTTGGACAGCTCTTTGGTCTCTCCCTTTAAGAGAGTGCTCCTAATCTCAGCTCGTTACCTGTATAAAAGATACCTGGGAGCCAGAAATCTTGCTGATTGATAGGGGATCAAATACTTATTTCACTCTTTGACATGCAAAACAATTTTTAACTTTTTTCTGGATTTTTTTTTGGTTATTCTGTCTCTCACTGTTAAAATATACGAACCAATAAAATTATAGACTCACCATTTGTTTGTCAGTGGGCAAACGTTCCAAATCAGCAGGGGATGAAATATTTTTTTTTCCCCTCACTGTATATTGTTCATATAATACTGCAATAATGAAATAATCTTAAGGTACAATTGCAAATCAAAACATGTATTGCAAGATACAGAATACAATATTGCCAATACACTTCAAGATTCAAACTTGTTTAAATTAGATCATGCAGATAATCAAGAGATTTCTGCAGCTATAATGCTTTCTTTGGATAAGGATGTTTTGTTGTCACAATCAATTTCCAGAACTTGCAGTATCCGAAACTATTAGCAAATGTAATTCTGCCTTGGAAAATCAAGAAGTATACCACAAGAAAAGGAAGGGTTAACCAGGTCCAGTACTAAAGTTGAAAAAAATAATTTAAAAAATGGATGTTGTATAACAGAATGCTATTCAGTTACAATGTGTACTGAGGTGGAGATGAATGTATAAAAAGAGAAAAAAATACATTTCTACTTCAGACTTCCACTAGCACGCAGAAAAGAAGACATTCTTTTTATTATTTACAAAAGATAATAAGGGTCAAACACAGTACAACATATTCAATTTTAAATTCCTGAATAAAAAAAAGTCAGAATCCTTAAATATTTTCGTCAGGTCTATTTTATTAATTCATTTCAAGTTTCGGGAAAAAAAAAAAATTTACATGTCCTTGCACAATACTTTTTTTTTTTTCAAATTTTTATTTTTTTGCAACTTTTTAGTAAAAATTTTCAAAGTGAATCAAAAAAAAAAATACTGTATAAAACACAGTGGACATTAAAATGACAGTAGTATTAGATTAAATTGTTTAGCTTCTCCTGCTTTTCTCACCACATCTGGACTTGCTGTGGAGTGGTTCAGTGCATTTAACTGTTCAAACATTACAATAAAAAATAAAAAAAATAAAACAGCAAACTCTTCCCCAAACCTTACCACAGAAAGATTTTAACAGAAAAAAAAAGTATACACAATTGAAGCTTCTACCACAATGACACAGTTACAAATAAACCCACCATTTCCAAAATAAAAACCCTTTGATCCACCCTTTTCTCTGTGTGAAAGCCAATGCATTCAAATGACTTGAAAACTACACTTAATTTTTTTTTTTTCATTTTAATATAACTTTTTTTAGATTGGTTCAGAATTATTTATAGTCTCCTAGCTACTGGACTGGGATTCCACGTACAAAATTTTATTTCTAAAGCGTTGTACAAAAAGATGTGTCTTCGAAAAAAATCACCACACTGTACAATTTTACAAGGAAGATATTTGTGTGTTTTAGTCTTGAGTGTTTTTGTTTTTCATTTTTCATATTTTTCCCATTTTTTTTAAATTTTATATATTTTTTTTTTAACCTTGCTGGCATGTCATTATGAGAATGGAAGTGTAAACCTTGAACTCTGAAGACTCTACAATTAAACCTTCAATATGCTAGAAAGCACTGAAAAGTAGATCTCCTAGCAGCAGAAGTAAACAAATAGGTATGATTAAAGTCGTGCTAATTCAAAGTAGCCCATTTTGCTGCCCATATTAAAATCACCAATGTGCCTGAGCACAATCAAACTAGACAGTTTATTGGTAATGCCCATAGAATTACATGCATAAAAACAAATGCATGAACACATTGAATTTTTCTTTAGAAGGTAAAAGGCAACATGACAAATAGAATGGGACAGAATTATGCCAACATAATTTAGAAGCTGCTGCAGTAGTTAAATGGATTGAACGATAGGCCTACAAATATTAAGTTTACCTTTCTATTTGAAAGACTCTTTAGTGGTTATTTACATATCAACAGCTTCATGAGAGCATTACCCAATAAAGTCTATTCTGATGCATATTATACGCTCACCTAAAGCAACAAAAACATGTAGAACAATTCTACCACAAGACATTCTGCCAGCTTCCAACCTTATTAATGTTTCTTTGTATTATCATAGCATGCCTACGGCTCAGGGGAAGTATACGTCTAACATTCCAGGAAATATTTACTGAATAATTAGAGGGGCAAAGTGAAAATCAATAACGGTAAAAAAAAAAATAATATATATATATCTTGATTCCCAGAGTGAGATCTAGTGAATACATTTTTTTTTCTTTCAAAGACAAAAAAAAAAAAAAAAAAGGAGCATTTAGTCTCTTGTACTACTATGAGTAGCAGTTCGTTGTAGCAAGAAGTAGGAAAGGAAGAAGAAAAAAAAAAAAAGATTAAATGAAGACTTAAACCAACTTTGATCCCAAGATGTTGAGTACTAAAAAAAAAAAAAAAAGCATATGGATTTGCCTTTAACATCAAGTAAAAAGCAGCCAAGAAAAAAAAAAAAAATATATATATATATCTATTCAGTCCCCTTTATACACCAGATCCTCTGTTATCCTGAGTATGTCACTTAACCCTTTGGGTGACGTAGGGGTGAGAACTACTCTGCTTCTGGGGTTGCACACCTGTTTGGCACTCAAAGGGTTAAACAGTAATGTCTTCATTAACAGCGGGGGAAAAAAAAAAGGAAAAAAAAATGTATAATACAAGTGAATATCCACATTGCAATTATTGAATTTTTACACAACTGCACAAAGATGTAGGCTTGCACATTAAGAAATGCATGTCTGCATACAATCAGGTATTTACATTGGCAAGAGAAACCTCCAATGGCTGGCAGTTGAAAAGACACTGGTCTTAAATAAAACGGTTGGGGGAAAAAAAAAAACAACCCTTCGCTGGAAGCAAAGAAGCGGAATTAATGGAAGCAGGGGCAGCAAGGATGATGGACTTTGTGCCGTTCGATAATCAAGAAAAATAGTTTGTAAGAAAGAAAATAGGGCTAATTTCCTTGCCACAGTTGTATTTTCCAGAGTGCTAAACAAAAGAAGAAAAGAAAAAGAAATGTTGCGTAACTTCTGTTCTATGTACGAATCTTGCCTTTCGCCACGTGATTGAACTAATCCTTGGTTGCTAACAAGGGGGACAATGACTGTTGGTAGGTTTTTCTTTGGAGTGAATCTTTCCCATGGTAGGCACTAGGAAGAACCAAAGGCAAAAATTAATCTGCAGCTAACGTCTCATGTGTCCCATCTGGTAACTTTCTCTGGGTCTTGAACGCGGAGGTTGTTGGGCAGTTTGGGGAGGTCGCCTTCTTTTCAGTGTACCTGCAACACAAAAAAAAAATGTAAAAAAAAAAATCAGGCTTGTTTAAAAGACCTGGAAGATGAATGACATGCTGAAGAACCGCATTTATAGATATGAAGAGGTCAACCAATGATATTGCCAAGTTGAATAATTGGCTGAAACCCTCACCCCAAGCAGATTAGAAAAACTGAGCCTATCTCAGGACGGATCTTGCTGTTAATTTGTATTTCTATTTGCCCTTAAGTAAAACTAACTGAAATACCACTCGTGTCATGTTATTTTCCAGGCACCTTGCAAACAAGAAATCTGATGCATGTACACCCTAATGAAAACCACCGGATTTCACAAGAATGTATTGGTTTGTTATAATAATAATTTTTAAAAATCTAAAAGAAAAGCCAGAGGTTTAGATTTACTTTTAAGAGTTCTATACATCACTGAATGGAACAATGAAAATAACCTACAACCTATGTTAACCTTTTCTTTAATGAGATGCTCAGCTTTCTTTTAAATGTATAGCAAAGATTTAACAAACAGCCTCGTATTACAATTCAGACAAAGCAAAATGCAAACAGTATATGTGTCTCGCAGTTTAGGCGTGTGTCAGACTTGTGTATCTCAGAGCATGTATGTACATATGAAAGCATATATGAATGTGCCATGGAGAGTGTAACGGGTATGGACTCAGCCAGTAGTTTAGTAAGGGGCAACATGAATTCTCGTGGCAACCACACAGGTCCATAAGGGTCAAGCACAATTTCAATATATGCTCTGGGTGAGCCAGGGAAGAATGATATATAATTTAAATAAATAAAAACAAACAACACTGTCTATAACAATCCTTGTATCCCTTTACCTAAAGATCATGCACATACCTGGGAGAGGTTTGGGTGGAGGAAGCTTTGGATTGCTGCTTGGGGTGTGGACACTGCATATTTTAATAAATCCAGCCATCAGCATTATCAGTGCGATTCCCATAAGAAGAACAGCCCACCAGTGTGCCTGAAATGAAAACAGAGATACTGGTTTAGAAGCATGTCATAATCATATTGTAGAATAGATCATCTTCCCCAGGCACCCATTCACTGGCATTTTAAATGGTACAGAGTTATACAAGTACAATTCAACCATAATGGAATAGAGTACTGAACTTTTTACACACAAGCCATATAAATATAACTCAAGATATCTTCCGGTGCAAGCACTTGCTGGCAATTTGTCTAGCATTATAGTGCTCAAGGCATCTAAAGTCCACCTTTATCATATTTGTTTGGCAAGTTTTTTTTTTTTTGTTTTTTTTAAAAGAGGCTCATAAGCACATGCTCTTTCGTGCAAATATACACTGCAGAGTGGCTCCAAGCTCTGCGCCAGTATAACGCTTATTATGCAGAAACACGAATATAACAGCTATGGTCTTAGCTTTCAGAAAGCTAGTCTCAAGAGAATTCATGTACCCAACAGCCCCTGTGATTATGGAGGTTCACATCTCAAAGGGAAATACAAAGGCCACAAAAAGAATTGCATGGGGTGTGCCAATGCAATATTGTAGCAGCAGGACACACATTGAACAGGAACAACATTAAAAACACGGACAGGTGAAGTGCACCTGACAAGGAGTGGGATACATTAGGCAGCAAGTGAATAGTAAGTTCTTGAATTTCATGTGTTGGAAGCAGGAAAAATGGGCAAGTGAAAAGATCTGAGTATTTGAGGATCACTAAGAGATGGCTAGACAACTGTCAGAGCATCTCCAAAAAGGCAAGTCTTGTGAGGTGTTCCTGGTATGCAGTGGTTAGTACCTACTAAAAGTGGTACAAGGAAGGACAACCAGAGAACTGGTGTCAGGATCATGGGCGCCCAAGGCTCATTAATGCATGTGAGGAGTAAAGGCTAGCCCATCTGGTCCGATCAGAAAGTTACTGTAGCTCAAATTGCTAAAAAAAAAACGTAATGCTGGCCATGATATGAAGATGCCCTAACACAGTGCATTGCAGTTTGGCGGTCAGAGTCCCCATGATGACCCCTATCCACCGCTGAAAGTGCCTTCAATGGGTACGTGAGCATCAGAACTGGACCATGGAACAATGGAAGAAGGTTGCCTGGGCTGATGAATCACGTTTTCTTTTAGATCACATGGATGCGTCATTTACCTGGGGAGATGGTAGCATGATGCAATATGTGAAGAAGGCAGTGTTATGCTCTGGGCAATGTTCTGCTGGGAAACCTTAGGTCCTGGCATTCATGTGGAGGTTACTTTGACACGTACCACCTACCTTGAGATTGTAGGAGACTACATACATCTCTTCATGGCAATGGCCTCTTTAACCAAGACAATGCTCCCTGCCACACTGCAAAAAGTTATTCAGTGATGGTTTGAGGGACATGACAAAGAGTTCAAGGTGTTTCCATGGCCTCCAAATTCCACAGATCTCAATCCAATTGACCATCTGTGGGATGTGCCGGAACAACAAATCCGATCCATTATGGCTCCACCTTGTCTTGGTGCCAGATACCACAGAACATGTAAAGGGGTCTTGTGGAGTCCATGCCTCGATGCGTCAGAGCTGCTTTGACAGCACAAGGGGGACATCCATGATATTAGAAAGGTGATTTTAATGCTGTGGCTGATCAGTGTATAGGTTTTTGGATAAGCTTTTCAAATGACTAAATTTCAAATTTACATTTTCCAAATGATATATGTACAAAAAAATGTTATAAGCTGTAATGGTGACTTCTGGAGATAAATCATATGGAAAGTTTTTCCAAAAGATTTGAATGCACGTGGGCATTGCCACCACATGGGATACACGGAAGCCTTTAAAACTACAGTTCCTTCAGCACAAAATCAATTTAGCTTTTGCTCATTCTCCTAGTTTTAGCTGTGGTGGTGCACAACTGAAATAATATTTTATAGAAATTTTATACAAATATAGAACCTATAGTGCACATTGTAAAAGAAGCTATAGAACACAGTGCACATTGTGACAACGGTTAATAACGCAGCATGATTTTAACACAACCATTGTCCATGTGCTAAAAAACAGAGAAAATATAATAAAGAGGAATAAAGAAAAATGAAAAAAAAGAACACCAAAAGTTTTGGAATTTGCAACGGTTTATCGAAACTCCCAAATACTTGACAATAGTGGCCTGGACTAGAAAAGCACGTAAGTGTCAGAATGCGACAGAACACATTTACATTTAAATAAAAATACAATACAACAACTTTAGGAAGTATTAACTTTCTGGGACATCAGCCCAACGTATGCATTATGATGTAAAAGCACATCTTTACTTTACTCCACAGTAGAACAAGGATGTCTACTATAGGAGCAGATTATGTGAGTATTTGCATGATATGGATATGGATTAAAAAATTCATAGGAGAGACTATTTGGGACAGCCTTACCCTCACCAGTACAGGGGCATACTTAAAGACACTCTACTCGTCAGCTATGGACTCTGCTTTGGTCCTATTGTGAGAGTCATTGCATGGTTTTATTCTAGCGCAATTTGTATTTACTCTAGGACATTCAGCCAGTGTACAGTTTTAATGGTTTTACTTCTTTTAACGTAATAAAATATTTTAATTTCATTATTTCTATTTAGTTTTATTTTATTTTGATTGTGGGTTTTTTTTAGGACTTCACTGCAATTCAATAATTACACAAAGTTGACTTTTACTCGTCACTTTCTGCTTATGCATTGGTTGAATTTATACGTATTATTTTTCCTAAAGACCGTACTTGTAAAGACACCCTTCAAGGGTCAATATTGAGGGCGGCACGGATTATATTTTAAGGAGGTAGATAGGTGCTACGTTGAGTTAAGCAATTATTTGTCACTGCACATAATGGAGCAGGGTGACTTGTAGGGATGGGCAGGGATACATTCTTAATGAATGAGAAGGGAACGTGGCATCGTATTTCTCAGAGGGGTGCCTCTACACTATTTAACAATTGAAGTCAAACAGACCAAATGTTTGGGGAAGGTTCGACGGAACCATCATGAATATTTTATTAAGAAATGCCGTTTCTGATTGCCTATCTGTGCTTAATTTAAATGGATGGGGTCATCTGTGTCAATCCTTTTATTTTTAGTACATTTTGGTTACTTCAACTGTACCTTTTCCTGGACATGCAATTATATGATGACATTACCTAGTCTAACTTACCACAATCCATTCAGCAATGTTCTCATATAGCTCTGGATTAAAAATAGCTTTTTTCAAACGGGCCAGTGGACCATCAGCATCGACTAGTCGGCAGCGCATGAACACATCACAGTAACCTTTGAACTCATTGCAGGGAGATCCAGGCTGCAGAGTAATTGTTGTCCCATTAAAAAAGGACTTCCAAGATTCTGAACCGGTACTAGCACAAGTCTGCTGCTTCACTGTAAAAATAAACACGTTTAAGGCAAACAAAAATAAAATTTTAAAATATATAAATAAATAAAACAAAGGAAAGAATTAAAAAATAAATCAAATCAAGCCAAAAATAAAAATAAAAATAAATTACCTTTCAACATTTTTTAAGGATGCAATTCTAGCTAAGTGGGGCCATTTGTTTGCCACAGCCCATTTAAAGTGTACTTGCCATGGAGTATAAAACATTCAGCTCTACATTGTGTGCGCCCGTCTACAAATATTTGTAATTTGTATAATTTTTTATTTTAAAATAGGGCCCCTCACACATATGATGATCAATTCTTGTAATGGCATTCTATCAGTTTGTTGTAGTGGTTATGGTGCCAAGAATGCCTTGGCACTCTCCCACAGTAAGCAGTCAAACTGTTTAAGAATTGATGCAGCATTGGGCTTAGTTCAGTGCAAGAACATTTCAGCTACATAAGAGGTTGAGGCAGATGCCAAAACAGACCTGAAGTATATTGTCAAACTGTTCTTAGACAGTTTGATTATTTACTATGGGAGGGAGCCAGCACTCCTGCAATATAAGCACTAAAATGGACCGTAGTGGTTATTGTGCTTGGACTGTTCCTCTAAAGAACATAGGAGTGCATGAGAACCCTTAACAAGCAGGTCTCCTGCTCTCCACTGGACCAGCTACAGAGCGTATGTTGAAGTGTCCATGATTATTCCTTTAGCAAGCAGGTCTCATGCTTTGTATACAAATCGAGTGACAGATTTCAGCAATGAAGCTAGCCTGTTAGTGTTATTGGGAGGATTGCCCTGTGTTAATAAGTGTTCTCATGCATGTCCAGTCATATCAGGGAGTGGGCAGAAGTCAGGAGGGGGCCCTATGTAACGAAGATGGTGACAGTGCTTGAGAATTAAGTATTAAATCTTTTAATTATTAACAATAATCCCTTGCTAGGGTGCTGTTCAATGATGGTACGTCTTCAACTGTAAAACTAAAAATAAGAATAGAACATAAACATTTTACGCTTCTTTCTTTGAGTGAGTTCAGGCAGGCCTGCCAACCCTTCTTGGTTCAGGTGTGGCTTTGGCTTTGGCACTTCGAGTGGAGGTGTGTGGTAGGTTTTGGTTAGAGGCGCTCTGCTGGGGGATATCCAGTGCCCTCAGCAGGGCAGGGATTTCGTCCGGTTCTGTGGCTTTGTAAGATTTGTCCCCTTTAGTGACCCAGATAGATCTTGGTGTCGCCCATCTGTAGGATATTCCTTCATTCTGAAGGATTTTTGTGAGGGGTTGCATGGATTTCCTCCAGATCAAAGTGGTTCTGCTGAGGTCTTGGAAAAGGGATAGTTGGCAATGTTCAAAATTGTAAGGGGACTGGCCCTTTAGTGCTTGTAGGAGTCCCAGCTTGTCTGTAATCGATTGACAGCGCAGGATGATGTCTCGGGGCGCTGAGGCTGGGGCCTGAGGAGACTTGGCGATCCTGTACACCCCGTCAAAGGTGAAGTGTTTGGCTTGTTTTGCCGGCAGGAGGGAGGCTGCCAGTCTCCGTATAAAGTGAGGTAGCTCTTCCAGTGGGATCGTTTCCAGGACCCCTGGTATCTTTATATTTTTCCGTCGTCCCCTGTCATCTAAGATATTCACTTGCCTGCTCGTTTCTGCCTGTGATGCCTGCAATTGCTGCACTTGGTCACCTAGGTCTTAAAGGCCTTGTTTGAGGTCGAGTACCTCCCCCTCTGTGGCTTGGACGCGTGCAGTGACTGCCTGTACCTCCGTTGTGAGCACCGCCAGGTCTGCCTCCCACATACTGCGAAGGTTGTGCTGGAGGCTGGTGAGCATGTCCTGTATCTCCTGTTTGGTTGCAGGAGCCGTTTCCAGTGTTTGCGAGGTGCTCCTGTAGGCTGGTGCTGGGTTCTGTGGAGAGGCCCCGCCGCCAGACCAGGAGGGTGACGTGTCCCTCGAGTGTGAGGGTTCCCGCGAGGTTGTAGCTGGTGTTTGAGGCTGCAGCATTAGGCTGATATCCCGCTGTGTTTTGTCGTCGGTCGTCGGCTGCTTTTGGGATTTCCTCCCCATGTCTCCTGCCTGTTGTGTGGTGGGTAGCAGTGTGGACAGGTCGAAGTCGCACCACGACAGGTTGCCACCCTGGTACGCGAGGGCCTGGTCTCTCACGCGGTATGCCTTCGGGCCGCGGCTGCGTTTTTTTTCGCCCGGGGCGAGAAAGAAAGGCATCGTCCGCTGCCGTGGAGCGTGCTGCTAGCGGATCCGTCCCCGGTATCGTGTTTGGCGGTGCGATGCTGCCGGTATTCCCTCTTTGTAGAGGTAAGTTGCCAGAGCGATGAAATTGTGCGACTACTCCGGTGTGCTGTTAGGCTCCGCCCCCCCATTAATGTGCTTTGATACAGCACTTGGGGAACATCCAAACTCCTTCGCAATTACCTTTTGATGCTCTCCCTCTCCTTATTGAGGGTGTCAATAATGGTTTTCTGCACAACTGTCAGGTCAGCAGTCTTCTCCATGATTGTGATTCCTACTGAACCAGACTGAGAGACCATTTAAAGGCTCACGGACCCTTTGCAGGTGTTATGGCTTACTTAGCTAATTAGAGTGGAACACTGTGAGCCTAGAATATTGCACCTTTACACAATATTCTAATTTACTGAGATTGTGGATTTAGGGTTTTCATGAGCTGTAAGCCATAATCATCGCACTTATGACAAATCACGTCTTGAACTATCTTGCTTTGCATGTAATGCGCCTATCTCATATATTCGTTTCCCCTTTTACGTTGCATTACTGAAATAAATTAACTTTTGCACAATATTCTAATTTTTCGAGTATCACCTGTATAGACTATGGGCACATTGAACACTGGCACAGAACCAGTCCAGATCATTTTATGGATAAAACAGGATGTGGTCATGCCTTTTCTAAATTTAATCATATCTTAACAGAGGAATATGAAGAGAAACGGTTTAGGTCATTATTAGAGCATAGAGTGAAAAGATGCAATATGTTTTGCACTTTTATGTACGACATAAGCAGCAGAGGAAAATGTCAGTAAAACATATAAAAAGTTTGTAAATACCTTGTTTACGAGATTTTTACCATTTCACAGCAGCCAAACAAAAGAAGGTGAACAACACATTTGCCAAGTTGTCTAATTTCCATATTGGATATGCTCAGATTTTACTCTAATATAGATCTTAGTGATCCCAAACAGCCTGACAAAGTGTATATATTTTGGGAAAGTAAATTAGCAGTAGATAATTCCCCATTGAAGGCCTTTATTTTGTTAAGGAAGCCATCCATCAAGTGACACATATTGCTCCACTATATGACTTGGTATTAGAAGTCTAATTCTAGGCACCTAGGAATTATATTAGCCCAAGTTAATCACTTCTGAAATAAGCAAATATTTCTCAAACGTGAAATCCCTTTAATACATTAGGTGGCTATAGTGAACAGTGAAAATAAAAGGTTTCTCACTTCTTTCCATGCAGCAAACGTGGCACAGTTCTTTGTCATCTTTCCCATCTGTACTGGCACATGTACATTCTTCCAGTCCGTACTTCTCACAGATAGAACCTGCACATTGCTGTAGGAGAGGCAGAGAAAGGCATGGTCAACAATACAACAATAGTATTAATTTCAAGTAAAGAGAGACATTGGAAGAAAGGATTGTTAGAATTATTCCGCTAAATACAACATTATAAACAAATACAGCATTAGTAACAATAACCTTTCATCAAGCTGAGCCCAGAAACATTTAATTTAGTTCACATTTTGACACGTTTGTGTTTTAGAGGACACTGAATAGCTGGTCTTAAAGTGTCAAATTTTATAAGCATTGTAATTTTATAAGTATTGCCTTTTATAAGAGAGAATATTTAACCTGATGCTGCCCCTTCCTCAAGGCAGATAAGTTAAATTATTATACTTTGTAAAGTGCCAAAACATTCCACAGAGGTGTACATGGGTACTATTGGTACAAGTATAAAGACTTTGAAACAACACATCTGAGACAATACAATATTTGTTCAAAATAAAAAAATACAAAATATGCAGGAGGTCCCTATTAAGGCCCCCATTGGGAACAGAATCTAGACTTGTGCAAGAGACTGTTTGTCTGAATCAAATTACTTTTAATCCCCACAAGAACAAATCAATCTGTCCAGAATTATCTGTGGTGTCTTATTCATCGACTTCATTTGTTCAGGTGTGGATCTTGTATTACTCATCTTGCAGTGTTTAGGTCCTTCGACGTTTTCTCAATATGTACAATATGACTACTAGCAGCATCAATAGATCAATTTACTCAGTAGGAGTAACTAATTAGCTATTTAAACTTTCATGAAATGCAGCCCATTATTTCAAACAACAGTAACTTCAAGGCAGCCATAGTTTAATAGCTAAAGCTGGAGCAAAAACATTAGACAGCTTTAAAATCTGCCACTGAAAGTAGGGTGTGGATGTCCCTCAGAGTAGGTAAATAATTGGTGATTGTAATTATAAAACATTGTGCAGCAAGGCCTAAGGAACAACTGAATCGGTATATTCTCTGACTGAAGCACCAGGTCAAAACTCTGGATAACAGGTACTATTCCCAGTTAAATCAACTCAAATAAGATCTTCCATCTAAGGTCAATAAAAAAAGCAATATTAAGAGAGCAAATTGAGAAATAGTAAACACATTATTAAACAACTGCTTTTTCACTAAGCAAACAAGTGAACTAAGATGGAGATCATGTTAGAAATAACAGTACAGACAGTTGGCAAGTGTTTTTTTTACCAATACAACATGTCCTTACAGGAAGAGAGAAGAGTAGGTGAAGGTGTAAATAATTGATAGGTGTTCACTGCAACTGCCAGCACACAGTTGTGTCACACTAAAACACGTAATACCTACCCCTTTGATGCAGACTTGGGTCTGTCTGTTACATTCAGTTAGGTTCTTCCTGGGTTCAGAGGGTGGACACTGAGCTGTACCACCATTACAAGTTCCCACCTGGGCACAGTCCGATTCCTCACGGCATTTTTCATTCCTTGACTTGAAGTTGCATGTTGCAGTGCAGCAAGGACCCTGGCTTGGGCTGAAATCATAAACACAAATCATAAAACAATGTTCTTCATTCAGCATGAGCAAGCATTAGCACTCTATTGAAGAGTTCATGAAATGGCCTTCATACAAAACAGTGGGAGTTTAAATACAATTTTCTATGAGAGACCTGGACAACACGGACAGAAAAAAGTGGGAATGAGAAGAAGTAACTGATGAAGAGAAAGGTAGAGATATGAAAAGAAGAAAAGAATAGCTAAGAAAGAAAGAGGGTGAAAAACGGTTAAATGTAAGGGACATTCTCTCTGTAAATGAGTGACATCACTATAGTTTTACAAGCAAAAGCTACTACAGTACAGGATTCGAAATGCAGTGTACCCTCCACTAACTTATGAGGACAAACCTCAAAGTGCTCGGTGCAAAATTGGGGCGCCAAAAAGTAGATTCCCAGAGGTTTTAAAACTACAACTTCCAGCATGCGTTGTGATTCTAAAGCATTCTAAAAAGGCATGCAAAGCATCATGGGAGTTGTGGTTCTACAACATCAGTGGATCTACCATATGGGCACCCTTGGTGTAGAGAATATGTAGCTACCTAGTGCTTTATAAGACCATTTTAAATTGCCCACAAATAAAGGAGATGAAAAGACAAAATAAAATACATACATAAATGTTATATCCAGCATGTGACAGAGTTTAAAGCAAACTATGTATAGGAATGCCCAGTGCATTTCTCTCAAAACTAGACTGGATGTCTCCCCCCACCACCACAAAAAAAAAGTGCAGAGAGAAAGCTACAATTGTTGTGATATTCTCTAAAATAAATCAAATTAAACCAACAAAATAGGTACTCGCAATCCAGGCGCTATTCAAAGCACCAGAACATTAACATTCTGGTCTTAACCAGGCGTGTGATTGATTCTATTCAGATTAAAAGGAATACACAACTTGGGTCTTTCTAACTTTTGGAAAGAAAACGTTGAGATATCCATTTTTACAATACAGGGATTTGTGTTTAAAGAGTAACCGAAAACCTACATAAAATAAAAACAAATATGGTTCCTTAGAAATACATAATGTCATAAAGGCAAAACTATAGTTGAACAAACATAGCGAGGATGCAAAGATGTGCCTTATAAGGTATATAATTGCCTTGAATTTGGCAAAGGTTAAAGAAGGCAAAGGTTCATTATAATATAATATATATATATATATATATATATATATATATATATATATTAATTTTTTTTATTATTACAATTTAATTAGAGTTTGATATCTCGAGGGAAAGAAAGTACAAAAAACAAAACAAAAAACACAAAGGAAAAAAAATTAAAATCTAAAAAGTACGAAAAGCAATCACATGCCATAAAATGAATGTAAAGTGTCACACTTTGCAATTTCTATCAGGGTATTGAAATAAAAGCACTTAATCAAAATGACAGCTCAATGCCAATCTGCAGCTGTGGTCTTCTGGTTTTGACTGAGTTTTGCACTTTCTACATTTACTTGTTTGATATGCTATACCTGCAGCTTTTTCCAGGTTTTAACTTGCACTTCTTATCTTCTGGCTGGTTTGCATCGAAACAACAGTTATCCTTACATTGATCACTGTAGCCACAGTCACATTCCTCCCCTGCTTCCACCAACCCATTACCACAGATTGGCTGACCAGACTCTGCAAAAAAAATGAATAGAATGTATTTGAGAGCTTAAAATGACAAATTATACAAAGCAGGAGGATAACACATTTTGCTATGAATTTTTTATTTTTAGTTTAGATATACTAATGTTTAGACGGAGACAGATTTAGCTTTACAATGCGATATTTATTAAAGATTTCTGAAAAGTAACTGCTAAATTCCATTATTTTGGAAGCGATCTAATAAGGGACGTTTTTCCTTGTAGTAAATTCCGCCAATTTTCACAGAAACTTCCATTTTAGAAGACTGCCAAATTTACAGAGGCGGAAAAATGAGAAGCGAAACGGAATATTTTTCTTTATGCTAAAATGGATGGATATAAATCAAAAAGCCACCGTTTCTCCAATAAAATGGTGTATATTCATTAAGGACAGAAATGGCGAAAATGTAACCAATCGTGCTGAAAATTTTACCGAACAGTGTCAGAGACCGATACATCTCCTTCACGATGTCTAGAAGACAACTTTGAAAGGGAGATGGGTGTATCTGGGAAGCATGCATATGGGTATTTTAAAGGCAATTCCTCACAATTCACAGGGATGAGGTCATTTGAATTAAAAGGTTTAAAAATATTCTATGAGGCCTTCAGCAAGAAGAAAATGCCGTTTATGGGTAGAAGGAAGGAGCAGATCTCTTTTGCCACCAAATTTTACATGTGTGAAACATGCCGATGACATGCAATGTGTGTCTGTGTCTTCGGATGCATTAATATGCAAGTGAATTTGGCATCTTTTTCATAAATATTTATCATAGTAAAAGGTACACCATACACCCAGAGAAAATCACGCCATATCATAAATTTGGTGACGTTTGTAAATGCTTGCTTTTGTGGTTCATAAAGTCTAGAAAAACCTTTCATTTTTTTTTTGTTTTTGTTTTTTCAAATCAAATTTATACTATTCCCCAAGGAATGTACAAAGAGCAGAAAGTTCTAGAATGCAATCCAAATTATGGTGTTAGCTGGGTACTCTCTCTGTGGATTTGATTGAAGGAAAAAAAAATAAAAGGATAAATACATACCTACAAAACATTGATTTCGCTTCTTCTCCAAAACTTGGCTGATATTACGAACGCTGCAGATGGAGAATTTGTTGTTGTTGAGCTTGTCTCCAGATGTTGCTCTGGCATACATAATAAAATTGCCATTCTCTTTAAAACCCATATTTTTGGATTCTCCCGGTGTGCATTCAGAGCCAGAATCATGCTTGAAATAAAATTAAGACACAATGAGTACATCAGTGACTACTATAAGAAAAGCAAATGCTGCAAAGACTAAAGGGCAGTTATTCCTGGATAGTCTGGGGCTACAGAAGAATAAGGATAATTTGCAGGCTTGAGGATGTAAACATAACTTCTGTTCTGAAAGTGACAGGAATGAATGATTGAAGTTAATATTTTAGACCCTTTTTGAACAAAAAGTAATATAATATTATGAATGTTATTCTAAGGTGCCACGTTGACAGAACTTACAAGCAAATTCATAATATGCTAAAAGACCATTAAAAGATAGCATTCCAAGCACTATAGCTATCCACTCTTCTAACCGTTATGATGCACAAATGAATAAAATAAAAAATTCGAAAACATCTTACACCCACCCAAAAACATAAGCAAAACACAGGGGCATGGTGTCATCCATTAGCTTGTTTTAAATTGTTTAAGAAGTGTGTTTTCAGAAAAGCCCTACTATTGTAGTCAGGAGTAGTTTCAAGGGCTGTCTGTGAAATCTGAATGTAATCCAGATTTTCTGAAAATATATTCTATCCAAATATTTGTTTATTTTTCATTTAGTTTTCTGGATTTTTTTTTTTATATACTGTACATTATTCCAATAATGCATTGAAATGAGAATCAGCTATCAGAATAGTTTTTTTTCCTTTACATGGAGGGTTAACTGATGAGAAGCTGAAAATAGTGTGATGTACAAGGTAAACATGAATTTATAAATCCATGTGTATCTGTGCACACACTTTGCTAGAAAACTATATAAAGTTGATTGAGGATATAATACGTCAGTTTGGTACAAAGATTATAAACAGTAGAAACAGCTGCATCCACAGCACACAGAATTAACAAAATCATAGCGGTAATGTATTACACCACACAACAATCTGGGGGCTCAAGGTGTTATAGTTCACCTGCTGCTCCAGTTAATGTGAGGTGTCAAGTCAAGGTAACAACACCAGGTAAATATTTCATTTCACACCAAGCTTTCTGTTTAAATAGCTGAAAAGGAAAAAAAATGACTGAAGACTTGTTGCATGGTCACATGATAAATTACCCACTAGCAAAGCAGATTACAACAAGCAAAAGAGCATGAAAGGGAGAGGGGAGGTTTAAGAACATACTTACAGGAGAACCAAAGTTATGTCCAACTTCATGTGCAAAAGTGATATGAGAAACCTTGGGAGGGACGTGGGAGCCATAGTTCTGGACAGTGATGATTCCAGTGTTGAGGGACTTCTTTTTTCCATCAGAATAGAGTTTGCTTTTCTCACAAATACCCCCAGAACTACCTGCAGACGGCACATAAGGGAAAGTATAATTTGAGGTGCTACTTGATACAATATTGTAAAATAACAGTTTTTTTCATTAAGGTAAAACATGCCGAAATACCTTTAATCAGGGCTTGACAAATTTTGCTTGGAATCTAGGAGCCAGCTAAAAAAGTTAGGAGCTACAGAAATCAACGCCAAAAATACAATTCTTAAAGGACACTATAATCACCAGAAACACTACAGCTTAATGTAGTTGCTCCGAAGTCTATATCCTGTCTCTGAACGCGTTTCAATGTAAACACGGATGTTTCAGACAAAAGTCAGCGTTTACATTGCTGCCTGGTGACACCACTAGCAACAGTCAATCAGATGCCCTCTAGAGTGGCTTCCTGGGTCAGTGCTTCACACTGTGCAGCACCTACGTTAATGTTCCCTTATAGGGATGCATTGATTAAATGCATCTCTATAAGAAGATAAGTTGGCACAGTGGCATTTTGCCGTGCATGCACAATAGTCTCCCAATGCTTTCCTATGGGGAAACATTGGATTGTCTGAAATCGTCAAGATTGATGATCTCAGCCATAGAGGTGGGGCCAGCCACGGCATCACCAGCACAGCATGAGTAAGATCACCTTTCCCATGTGATTGGAAGGAACACACACTCAGTGACCGACACAGACATACTCACAAATAATTACTTTTTTTTTTTTTTTTTTTTTTAATCGACCCAGCCTCCTTACCTTGGAGAGCTGGAATGGATAGGCTTTCCCTGGAGTCCAATGGGGCTGCAGTCATCTTCCTGCTCAGCTCCCTCTTTAGTGAGCCGGGGGCCGGAGTGACGTCATAACCCGGCTCCCGGCATCACTACAAGTCGCGCAAGGGAGCAGAGCAGGGAGATTACAGCACCCTCCCTCAACACCGCAATAAGTCCATTCCTCAGAGAGCTGCCGCCTCCCTCTCTCAGCTAAGCTTTAGCAAGCCGACTGCCTCCTCCATCCCTCAGTCAGCCGCCTGCCTCCCTCCTTTACCTCTCAATGAGTCAGCCATCCCCCTCCCTCAGTCAGCCACCCACCTCCCTGCTTCCAAAAGACGGGGACGAAATCATAAATATGGAATAAACAGTTTCCCTGTGCAATAAACAAAACCATGGTTCTGTGTTTTAGGGAACAGGAATGGACAAAGTAAAAGATGCAGTAGTCTGTTTCCTGTTTTTTTTCAACAAACTATATCCACATATCTATATAATGCAGCAACATTTAAGTGTCAATGTGTTTTACAAATTAAGATATTATCCTAACAATGCATTACAAATATCTTGTTTAAATTCTGCTCCACAGAGCACATGATCTCACATACACTGCAGGGAAAATTGGTACTCAATATATCGATCACCCCCAAAAAAGAAAAAATACTTAAATGACTAAGAAGGAAGGATTTTTTTGAATTTTATTTTTTAATCACTACAGATTTTAATGATTTATTTTAGCTTAGGTGTTATCTGCATAAAATATGTTCTCCCTTTCCCCCCAAAAAACGATACACTGTTGCAGATGTAATTTAGTAAGCGAACTACGTGTTATTATAACATTTCAAGTTCATACCTTAGTCTTCAAGTCCAACATCCCTATAGACACAAATAATGATACACAAATATATTCATACATTCTATTAAAATTTTGCTATAATATAGATATTTGCAAGAGGAAGTAAACTTCCTTTGAACTTCACTTCAGCTGCTTCCCGCTCAAAAATGCTCAGATTTCCAGCTAAAAATAAGTCCCCTATACATTGATTGACAGGACGCAAGAACAAAAACACTCATGCTTAACTCTAGATACAGAAAAATATTTCAGAAATGTTAAAAACCCAACAACAAAAAAATCTGATAGGAATTACATTTACTTTAACTTCTATATCCTCAAATGATATCGGAGGATAAGCCCTGATAGATTAACATTTGTTAATGTAAGGATAGCAATTAAAATCGGACCCATTGGATGCATTCACAAACTCGTGTTGACAAGCCTGCGTGATCTTGAACCCGTTTGATTTAAAAGTAAAGTGGTTGGGCATGTTTAGGAATGGAGCAGGGTTAGCAGAATCACAGGGCTTATAAAAGAGATTTATTCTGCATGACTCTTCACATTATTGTACCATCCTGTACCAAGCTCTGTGCTTTCATTGTGTAAGGGCTGGAAGTTTAAAACAGAACTTGGATTGTTAGACAAGTATCCTCACAGCAGGAACAAATGGTGTTGTGAAAACAGAAGAATCGCAATCTCATTTAGCCCTAGCGTGAAAAGATACCCAAACTGGCTTACAGCTGATACACAAAATACAGAAGGAGTACTGTGTGAGGGAATGCTAGAACCTTGTGACATACTGCTGCCCGATATAATTAACAGAGAATTCAAAATAGTGAAATCTCCTGGTTTTAAAGTGGTTTATCATTAAAAAATAAAAAAAAGTTGAGGTTTGGTTGATAAACTATAAGAATAGATGTTTTGATGGTGTGTGGGGGGGACATGGATTGACATCAATTGCAAGGTTAAAAGTTATCCATAATAAAAACATACATTAGACATAAAGTCAAAGGTATACAATGTAGCTATTGTAGGTAGATCTTTAATATTTCAGGAAACTGTTTGCATAATCCTTATATAGGCAGTTTTTGAAAGTCTTTATATTAGTTGGTTGCCTCTGTAGACAGAGAAATGTAATGCGTTCTGCCTCGCAAAATCTCTCTTGCCCTCAGTGGAACACAGCCTGAAACAATGAAAGCAGACGGACAAGACTTCCCTGGGCTGTTAGGAAAGGTGTAGATGCATTTTAATAAAGCAAACCAGACAGAATGTTAAACCCTTAAAAGCAAAGTACTTCTTTCTAAAAGTAAATGACTCATTTAGAATATCCTGGCTCTACATTTTTTACCTGATGGTGCTCCCACCCATGCCAGTCCTAGGACACCGTCATCGAAATCTCTGTCTGTAAACACATATGCCAAGCAATAATCATCATGATTCTGCTCCGAATTCAGCTCCAGAAACTTCTCAACCCCAATATTAGGAAACCGGAAAGGATTTGAAGAGTCTCTTTCATCTGCCGTTGTGTTGATCTAAAAACAAAACAAGACAAAAATAAATGTGTGCCATACCAGACAAAGTTATTCCCTTGAAGATAGTGTGAACCGACAAGTGAAATATGGAATGAAGTCCCACCCTACCAGAGAACACAGAAAACCCATATTCAATGCTTCAGTACACTCTTCTCTCTCTAGAACCTCTTCAAGTAATCTCAGTTCTACATAAAGGTAAATAAACAAGAAAGAAAAGAAGGAAGAGACAAGAGCGAATGTGGTTCTGTAACACAAGCACAAAACAAGGCACCCGCACCCAAATGATGGACAGTGTCTTGTAGGCACTCACTATCCAGAAGGAAATGGGTCAGTTAAGATAATTTTATTTTCTTTCCTTGAAAGATGGTGAGTACCCACAGGGCTTAACAAATGCAAAAACATCAAAACTAGAAAATTTTGAAAATGTACACAAGGACAACAACATGCTACCCAACATGTATGGTCTATTGAGGACTCGATGTAAAAGTCTCAGGAGATAGCCACTGCTCAATCACTCATCCTCTCTGCGTCAAGCTGGTTAGCCAGGACATAAGTTTTCTAGATCATTCACTTGAGAAATCTAGCAAAAGTGATGGCCTAAGCATGTTGATCCAAACAGGATACAAAAAAATGAACAAACAAAATCTGAACTATACTACAATCTTTCCTTTAATTTGCCTGTGAAGGACAAAAAGAGGGGAAAAATAATTTCCTGGCGAATATTCGTGGAAGACACCACCGCTGGCCTAAAAAGAATAACCAGACATCAGGATTGCATGATCCTTGTGAAAAACACAGGCATGAGAGATTAACATTCAAAAATCCTCTTGGTAGATATTGATAGAAGAAAAAAAAAATGAAGAAAGTTAACAACTGCAAATCCAATTAATGCATAGGCTCAAAAAGAAGCATATTAACACACTTTGAACACCAGGTTTATACTCTAAGGAGGCCCCACCAAAGGCTTCACCCATATCAAAGTTTGCATAAAAGCAGGGATGTCTGGAATTGAAACCAAATTATGACGGAAGAGCTTTTAAATAGTTTAACTGAACTCAAGGTACACAAGACCAAACTCTTAACCAAGTCACCTTGAAATTACAAAATGAAAGTTAACTTAAAATAAATAATTGAATGCTGCAGGAAAAAGATTTTGGTACCTGACAAAGCATCCCGTGCAGGCGCAAAACACGTTCAGTTTCAGGTGCGTGGTATATCTTTCTGCTTTTCTTAAGCACAGTTTGCAGATTACCCTTCATGTTTTTTACGTACATGTTATGGAATAAAGAAGTTTTTTTTTAATGTTACTTCGGTTTTTCTACATTCATTTCTCCTGCGGTGGAGTGCAACATTAGTTTTTGTTGTATTATGTATGTCACACCACATGGTAAACATGGCCAGTGGTAGGCTAGCAAGTCTGAAGCAAGGTCTCAATGACATTATCTGAAAACCCAGTGGAACACTAGATTACACACTCCAATTCTTTTGCACATAAAAAAGAATGTTCAAATTCAGAGTGCACTTAAAGGGACACCTTTAATCTGCTTCATCTCATTAAACTGGTTATAGTGTCTGGAGTCCCCTGGTACCACCATTTCTTTTAGCATTAAACAGTTTTTAATGTTTTAAGGTTTTAATGCTAAACAAGAGTCCCTGGCAATGCATCCCCTCTGTGCTACTTTGGCTAATAAGGAAATATTAGCCTGACAGCAATGGGCAGCTGTGATTGGCTGAGAGTGTCAGCTGACTGCTTTTAGCCTGTCAGAGCTCCAAATGATGGTATGACAACAAGGAAGTGTGTAATCTCTGCCTTAGCTACACATACAGAAAGGGCTGGACTGTGGGTGGCTAGGGACTCTTATTTTGTGGCATACTGCACAAACATGGTGCAACACTGAATGGAGGGACAGTGCCAGGGCACTCCAGGCACTATAAACAATTCAAAGAGATGAAATGCTTATAGTTACTACAGTGTCCCTTTAACACGCGCTTACAACTGCAATTTATAGCCTCTCTGCAGTGCACTGTGGGTAAAAGTAAAGGCCAAACAAAAAACTGACACTATAGTCTTATTTAAATAGATGCATGATTTTCATACACAAACCTAAATAGATGTTGTATAAGAAACTTTTTGATTAGCTCTTCTGTGACTGTAGCAGAATTTCTTCTACCATATGGTGCAAAGTACGACTCACTGGACCGTGCGTTTCCTTCTGTTATTAGTGAACTACTGGAAAAACAGTTCCGTTCACAACTATTAATTTCTCTGCTATGAAAACTAGGCTCCCAAAACCCTATTATATTGGTTTGAATGAGGCATTATTTTCCACTGCATTTAACAGGAAATAATCACAAATCTTTGCACACTTTTCTATGTATATACCTAATTTACTTCGCACAGGTGCAACTGGCACTTCATAATTTAACACTGTGAGGGGGACACAGTAAATGCCATGTTGTGTGTGGGATTTTTTTTACTACACTGAAAATCAAAGCAAATTAAAATACAAACGGCAAGTTGAGCTGTGACTATAGCACAACAAAATCTTTTTTCAAAACCGCTGTTTGTGTTTTTTTGTTTTGCTTTACAAATTTACAATTCATAGCTTATTGAATAAACCCGTATACATACATATATATATTTTCTTTTATTTATGCATTACCAACAGGTGTACTTCGTGCCTAATAGGTCACATTAGAATAAAGGGAGTAAGAGTAAGTGCACTAAATATACCGTATGAAAAGTTACATCGCAGGAGCGGGAGGAACAGAAATGGCTGTATATCATTTTATTTATATTTTCCAATTTATTTCAAGTAAGGCGTACATTACAGCAAAGGGAAGATACAATAAGAGCGGCATTTATGGGGTGCATTAAGATTGGCGGCGTGTGCCTGTAGAGAAATGGAAGTGGAAAGAAAGGAAAAACATGTAAGAACTGATTATTTATGTTCCTAGTGGAGTAGTCACTATATTTTCATATGGAGTACGAAACTCAAACATCCATCTTGCAATCTCCCGTAGTAACTCCTTTTTACAATCATTTATTCACACTTTTACATGCCCAGAGCTGGGCATTCCCAGAAGTAAATCAAGAACCAGAGCTGGGCATTCCCAGAAGTAAATCAAGAACCAGAGCTGGACATTCCCAGAAGTAAATCAAGAACCAGAGCTGGGCATTCCCAGTAGTAATTCCAGAACCAGAACTGGGCATTCCCGGTAGTAAATCAAGAACCAGAGCTGGGCATTCCCGGTAGTAAATCAAGAACCAGAGCTGGGCATTTCCATAGGTAAATGCAGAACCAGAGCTGGGCATTCCCATAGGTAAATGCAGAACCAGAGCTGGGCATTCCCAGAAGCAAATCAAGAACCAGAGCTGGGCATTCCCAGAAGCAAATCAAGAACCAGAGCTGGGCATTCCCATAGGTAAATCAAGAACCAGAGCTGGGCATTCCCATAGGTAAATCAAGAACCAGAGCTGGGCATTCCCAGAAGCAAATCAAGAACCAGAGCTGGGCATTCCCGGTAGTAAATCAAGAACCAGAGCTGAACATTCCCAGAAGTAAATCAAGAACCAGAGCTGGGCATTCCCAGTAGTAAATCAAGAACCAGAGCTGGGCATTCCCGGTAGTAAATGCAGAATCAGCAATAAACCTAGATCAATATTTGGATATTCACAATTGGATATTCAAATTCACACAAACCCCTGTAGTATATTCAGATCTAAAGCTGGAAATTCCCAAAACATATATCCAGATCTGATAATCTGGGAATTCTCATTTCTTTATTAAGATGCAAAGATGAACATTTCCAGTACTATATCCAGATTTAAAGACTGGACATTCACAAGGGTATAACACTCCACTACCTTTTACAGACTTGTTAAACCGAGTTAAAATTAATCACTACACATCACCAAATAAACACATTCAGTATACATTTGAAGGATAACTCACCCGAATGCGTTTCACCATGAAGCTGATGTTGCGAATTCCCATGAAATCGGTCGACTGATAAATCGTATCGATCGCTTTTACATGGCTGGAAATCTGTTGCAGAAAGAAAAGGAAACTCGTGATCAAACATTTGCATGTCAGTCATCATTGCTCACATTGTGCATTCAACTTTAACTTTCCTAACAAACTTAATGACATCAAACGAATAGCACTTGGTTCGATTTGCTAAGCTGAATGAGGAAATATCTGCCTTTTATAAACTGCACAGATTAGTAGAACAGTGTGAAAATGTATTAAAATCCACTTCAAGCCCATTAAAATGAGAGTGGTACGCTGCATATTTTATTGCAAATCAATACAATTTCTATTAAAACTTCCAAAGGATCATAGCAGTGGTTGTTCAAAGAATTCTGAATGTCGAATGACTGCCTACCCACTCTCAGGTTATATATACCAAATTAGCAGTGTTGTATTGGCAGTAATCTATACTCATGTTCCTGTTCATCACACAACTGTATATATTGTACACAGTATACACAATATATTTCTACAGAAGTTAAACAAAAGCGGTATTGCTAGGATTACAAACACGTATTCCTAACACTATAGAGCTGGAGTAACAGTTTAGATTCCCAGCCCTGCACTGATTGAGTAAAAAGATGTTTAAACTTACTTTTTTTCCATCATCGCGCAAGTCTTGCTGTGGCTGGCCCCACCTCCATGGCAGAGATCACCACCTATAGGAAAGCATTAGGTATTGCACATGCACGGCAAGGCGCCAGGCTGCGCCAATAAGCATTCCCCCCATAGAGATGCAGAAACAGAGCATCTATATGGGAAATGTTCAGTGCTTCTGTGCAGAAAGTGGAGATGCTGAACGGTGGTGCATCACTGGACTGGAAAACACCTCTAGTGGCAGTCTGAGTGACTGCCACTAGTGGTGTTACTAGGCAGCAATGTGAAGTGGCAGTGTTTACATTAAAAAGACTGCAAGGACATGCTATATACACCAGAAGCACTACATTAAGCTGTACTGGTTCTCGCAACTACAGTGTCCATTTAATACAACACGACGGGTAGGCGCAGAATTTCAAAGTGGAACACAAACAAAAATATTTTAACAATAAAGAAAAGACATCCACTCAGTTAAAAAAAAAAAAAAAAACAGAACTGGCATCTGTCTTTTGTTGTGGCATTGTGTATGCACTAGGGTAGAATATGTGTACCCTACTTAAACAAACCATAGCTCAAATCATAAGCAATTCACACAACTAGTTCAGGCAATACCTAAACAGAGGCACCAACATGCTGCAAATGTGCTAATGTGATAAGTTTCCTTACATGAGAGAGAACATGACAGATCCCCTTTTATGGCTGCCACTTCCAATTTAGCTTAAAAGGTTACGATAAAGCGGAACACGGTATTATATTATAAAACTCCTACCCTTAGGATTTCCAATCCTAAAAATGTATGTGAGCAATTGCGAGCAGCCCATTTAAAAATTTCCTTTGTGCCGATGTCCTATTTCAAATCAGAAGATGTGCTAAATTTATCCCTCGACATTGGCACATTGAAAAAGGGAAAGAATGTTTAGGGTAAAACGAACAGAATGAAAATTCACACTTTTCAGTGTAAATTATTATTGGAATCCAAGACACTGCTATATGAACAGTAAGTCCACTGGTTGTAATGAACTCCCAGGAGGATTGAGACTGCAAGCAGATGGTAATGGGTTTGGAAAAACTATGGGATCAGCAATATTAAAACTGGTTTCAGCCTACAATCTTTTGTGGAGAGTATTAGTTAAAGAGGACAATTGGCTAACAGGAAACAAACCAAATTAAAGATATATAGAAAGGATGGGAAACAATCAAAATAAATAAAATAGTTCATTTGTGTTAAAGGAACACTATAGCGTTAGGAACACAAATATGTATTCCTAACGCTATAACATCCATTTATTTGCTTACCTTGATCCAGCGCCGGACTCCCTCGGCACTGGTGACCTGTCTTTCTCCATCAACGTCAGCTCCCGAGTGGAGCAGGATTAACCCCGCCGTGTAAACATAGCAGTTTCTCTGAAACGGCTATATTTTCAGCTGGAGGGTTAAAACTAACGAATGCTGGTAGCTGAACTAAACTCCCAGAAACCTTTTGCTGCACTTGCTTTTAAAAGACCACTATAGGCACCCAGACCACTTCATTGAGCTGAAGTGGTCTGGGTGCCCATAGTGGTCTTTTAAAAGGAAGTGCAGCAAAAGGTTTCTGGGAGTTTAGTTCAGCTACCAGCATTCGTTAGTAAAAAGCCGATAAATGAATTGAAATCTCTGACCTGCCCATAAAGCAATGCTGTGAATATGGCGTAGAGTCAGAATATTTAAAATGTCCCATAAAAAGTCATTGGAACAATCTAATTGTGCAATCACTTTCTTGTCTGGGCAGCACTAGCCAATATGAAACTGAAACCTGGGGATTTACTGCAGATATGGTAAATTTAGATGTGACCATCTTGTTTAGGTTGTATTTTGCACGTATTTTCACTTTCGATGCAAGGCATTAAAAACATTTTTTATTTATTTTTTTTAAAAAGAGTACTCTGGCCTAGAGTACTCATTTAAGATTTTTTATGAACACCTATACCTTATTGTCAAATACATAGTAGCAAAAGAGGAGGGATAAATTAAAACAGAATATCAAGCAATGTGGTACCAGTACTGCTAGAACATATCTTCCTCTAAGTTTTACCGTCTAAAAAAATAAAGAAATTAGGTGCATGTGTCCAAAGACAGTCAATTCTGTCTGCCTGGAGAATTGGGCACGGGGCTCTACCCACAAGAGTTAGTAGGATATGGTTGTCTTTAACACATGAAGAAAGAATTGATGAGATTTACCCAACGTTTGACCCATGTTTCATGGACTTTTCAAAGATTTAGAAATGCGTGTTGTATCAAAGGCAGGACTATCAGCAACAAATGTGTGGTCATGAATGGGGTTAAAGACACCAGGCCACATACAAACTAATTTCAATTCTTCAACAAAGAAATATGAAATTTAACTCCAACTTACTATCTACACAAAACTACTAATCATTGCCAACACCAAGACCGTGGCTGATCCCAATTATGTTCTAGTTCCATTACTATTGGAATTTATATAGCGCCAACATATTCTGCAGCGCTTTACAATATCAAACAGAAAATCAATTAATAAAACATTCTAGATCACTGATAATAGTAATATCATGGGGCTATTCCACAAACCAGAATACAGACATTCCTCAGTACCTGTGATATACAACACACAATTATTGTAAAATTAAATCTGCTTAACTTATAGTCGTACAATAATTATCTCATTCTTGGCGTGTAAATGATGAATAATTACCACTGTGCACATTTAATTTTTAATATTTTAGCTTATGACTTCTACTTGACCCATGAATTGTTAGTGCAGAGCTTGGTCTATGGGTTTTTAATGATCTCTGCTGAACATGAAAAATCCTTAATCTCTTTGCCACCATTTCTCACTGTGTTTTTCCAAGCAGAACAGTCATTTCAATCAAAAGCTTGTTTACTCTTTGGATTTGACCTGGTCTTTTGAACTGAACTAAATAACCAATGACAGGGTCCTTTTATTCGATCAAAAGACCGCCATCGACTGACACTGCACAAGAAAACATGTAGCAGTTTAACACATCTTTGACAGGCCAAAATCGGTGTAAATATGAAACAGGAGTTTGTAAAACTTTTCCAAAATTCACAAAAAGCATTAGTTACATTGGCAAGAAAAATGATCTGAACATTTTGGAATTGGTCATAAAATATAATCTCATCTTCATCAAAGACAAACACAATGTTCTTAAGCTAACAACACAATTTATAATCGATCGTTTATGTCTTTATTGAACATATTTCCCATTAAACATTCACAGTGCTGTGGAAAAAGTAAACACTACTTATTGGCAAGCTGCTCCACCTCTAAGAAATAGAATCAAGCGCTTCCAGTAGCTGCAGATTAGGAACACACACATTAGATACACAACGTTCAGGAGGAATTTTGGACCACCCCTTATACAAATGCTTCAGCTCACCCATATTCTTAGAATGTCTGGTGTGAATAGCTATCTTAAGGTCATCCCATAGCATATATATGGGGTTATGGTCTCGGCTCTCACTAGACCAATTAAAAAAGGGGGGGGGGGGAGGATTCTCTTCTGCAATGGATTTACTTTGGATGTTTAGGATACTTGTCCTGCTGCATCACCCAACTTCTACTGAGCTACAGCTGGTGCACATCCACCTTGACATTATTCTATAGGATATCTTGATAAACTTGGTAATTACTTTTTCAACTCCGTGATGGCAAGTGGTCCAGGCCCCAAAACTGCAACAACTCAGTACACAAACCATTTTCCCAGTAGCATTGTTGAGTATATCATGGCTGTATTTTCATCACTCAGGTATTGAAAATGGGTAGTAATTCAACTAATAGAACATTAATGGAAGATTGGGACAAGTCAGATTATTGTCCCTGCTCCCACATCTCTTTTAGAATCTGTTACTTTACCTATCATAAGTATTTTTTTCTATAAATTTACATAACTTGTATATAGATAAGAGTTTAAGCACTCATTCAAATTTACTCCAAATACAATACCAACAGCAAACCAACATTAAAGCGCTGGTTTTGTGTCATTTAGCTCTCCTGGGAAAAACATTACAGTGACGTATATGATGCAGACTTCTCATTTGTGAAGCAAGTGTTTGCTGCTAGCAGGACCAAGGGAAATTAAGTGACCATCATAGTTACCTGGGCAATCACTGCTTCTCTGGTCTCTCCATATCGCCGGTAAAAGAGATGGTCCGTCTGGATGTAGAGCTGACAGGTATTCTTCTCAGCCTGGGCAGCACGTTTCCTTCGTAGGATAATTGGACCACTTTCCTCATGTTCATTCAAATGTGTCTAAATAATAAAACAAGTCAGCGATTGAACAGTCAATGACCTGTTCAAATAACAGAAGCAAAGTGTACGTAGGAGTATGCTTTTTGCATTTGCAAAGTACTTTGAATGTCAGTTATTAAGGACACGTGAAAATATAAAAAAAAACACTCAAATTACAATATGTACAGATTTATTTAGAACGTTTAAAAAGGAGCCAGTGGCTTTTTTGTAAACTTTTAAAGAAATAATGCTTTTATCCTTAATGGACAGGGGGTGGTTTAAAAAAAAATATATACTTACATTTTGAAATAGCCAAATTGGTTACAACAGCTAAATTTTAACAAATGAATGGCATTAGGAAATGTGTGCCCTTGCTATCCCTGCTAAATCATTAAAATAAAAAAAATAAAAAAAGAAGAAAAAAAACACATAAATCACAAAAACAAAATTAAAGGAACACTCTTCCCACTGCCAATATACAAACCTTTTTTTTGGGGGGGAGGGTGGTGGGAGGGGATATCTAAATATAGCTTGCAAACAATGCAGAACTCTTGTTTACAGCCTTTGCAAGCCCTCCCATTCTTCCCCTGCCCAAACTTTCTGTAACTGTTCAATCACAGACTTCCCATTGCAGCTCAATGAGGCAAGGCAGGTGTTTGGGGCAACTCCTGCTTCTTGAGTTTAGCTCCACTGAGCCAACCAAAGCAGGAAATAATGGATTGGTTGCCAGCATTAAAGCCAGGGGTTTAACCAGGTTAATTTATAAAAGCCTAATTTTCTATTGAAATCTGCACCTTTTTTGTAATATGAGGGGGGTGGAGGAAGAGGATAAACTCTTCACACATAAAGCAGTTCAGACAGCTAAAGTGATGTAGCTGTCCGAAGTGACCCTTTAAGTGCATTTGACTACACAGATCTGAATGAGAAGAAAACATGAGACTAAAATCTATTAAATGCACTTATTGTGTGTTGGTACCCAGAGGGTGCATAGATTGTCTTTGTAACAAAAGTTTTAGGTAATAGTCAATGTTTTATTCAATGGTGTAATTTTCATATAAGTGAAGCTATCCCTGTAAGCCAAACTAAACGACCACTTTTCTTTTTAAGGATATATATTAGAGGGTTTTTTTGTGTTCATCTGAAATGACACGCAAAACCACAGCAATTTATTTTGCCATCTGCATTTTTTGGCTCTCTGCATGAAGAGTAAGCTATGAAAAGGGGTCTTACATGTTCTGGCTCCCTTTGAGCAGACATCTGATACTTCTTCATCCTTTCAAACACTGAATGGTCTGCACAGCCTCCATGGGCTCCGTATTTATGAGGATACTCTGAAAGACAGGAAATTCAAGAGGGTTACAAAAACTTGTGACGGCCTTCAAAAAGCTTTTTGTTGAAGAGTAGACTTTTTAAACAATGTTTTTGGAGACTTTTGTTCACAACACCTATTATACGGATAAGTTCCGTTACAGATTCCGTTACACCTTCCCGCACAGCAACTGTGACAGTAGAACATACGTACCAAAAAAAATAAAAATCTAAATATTAATGTTACATACTTTATCCTACAGGTGGCTTGTGTACAGTAACCAATAGGTTAACAATGACTAGTCATTATACACTGACTACACAACAGTGAGCTGGGAAAAAATAAATAAAAATTACACTAGACTTACAGAGCCATCTCACCTAATTAGAAATGCTGAAATAAAAGGTTTTAAAAATTGGATACTTAAACTACAAAGTATACAGCTAGATAAAGCTCAGTGAGAAATTATTCTGACTCACAAGCTAATTGGAACTATTAAGAATAAGAAAGGAAACGTCTAAGCTGCAATTTACACATAAGCAAACAATTCAAAACTAGAACGTTTTAAAGGGATAACATGCCTTTGCAGCATAAATCGTTGAGAACTACATTACCCATAGTGCAAAGCCATCATTTGTATTAGTGGATGAGAATTTATGGAAATTTAGGTCTCAAACAGCTGGGGCACTACGATTGACCATAAGTCACTCAAATTCTATTTGTGATCTGCCTTAGCCCCTTAAGGACCAAACTTCTGGAATAAAAGGGAATCATGACATGTCACACATGTCATGTGTCCTTAATGGGTTAAAAGTGATTTTTTTTTTCTTCTGGATATAGTTTTAGAGTACACAGTGCATAGGTTTTTAAGTGGCACCAAGTAAAAATCCGACATATCTTTGATAACAAAAAGCATGTGCTACTCCTAAAACCTTTTCCCTTTGAGTACGTAAGAGCTAGAAAAGGTAAGAATGCATCCTGAGCAAAAATCTATTATCAGACAAGCTTCTAGTTCTTGCCCATGGGGAAAGGCTAGAAGCTCTCTAAAAACCCTCTTGAAGTTCAACTGTAAACATGCAAAGACGGAGTTCTATATGGACACAAGTTATTATTCAGGACAAACGGCCTTGGATAAAATAATAAATATACATTAAAATGGGTTGGATGCATGATTGGTAGCAAAATAAATAGAGCCTCATCTAGCACACACATATTCTCTACGCATGCAAAACATGGTGGGTAAAGCCTTTCAGCAACAAAGTTTTAGTAATCAACTGTAATAACCCCTGAAAGAACATCGTAGTGACATAAGAGTACAGTACTATTAGGTCACAAATCCAGGTTTAAATGGATCAGAATAGTGCTATAAAATGTTTGCAGCTCTGTGTGAGTCTCAAATTGACACACACCATGGATTGTGTGGACAATCTGAAAACGTGTTCAAGAATGGTCTGGCACCAAGGAGATGATAGCATTCTGAACAAGAGAGGTAGCCGCAGACACCAAAAACCACAAATAATGCTCTGCAAATTTACTGCGATGAAGTGAAAGAAAGAGAACAGGGTGTGAAAACAAAAGCAGCAGGTTCAGGAGACATGCACAAACAAATGTTCTTTTGCTTTGCTGTTCATGAACACATTCAAAATCAAAATCTTGAGCTTCCCTTTAACCCCTTAAGGACCAAACTTCTGGAATAAAAGGGAATCATGACGTGTCACGCACGTCATGTGTCCTTAAGGGGTTAAAAGCTTACAAAGGTTTTCACATGCCCTAGATACAGTAATATTAGCATTTAATTTCCAAGTAACAAAATGTCTATTTCATATACAGAAACATATGGCCCCCTATTGTTCTCTATCTATACTGCCTCCCTTGGTAAACTCATCAGCTCCTTTGGTTTCCAATATCATTTACATGCAGATGACACGCAAATCTACCTGTCCTCCCCTGATCTCTCTCCGCCCACCTTGACTCGTGTTTCTGACTGCCTCTCTGCTATTTCCAACTGGATGGCTGCTCACTTCCTTAAACTCAACCTGTCCAAAACAGAACTTCTAGTTTTTCCTCCCTCGAGTGCTGCTACTCCTGTTGTCTCCATCCAAGTCAACGGCGCTACTATCACCTCTACCTCGCAGGCTCGCTGCCTAGGGGTTCTTTTCGATTCTGTCCTCTCTTTTACTCCCCATGTCCAATCGATAGTCAAATCCTGTCGCTTCCAACTCAAGAACATAGCGCGCATCCGCCCATATCTAACACCAGACGCGGCTAAGATACTGGTTCATGCTGTTGTTCTCTCTCGCCTCGACTACTGCAATCCCCTTCTCACCGGTCTTACATGTTCCCAGCTTGCACCGCTGCAATCTATAATGAATGCGGCTGCGAGGCTTATTTTCCTGTCCGGTCGCACCTCCCACGCCTCCACGCTCTGTCAGTCCCTGCATTGGCTTCCAGTTAAATATAGGGCCCAATTCAAAATTCTGGCACTTGCTTACAAATCCCTACATAATGCTGCTCCAACATACCTATCCTCCCTCATACACAAGTATGTCCCGTCGAGACCCCTGCGCTCATCCCAAGACCTACGCCTATCCTCTGCCCGGATCCCCACCTCTGACGCTCGCCTTCAAGACTTCTCTAGGGCTGCACCTATTCTGTGGAACTCCCTTCCCTCCTCAATCAGACTTTCACCCAGCCTCCATTCCTTCAAAAAATCTTTGAAAACTCACTTCTTCATTAAAGCGTATCAATTAAACTGTCAGCAGGCTTCTCATCCCCCACCCCATGACTCCTTTCCTGCAACTGTCAAAAATGACCTACCAAGCACTCAATAAACCCTTCTCTAACAAACTATTTAATCCCCCTACTTTAACCCTTTGTGTCACTATACCCCCACTCCCTCTAGCATGTAAGCTCATTGAGCAGGGCCCTCAACCCCCTCTGTTCCTGTACGTCCAGTGGTCTGATCTCAATTATGTGTCTGTTAGTCCACCCATTGTACAGCGCTACGGAATTTGTTGGCGCTATATAATAAAATAATAATAATATATATATCACACATATTTATATAATTAACTTTCTCACCCTTCTGGGTATTTTGTGTATTCCCCATTCGCGGGTAGTCTAACAGAGGCCTGAGAGTCTGAAGGTTCTGCTCAGTTACATATTACAAGTGGTGTAATGGTATTTAAAAGTGAGGTCCTGGAAATGGTATGGTATGGTAGGTCATTCACTCAGTTTTATTAATGGGAAACTAGTGATAGGTTGAGTGCACCAGTGAAGTCTTGGACCAATACAGAAAATTGATGGACAGCGCAATTGGCCGCCATCTTTGAAAATGTAACAGCACCCAAGCTCTCATGGCAGGGGCACCATAAAAACTTAATTACGATGAGGTTGTTATGGTGCTTGGAGTTTCCCCACACAAAAGTATAAACATTTTATGGACACTTCAAGGAGACATTTTGACATTTTTAATGTAGCCAGTTACCTGTCAATATCTAGCAAATTGTATAAGTAATTGCATTTTTGCTTTGCCAAACATTTTGTAAGCCTTACATGTGCTACTACAGAAACCAGTTTATGTTCAACTACATGCCTAGTAAGGGTCCTTGTACATAGGCCTTCTATGTTTTTCTGAAGTTAGAGAAAACTTTTAATTTTCAAAAAACATGGATAACTCAGTGTAAAAAGTACAGATTTTAAAACTCACGAGAAAAATGGATTCAGGGATTTTTATGCCCAAAGAGAATACTTCAAAAGTCTTCTGCTCATAAGCGAGTTGGACGAGGCTGGCTAAAAGAGCTTCCAATCAGCTTAGCTCACAAGCATGCCAGGCTGACACTTTTCATTGGCTGAAGCCGTCACCAGCACATTATAAATGTAGTACTTCACTGGTATACACCTATACAGTCCACATATCTCCCCGTGTTGTAATATATGGTTAAAGGGTAGTGAAAATGCAAATCAAGTTATAAGGCACAGGTAATGAGAGTGAACGAATGTAAGCTTCTATATGCAGTTTTCACTCTGTATTTTAATACACCTGACCCCACAGAGTCATAAATGGTTTAAGCTACAGGAGGTAGGATGTTTCATTTTGTGGCCTTTTCACTGAAAATATCACAACATTGTATCACAGGTTTCTGAACAACGAGGAAAAACACGAAGATGAGTCTATAGCTACATCTACACAGTATTCTTTGTCACTATCCTAGAAGTAATTTCATGGTTAGCAATGAGTTCTGGCAATACATCAATTCGCTGTCATGTTTGCAGAAACGCATTTCTAAGGTGTACGTTTCTCACGGCGAGTATTAAAGCAAATCTAGATTGACCAAGAATATCTTGCGGATATATCATTTTAAAACTTCTTAAAGTAAAAATGCAGGTATCAAAGCAACTGTAGCTTAATAACGCTGTTTTGGTGAATATATAATATAATATGGTGCGTTTTTACTATTTTTAAGGGGGCAAGGGGGGCTAAGTAGGGTTTGTACTCCTGATGCTTTAGTGTTCCTATAACATTCCAACTTATTCCATTGCTAATGCTTAGCGCAGGGGAGGATAAGGGCCAGAGGTAGGTTTGGGTCTTGAATTGCAAAGTACAAATCAGTGGGGGGCGGGGTGGGGAATAAAATGGATTTTCTCGTTCCATAAATCGCAAAGGAGCAATATATCGGTGCCACCGTATTGCATCTGGATGATCGCTAGATGAATAAATATCGCTCCAGCTCCAGTGAAAGGCCCTGTAATGCTGGCCTCCTTATACAAGGTCATTTGAACACTGCAGTTCCACCTAATGCACATAGCACAGTGGCAGGTCATTTTAAAAAGATTTCATATCCAACAGGCCATGCAATAGTCATTTGTGGCAGACTACATACATACACATGCTTTCCACCTGAAGCCATCTCAATTATACAATGATTTGGATCTGAAATGAATAGCTTCTTCAAGAACATCAATACAGTACTGGGAATATTAAAAATGCTATTTATTGCTACCCAACCATGTGCATACCTAGGCTCCCTTAATATATCAATTATGCAGCAAACCATCTAGTGTGCTTTACAGAACAAGAGCAACTACTTCATTAATTAGGCAAGATTGAATTTTAGAATTTGACTACCTGTATTTCTCTTTCAGAAACACTTTAGAAATGCATTGTTTCTAATATTTCTCTTTGTGAATATACCATATGTATCCTTGCACAGAGATAATACACATACAATACACAATGTGGCAACAAAAAAAGCAACATAAATAATTTGTCATTGTCTCACGCAAAGTAGTTTGCACAATTTTTAAAGAATAAGAGAATCCAAAACGATTACAAAAGATTATGAAACTATTAAAATCACTGAGAGGTCACATCGCGCAGATGAAAGCACAGAAAAAGAAACATGATGCCCAAGGGCGAGCACCAGAACGAGGAGAAGAAACTTTTAACCAACTCCTAAACTGGTTAGGGGTAATATCATCATGCAATGTCGGCTTATCGAGGAACTGCAATGGAGCCAAGGGAAAACACCACACAAGACCCAGGCTTGTAACAAGCACACGCCTTTTTTCCACGGATCCAACCGCTCATAGAGCTTAAGTTTTCTCTTTGAAGAAACTGTACTGAGACCAAAATCTACAAATGTGGTTGGTGTATTGGCGCTGAACTCCAGGGGCTCTCAGCCTAGGTAGGAGCAGTGGTAGATTGCTTGTAGCTGTAGACTTTCCCAGTATGGGCCTCCATAGCTTTCCTGTTGCCTGTCCACCTCCTTGTGATAGCTATTTTAAGTATCAAACAACTTGAACAGAAGGAGACGTAAGCTGGAAATGATGGAGACCCAAAATGGCTTCCTGACAGTGCCTCCCCTCTACTATCAGCTTTTATTTTCTTGCTGGAGACACTGAAAGCAAGCTTTGACCAAAAATGCTAGCACAAGTCATCAAAGACCTGGTGGAAATAACGTCCACTCTGTGCGGTGAGAAACAAATCTGCCATCTTGAGACTCGAAGACAGGAAAAACGGTAACTGTGTCTCAAACAGGAGCTAGTAATCTCTTCAGGTTCTGGTGCGGGTGGGGTGAGCTGATTCTATGGCAGAATTAACTCTGGAGTGGCAGATCGTCCACCTCCCCCACCTTGCGGGTGCAAACAGACCTCAGATACCGATTCTGTGCAAACTGAGTGGATACAAGAAAACTCTCAATCTCAATCGAGGGTAGAGTATACCATGGGTATTTAAGGTGAGTATACCCTACTAAATCACAATAATAATGAGCTTTAAGCCTATTATCAGGTGTCTGACCCAGAGCTCTATGAACTGCTCAATCGACATTCAGGCCCCCCTCCTAATATTTCTTAAAACACTCCCCCTAATAATAAAAATCTGTAGCTGTGTAACACTGATGGACAGATTAAAAACATTACGCTCATTGCTTCATAAAAGCCTTTCTTTAAAAAAAAAAAAAAAAAAAAAAAATTTAAGCCAAGCAGGCTTCTTTACTTTGAGATGTAATAGCAGAGGTGCATAACACATTCTTTTTAATTTTAAATGGGCTTCAGGCGATTTTCAGAAAGAAGGGCAAAGAAAGGGCCTAAAAGAAAACTACAATGGAAGCAATTTTAAAGGCAATGATACACGGATACTATTTAAAAATGAAAAAAGGTTTGTGTGACGGGAAGTTGTATGAGAAGCAGTTATTTAGCATTTGACAACAGTCCCATACAACCCTGGCCTTAATTCAGTTTAACAGTCACAGGTTGATCCATCATCTTCTAAGCAAACAGGCACAGGCAAAGAGCCTGAATATCTGGCTGTTAATTTCACTAATATTCCAGATCCACAGACTCATTATGCAGTATAGCCGAATCGGAATGTAGATTAAAGCAAAGCAGTAAATAAACATGCACAGAAGCAGGCAGAAACTGCCAACAAAGAATCCAAAAATGAATTTTACTGCAGCAGGCATATTTAGAGCCTAGATCTGCATAGCGGTTTCTAGTTAAAGCATTGGGGATTGGGGGCATCAGTTTGGGCAAATTTGAGTTTTTTTGCTGAATGTTACCAATTTTATTTTAATCATTAACACAAAATGTAATACCCCCTAGGTTTTTCTTCTTCCATTGGTAACGTAAAAATGTGATTGCATAGTACGTAATGCCATTCATATTGACAAACCGCTATGGTACAGTGCTCTCAGTCCCGTCTGCAAAGTGTACTGCTCTTTTTTGCCCCCTTAAGTTTATAACTGCAACATACACACATCAGTGAGATTTTCTACTACATAACTACCCACTAATACTTTTTTTTTTTAGCACTTCTTCCATGCTTGGACTAAGAATCTATAATTTCCATTAGACTGGACCAACATCTACATTGGCCAGTGTTTATTATTGAAAATACAGATGTACACTGATCAGCCACAATATTAAAAGCGCCTGCCTAATATCGTGCTGCCAAAACATCTTCAATACGTTGATGCATTGTTTACACAAGACCTCTGAATGTGTCCTTGTGGTATCTTTCACCAAGACATTAGCAGCAGATCCTTTAAGTCCTGCAAGTTGTAAGGCAGGGCCTTCATGGGTCAGATTTGTTGTTCCAGTACATCCCACAGATGCTCAATTGGATTGAGATCTGGAGAATTTGGGGGTTAAGGAAGCATCTTGAACTCTGTGTCATGTTCCTCAAATCATTCTTGAACAAATTTGCAGTGTAACGGAGTGCATTATCCTGTTGAAAGAGGCCACTGCCATCAGGGAGAACCATTGCCATGAAGTGGTGTGCATGGTCTGCAACAATCTCTAGGTAGGTGGTACGAGCACTGGTTTTGTGCTGCCCTAGCCTCCTTACCTTTTGGAATGCTGGGGGGGAGGGGGGGGGGGTTCTAGTTCTGACGCTCGTGTCCCCACTGAAGGTGCTTTCGGCTGTGGACAGGGGTCATTATGGGCACTCAGATTGGTCTGCATCTACGTTGCACTGTGAATTCTGACACATATATCATGGCCAGAATTAAGTTGACGAGTGCCATTGTAATTAAATGATCAATGTTCTTCACTTCACCGGTCAGTGGTTTTAATGTGGATACTGATCAGTGTATGTTACATAAGCATTGCAGTGTAGATTTTTGTGTAACAGAGCACAAGGACTCAACGTAATATCTATATAATAAATAAAAAGTAAGCCAATATCGCTAATGAAGAAAAAAAAAAAAAAAACACACACACACACACACACACACAAAAAAAAACCACCTTATTTTTATGTTGTATTTTGGACAGACCTTTGTAGCTACTAGTGTTCCATTTTTGGCTTACATTAAGAGGATATCAATATTAGACAGTGCGTGATAAACCCACTTTGTTGTAAGTATTTGAAAACACTTTTTAAAACATTATTCTTCACGGCTAGATTATGACTTGAGAGGCAGCTGTTGGCTTTTGAAACTGGCCCTAGAGGAGCAAAGCAATAGAGAAATGGCATGCAAACTTACGGCATGTTATATTTCAACATTTTCTTAATTAGCTCTGTTAAGGTACACCTAAAACCTAATATGTAGCATTACAACTCAATACAGAATCTCTCACACACATGTGCAAACCTACCGTATATACTCGAGTATAAGCCGAGTTTTTCAGCACATTTTTTGTGCTGAAAAACCCCAACTCGGCTTATACTCGAGTCAATAGTCTGTATTATGGCAATTTGCATTGCCATAATACAGACAGGGGGGAGAGGGGGGCTGGCAGAGCTGTAACTTACCTGTCCTGCAGCTCCTGTCAGCTCCCCTCTCCCCCCTACTGAACTACCAATTACACTGGACCACTAGGGATGGAGAGCCCCCCTCCCTGGCCAGCTGGCAAGCAGGGAGGGGGGGACAGAAAAAAAAAATAATATATTAATAATAATAAAATAATACAAATAAATAAATAATAATATTACAAATAATAATAAAAATAAATATTAAAATAATTAAAAAAAATTATTAAATAAAATAAAATGATAAAAATATTAAAATCAGTAAAAAAAATAATAAAATTGCCCACCCCCCCACCAAGGCTCTGCAACACACACTCACACTGCATTCACACACACACACACACTGCATTCATACATACGCTGCTCTCATACACACACACGCACACGCTGCACTCATACACACGCACACGCTGCACTCATACACACGCACACGCTGCACTCATACACACACACACGCTGCACTCATACACACACACACGCTGCACTCATACACACACGCTGCACTCATACACACACACGCTGCACTCATACACACACACGCTGCACTCATACACACACACGCTGCACTCATACACACACACGCTGCACTCATACACACACACGCTGCACTCATACACACACACTGCATTCATTATATACACACTGGAAATAAATATTCAATTAATATAATTTTTTTAGGATCTAATTTTATTTAGAAATTTACCAGTAGCTGCTGCATTTCCCACCCTAGTCTTATACTCGAGTCAATAAGTTTTCCCATTTTTTGGGGGTAAAATTAGGGGCCTCGGCCTATATTCGGGTCGGCTTATACTCAAGTATATACGGTAGTATAAATACAGATATGGACTATTTCATCTAATTATAGGCACAGTGTATGCCCAGGCATACTTGGGGGCCGTGGTGGAACAACCAAGTTAGGAACAAAGTCGCTCCAACAATTTGAAATGAAGTGGGATAATAAAAAGGGGTATTGAGAGTATTTCCCAGGCAAATCTGAAGAGTTCCCAGATATGAATGTAATCACAATCAATCCTAAAACCTGATGCGACTCTGGGAGAATGTGCTGGCCATGGTCCCATAGACTGTAATGCCATGCTTTGATTACGTCATGGACATTACAGAGGTAAAGAACAATGAGGATTAATGGGAGAAAGAAAAAACCCAAAAAACCCACCAGAATACAAGGCGTAAAATACCAAGAAAGCTATTGAATTTGTCATTTTCCAGTAATGTCGTTGCACTCATTCAAGCAAATTGAATGTAGCTCATTGCATCCACGTATTTTTTTGCGTATTTTATATATACTCTCACACACTATATAATGTAACAAATAATGTCTACAAAAAGCACCCACTGAGTTAAACATGAGAAATTGAGACATCTGAAGGTGGCTCTCTATCAAGCAATCTAAAGATTGAGTCATCAGCCCATTACTACTACTTACAAACATCAAAAGCTGTAAAGACAGATCAGTTGACCTGGGAGATCTCATTATTATTAGCTCTAATTGGACTGCTAACCCTCCTTAATTATTCTGTCATGGCAACAGCTGATCTCCCAGTGAACACAGAAAGGCTTTCTAAAACATCCCAACCCCTTGTTCACCGAATAATTCTGCAATACAAGTTACACTGCTGGAGTAGGTTATTACTATACTGGACCTTGAGCCCAATCCACTGATCTAAAAGTCACATTTTAAACAGCAGACTACTGATCATCTCTAAAGTGTAATAATGCTGTGTGCCCATTTGCCTATTCTCTATGGAATTCTAGCAACTGGATCTGCTTTGTACACGCAACATTGGAATATATTCTAAGCAGGTGTTTGACTGTTTAAGCTATATATATATATATATATATATATATATAGTTCAGTCAAGAACATGCAGAGTAACCCATGTAGTGTTTGTTCCTTTAATAAATTTCCCCCATTCCACTTTGTCAGAAGTTGACAGTCCAATGTCACATATAACTATACACAATTGCCTGATCTAGTTCCTCTTCTCGCAATACATTGTCATTACAAACTGGACAGTAATTATTCTATCATTGTTTTAACCTCTGTGACTCTGTTTCATGACCCAATGTGCGCCTGCAGGTCTACCAAAAAATTCCCAAGTACCCCTGCCCCAAGAAAGTAAATTCTATTGATTTAAAATCCAAATGAAACATGTAGATACTGATATTTAAGTGAATCCCTTATTTGATAACAAGCCTGATTACATGTAATTAAAAATGTTTTTAACAAAAATATGGCATAATGTCAATATTGTGTCTGCAAGGATGAGTGTATGATTTATTCATCTGAAGTAGAAAAGTTACATAATGAGAGCATAATGCACACATAATAGTTGTACACAAAGGAAACCAACACACAATTACACACAGAGGAAACTGACACAAATATATAGCTTAGGGCAAAATATAGACTAAATCAGAAAACAGAATACTTTGAAAATAAAACAAATCCTCAATTTCTTGGGTACTTGGTATTCCTGCGCAGTTATTGGATACCTTGTATACGACTTACAGTGTATCACCACTGTTCAAGCTATCCTATTATCCTTCCACTAGGGTCAAAATTCAACAACAGGATATGTCACTAAGGTTGGGTGCCATCTACAGTAAACCAACCCTCCTAACATCTGCTACAATTTGGAATCTTGGAGGGACTCAAGAACAAGCTAGTGTAAATCCATTTTTCCTAATATTTGCAGATTTGCCATTTGGTTATTACTTACTGTATTTTAGGCACCATTAACTAAAATTTGGCCCTGTATTTGCAAATATTGTCTGGCAGGTGGAAAGCCAAGTCCTTCCGTCACATCTAAAACCAGCCAAGTTCACTGTGAGGCTGGCCATGCCCGCACATTTAATCCTTCTTAATGTCCCAGGGTCCAACGCGTGAGTGGCCTCAGAGGATGTCATCGCACCAGTGCCCTTCAGGGAGAGCTTGAAATGAGGCAATGCACAAACCGGTCAACCCAAAGGTGAGGAATATAGCATTGCCTCCACCAGCCTGCCTTCTTCCCATCGTGCATCCTGCTGCCATCTCTTCCACATTTAAATGACACACATGCACATGGCCATCCACCTGATCTAAAAGAAAACGTGATTCATCAGACCAGGCAACCTTCATCCATCGCTCCGTGGCCCAGTTCAGACGTTCATATCCCCATTGAAGGCGCTTTTTTGGGGGGACAGGAGTCATCATGGGCAAAACTGTGATGACTGTGTTCGAACACCTTTCTAGCATAGCAAACATTAGGTTTTTCAGCTACTGTATATCTTCTGTGACTGGAACAGACGAGCTAGCTTTTGCTTCCCATGTGCATCAATGAACCAAGGGCGCCCATGACCCTGACGCCAGTTCTTCCTTGAACCACTTTAGGAAATGTTCTGGCTGATAAGTATAGATAAGTGATCAAACCATTTTAAAATGGTCTTCCTTCTTACCTAGCACCTGCTGTACAAAGCTCCCCAGTTCCACTACAGCCACAGAACCCGAAGATCTCTTTCTGAGCCGAGTCTGGTGATGCAGGGCTTAACTCATTGGCTGAGATCCATCAGCTTCAGGCTTAACCAAGGTGAGCTAATGGAAGCTCCTGTTCAGGAGTAGTAGACGTGGGGCGTGGTACTCGACAGACTCCAGTTAAGAAAAACTGTTTAAAAAAACTGGTGGGAGTGCATGCAGGTTATGGTGCATGAAGAGTTTCTTTAACCACAGGGAAAATTAAAACAGATTTCTAGTAATTTACATCATAAGGCAAGATATTTAGTTCCACCTGGTTTCTTAGTCTTTCTTTAAGTGTGTTTGTTCTGAAGGGAGGGAGTTACACCTCTTATTAGTACCACACCACAGCATAGACAATGGGAGCAGGCTAGAATGAACCATGTTAACTGCTCTATTAACATGGCTGTTTTTAAATCATCACAGTGTAAAGCTGACAAAGCAGAATAGTTGGTTATTTAGAACACAGTGATTCGGGCACTGCAAACTCTGGTAATTGCTCTAACTAAATTCCCAGGGTCTCGACGCTCTAAACCTTTCATCATCGTGATGGCACTACTGAATTACACCTCTACTAAGCATTTACATTGCATTTGTGTGACTTGAAGTCTCCAGTCCTGACTGTTTATACTGCATCTCGAGTCCCCCGCAGGAGTGCCGTGATAACAATCAGCATGTTAAATAGGAATATTCACACCACAGAATGTATTTATGTGTTTGAGCGCAGAGAATGGCACTGTGAATGTCATTTCAGGATTTGTCTTTGCAATTGTCTCCAGGTTCCATTCTCCAGATATAATCGGAAGGTTTCACAGAGAGCATTTTATTGTTACTTGTTTGTATTCTTTTAGGTAGAAAATGTAACGGAGGGAAGAAAAAAAAAAAAAATATTTTAAATGTATTTTTTTTTTTTTTTTTTTAAGATTGGAATGTGTTAAAGAGACACTGTCCTGAAACAAGTCATTAAATGCAAGAGGTGTAGTCAATCAATAATTATTATTTTTTTTTCCTTTAAGGAGGGTGGCTTCACACATTCTCAAACAGAAGTCAAGAAATCGATAAAGAAAAAACAACAAAAATAATCTAAGTATCCCTACATAACCACTGTTGCATAAAACAGAGCAACCACCGTATTTATTTCTTACAGTAATCAGGTTGATCTAAGATCCAAAATGCATGTGTGAAGGGGACATAGCTCCAGAAAACCACTTTTTCACTTTAGTTATTTAGTTATACATAAGAAGAGGTAGGGACTACTTTTTCACATGTGAAGAGTGATCGTTGCTGAAGGTCCACCCAATTCCAAAGTTCAATCTCAGTTGCCAGGCTGTCAAAAGAATAATGCAGAAGGGCTAACTATAGTCATCATGGGGAGGGGAAAACTAAATATAATCACCCAGATATTAAATTCCAGCCCAAGGAACAACAGATAAAAAATATAGAAGGCAAGTGACAAAGATATAAGTATAATCATTAAGCTACACGGGGCATTAGAAAAGAAATAAATTAATAAATTAAAAACACACCACCTGGTTAAGGGAAGTACTCCTTAAACAAATCTTTCAGTCAATGTGGTCAACAGGTTCACCAGAATGCGGATGACAACTGGACAGTTCATTTAGCTCATAATAAGACCTAGATCTATTTCTGTGGCCACATACAATACACAAGCAAAGACAAACTAGAACAAGCTAAATGCCATCCATAAGTAAAGTTGTGATAGAGGGACCAATTCAGTAATATTTTTTTGTGCATTACTCTACAAGAACAATTTTACAAAATGATGCTCAGGGGGTATACAACCGATGTCATGTTGCTTCAAATAGAAAGGGCTGCCTTGGACTTGTGTTGGTGAGGTTGTGGAGAAAAAGCACATTGAGCCATATGTGGTTGATGAAATGCTTACATTTCAGGGAAAAATTAGGGACGTTCTTGCAAATATCCTCACTAAAGCAACCAAAAAGTTAAAGTTCAAGGATGGTTGCAAATTGGGGTTCCTTCTCTAGAGGATGTCACTATCAAAATTAAAGGTAGTTATCTTATAAAATGGGACATGCCTTATATGTTTAAAAAGAAAGAAAAGGGACAGATCCTTTTCCAAAAGAAGCATTTAGAAAAGATAACTATTTTCTGAAATACTTACATTGACTGTGTTGGAATTTAACCTAAATTTACAACTTCGTAAAAAATATATACCTAGACAAAGTAGGGACCTCCAGCCTCCAGTTGTCACTAGTGATGGTTTAGGGGAAAAGGTTTGGTCTATAAAATCTTGTAAGATTCTCCATAGACCTCTGTGTTTTAGTTTCACACACGCACAAGAGTCTCACCTTCCTCTGCACCCCCGACACCTGGACACCCAGCGTCGATGTCACCATCAGGGGTCTCTGCAAATTATGCAAAGACCCCACACACCAGTGACCTAGCCACTTTAAAGGGAGACTTTAGTGGTAAAATATACTCAAATGTTGTATTCTTGAGAGTTTATAGTTATTCATTTTCCTTTTCCTCGTTGGACCAAAATGAGAGAAGTGTAAGTCTTAGTCAGATAGTGACAGGTGGTAGGAGACACTGAAGACTAAGTAGAAACCTATTAATCGCTACGGGAGATGTTAAAACTTTCGGCAGCTGCTAATTACCATCTCTAAACATTGCAAGTTTTTTTTCTAACATGGAAACAGACAGTTATAGCCGTTAACGAGCCATTTTAGCAACTACTGACTTGTCACTAAATGATTGTGACAAGCATGGTAGCAAGCCCTATGTCGGTTATGAAACATTGCCACAGATGGAGCAATGTTCAAAATCTGAAGCAATAAGCATGTCTGTCTAAGTAGTGTTTTGCCCCAGACACTACATGCCGTCACAGTGATTTTTAAGAGTAGGGTAGAAAATCGGAATAAGAGCTGGAATAGAGACTTGAAAAAAAGAGGGGAAAAAAACAATAAAGGATATGGTTGGATACACAGATAGAGCAATCCCTGTTATAAATACTTGTAGGTAATAGGACTAGAACTAGATATCGTTGACATTGTGCGGACTGGACAAAACAAAAAACGAACACTATACACCTAAACCTGAACATGACACTAAAATTAACTGAAGCAAAACCAGGACAACAGTATAAGACAAAAATGAAAAAAAAAGCAAAGTCTTCAATGAATACCAGAATTTGAGTATGGAACATCATGGTGCTTGAATTTAGGCCAGTTGCGTATTTTTCTAAAAATGGCAACTTCCTCATTTACATTAAACCCAGAAGAGAGAGGAACACAGCAAGGGAGAAAAAGGAACAGGGACCAACTGAGAGGTAGGAAGACTACCGTATTACAAAGGGAGCAGAAGAAGGAATCTGGTAGAGGAGAACAGCGCCAACAAGATCTACACAAGCAGCCGCAAGGCGATCAGGACAAAATACCATTATATTCAAAATTACATTTTAAGTGCAAATTCAAGACAGCAGCCTGCAATTATTTGGTTGCATTTATTGGCAATGTCAAAACACATCAGATCAGTATTCATTGTCCGACTGCAATAGCACAATTTCTGTCTAAGCCGTTATTGCAACAATGTAAACAAAAGTCTCTAAAGTGGTAACAAGCGCTCTTTTTCCCCCAATGTATTTCATTTGACTTTAAATGACTTCCTTTTTCGAAATCTCATTTTGATTCATTATTAAGAAGCTGGAAGGACGTTTGTTTGATTACCAAAGTACTGCCAAAGGAACCCTGTCTTTACATGCTGTATTTGATTTGATATTAAATGTACTTTGTGTGCTCTCTGGCAACACATTTTTTGTGTGATTTCATTTAAGGCAGGGAAACTACACCGCAGGTGGTAAATTGCTCTGCATTCAAATGTGCCAACATGACCGCAGACTATATAGCCTTTACTTTAAATCTTTGATCTAGGCTTCAAAAAGCACAGTTACTTCACTCTATATACCATAGATACACACACCATTCAAGGAACTTTCTATTCTCAATGTTCTATTTTTGCATCTAAAGAATAGCACAAATATATTCTTTGTACTTTCAATGCAATATATTACGCTGATGTCCGCTTTTGGTAGAATGTCAGGACTGTTTTATTAAACTAAATTTCAATGGTACACACATGGCTGGAAACTTTGCAATTTAGGTTAAGCCGCAGACTCTTCACAATTATCATTAAAGGGACATTCTAAGCTTCAATACTACCAACAGCTATCGGTAGAGGTTATAGTGCCAGAAGTCATCTGACATCATCCCATGTTTAGTAGCCAAGCTGCTTTTGAATGGTTTGACCCATATCTGGGTCCTCAAGTGCCCCAAATCCATTTAATCTTCAGTGGATGTTCAAATTGTCAGATGAAACACAATAGGACTGTTAAAACACTGACAGGATACATCAGTTCAAACAAACCTTTTAAAGGACCACTATAGGCACCCAGACCACTTCAGCTCAATGAAGTAGTCTGGGTGCCAGGTCTCCCTAGTTTTAACCCTGCAGCTGAAAACATAGCATTTTCAGAGGGCATTGAGTAATGCTTTCCTATGGGGGGGGGTTTGAATTTGTGTGCGCCTCTGGCCGCACATGCGCATTCGGCTCCACTCGGGAGCTGACGTCGATGGAGGAGAGGTCACCAGTGACGAGGGAGCCCGGCACTGGATTAAGGTAAGCAAATAAATGGTTAATTAACCAATTTATTCACCGCGGAAGGGGGCCCTAGTCACCGGTCTACAGCGTTAGGAATACATATTTGTATTCCTAATGCTATAGTGTTCCTTTAAGCAGGGATGTAAGCCAAACATTTGCTGAACACTATGATTGGCAATGTGAACATCTAAAATAGACACCATAACTGAAGGGCTCAAGCTCAACAGTGAGGCTAAAGAACTGAATGCGGTTTTAGTAAAAAATAATAATAAAAAAATGGGTTAAAAAAAGTTAAAAGGGCAGGTCTCTGTTGCTCCCGCACTCTACAGCGCCAAGAACCGGTTCCAGCGGAGCAGAACCCGTGAACCGAACCCTCTTGACTCCCAAACGACTTGGGGCACCGAGACCTGCACAATGATACCACTCTCGAGGCTCACCGCACTGTTCCCGCTCACACAGCCGTTGAGGCCTACACACGTGGCGAAGGCGGGGGAGACGGCCGCTCTCCCGCCATCTCACCGCGGTGGGAGACAAGGCTCAAGCCACCGTTCCTCCCCCTATGGACCGGCGGGGGTTATCCCGGTCCTCACCAATCTGACACACTCGGCAACAAGGCCTACGACTGCCCACCCTGGCTGGGGCCCTGCCAATATAGAGCCCAACAACCTGGCGGATGACACACCAAGGCCTCCACCGACACAACCCCAACTTACCAGCCTGGATCTGATCTTTCAGAGGTTCTGGGATCGGCTGGAAAAACGCCTCGCCAGAGCCTCCCCTGTCCACGAAGTACAGACAGCAGGGATGGCGATGAGGAGACGGAGCAGACCGACCCCAGGTAACGCTTGTACCCATATGTCTGCAACTGCCGCTGTTTGCCCGCCCAAGCTGCGGGTCACTAGGGGGTTCCCTCTAAAGCTTCTGCCACCTCGCCGGAAGCCCGCCCGCCGCTGGCGGCGGCGAAACACCGGGGCTATCTGCAGCGCCCGTTTAGGGAAAGGCCCGGTCCAATTGCGTTCCCGAGCCTGTGGCACACCGAAGCCGACCCACCAAGAAGCTTGGGGCTGGGGAGAGGTCCCTCCTCCCTCGCGACGACCCTGCTCAATCCAGATCACCCATGCCTCGACCGCCACTCTAAGGGCACCATGGAAGCCTCATGACCAAGCTCACACGAAGCTCCACACTCAGACCAACGACGCCCCCGGGCAGGCCACCCTCAAGATGGACAGGTTTGTACACCCGGTGGGTATAGGCTGAAGGGGATGAGTTCAAACAGCCTGTAGTGCAAGGCCCCAGCTTACATGCCTGGCACCCTCAGGGACATTATCACTGCTGACGACGACCTACAGCCCAGATACCTACCTGGCCACGTGTGCCCCTGCTGAACTGTGACCAACAAACCATACCTTGTTTTGCACCTACCTGCTAGTAGATACACTTGATTATTATTATTTGATTTTGCTTTGATTAGACCTCTCATATTTAAGCTTAGCACGCAAGGTGACAGTTGTATAACGAACTGCTTAGCTCATACCTTTAACTCTTTGTACTCTAAGTGTAACCCAGCATTGTAGTATAGCTATTCAGGACAGGTCAGGTTGTTTCCCATTATAAGCTTGATACTCGGCATAACTCACAGTTAACAGATTGTTCGCCTTTAGAATGTTTCAGGGAATTACATAGTGTTTAGTCTGTTACCTTACTTTGAATTATTATATTTGCATACACCAGTGTCAATCCAAACAAGATGTTCCACACAATCTAACTGTTCTCGTGTTAAGTGACATTATATGACTCAGCCTGTTTCTTGTTTTAAAAAAAAGAAAAAGCGCAGTACTATCATATGCCTCAAAAGCCTTACGCTTCTTGGAAGGCCTGTGTTTATTGTCGTGGCATAGCAAGCCTCGTTTCAAAACCAAACGTGAACCTAAACTCGTTAACCTACATAAAAATAAAAAATTAGGCATTGTTTAGCAGGAAATGTAATTAACGCTGTATTACCCCTATCTGTATATCACTATTGCATTTCCCCTCTCTTTGTTCTGTACCCTATTGCACATGCCTTAATAAAAGAAAGATTGACAAAAAAAAAAAAAAAAAAAAGTTAAAAGAATGGGAACGAATGGGATTGAAAATAAAGTATTTGAAAATAACATGGAAACAAATTGAAAAAAGTGGAAAGCTGTAAAACGTAAAAACAAAGAAAAAATGTAAACACTAATCTACACAAAATCTGAAAAATAAATAAAATAGGAAGTTAAGAGGCGCATAAATACATATACAAGTGACTAAATTAAGCTAATTAATTGCAAATTAGCATATAAATGTAGGTAATTATCTCTCCAGTGAGCATCAACAAAAGAGAAGGATTGAGTCTTGCAATAAGCTTGTACACTGTTGGGCTCGGATAGGTTGAAAACTTTATGGTTTTTTTTTATGTTCTTATTACAAGCATTCTACAGTTCATATTGACTTGTAATATTTTAGGTTTTCTTTTTTGATGTGTTCTATGATACACTTACAAAGCATTGACAGATAATATGGAATACAATTTTAAACAAACAAAATATTAGATTATCCACCTACTGTCATTTTAGAGATCATAATGAGCTGCACCTGCAAGTTATAAAAGCTTTATCTTTTTTCTGCCTTATTAAAGAGTTACTTTAAGCACTGTGACCACTTCAGTGATTTTAAGTTGTCATGGTGCCTAAAGTCTTTATGATATGAATTTAGCTTATATGGATAATCCCTCTGCTGCCAGAAATGTAAATCCACCTCTTGCAGCATCAATGAGGTGTCTTAGTCTGCTAATGTCAATTCTATACATATTCCTGTGCACAGAATTTCATTCATTCATTGGTTGAGAATGGTTAGCGGAGGCTGTAAGTCAAATGGACGGCAGGATCGACTTCTGGCCGCACACCAAGCACCCTGGCATATGTCTTGTTAGTCTCTTTCATGGGGGACCCAAAAGCATGCCCGCTGGCCACCTCATGGTCCCCCAGAGGTGGAAGGTTGTTAATATTACGGGAGGGCGGCAAGGGGGAGTCACCCTCTGAGCTCTTCCTGCTCAGCTATCTCGCACACCTAGCAGTGATGCCGGAGCCGGATGATGTCACTTCGGCTCCGAGGATCACAAAGCCGCACATGGTGGAGCTGAACAGAAACATTACAGCTCCCTCGCTGCATGCACTGATCAGCCGCCCAACCACTCTGTAGCACTGGAGGCCAGCAGCCGCCAGCCAGCACCAGCAGCAGCCAGCCTAGCAACCCCACTGGACCCCAGATAAATAATGCACTCAAGCTCTCTCAAAGGTAGGGAGGCTGGGTGAATTTAAATAAAAAAATAACAATTTGTGAGTGTGAGTGTCAGTATTCAGGTATGTGTGTGTGTGTGTCTGCCAGTGTATGTCTGTTCGTAAATGTGTGTGTCTGTCAGTATATATCTGTGTGTGTGTGTGTGCGTCTGTTAGTGTGTCTGTGAGTGAGTGTGCGTGTTTGTCAGTGAATGTGTCTGTCTTTCAGTGTATGTCTGATGAGTGTGTCTGCATGTGTTTCTGAGTGATTGTGAGTGTGTGTATGTCAGTGTGTGTATATCAGAGTGAATGGGGGTGTCAGTGGGTGTCTGTCAGTATAAGTGCGTGTTGGTCTTAAACAGGAAAAGGTGGGGCAAATTTAGATTAGGGGGTGCCAGAGTTTCATTAGGCCTAGGGCAACACAAATCCAAAATACACCACTGCACTAAAGGACAGTCTGACAGGGACAAAGGTAAGAAGGCAAACCGGTTCAAAACAGTTAGACCAATTACCTGAAATGGTGCCAGGATACTTCTGGCATCATAACCACTATAGTAGGGTGCAGTGGTTATTATTATTTTATTTTTTATATAGAGCCAGCAAATTCCGTAGCACTGTACAATGTAATGATTAGTAACCACTTAAGGAAAAGAGAATACGAATATTAGGCTATACACTACAAATACAAATGTAATTTTATTATCCCACTACTAATGAGTACTTACTGATATCATCCTCATGATAAATGACAGAGTGAAATGGTACAGCTCTATCCTTAAAGTATCTCTCTGAAGGTTCAACATAGAAAGTCCCTTGGGGGGTCTGAATGAACCCTTCAAATCTTCCATCAAGAACTGATCCGTGACTCATGGTGCCTTGTTCACCTGTAAACAAAAAAAATATATATATATATATTATACTACCTATATCACTTGGCTTAAAAAAAAAATACAGTACTATGGGGAACACACATAATCCTGAGATGCATTTAAAGCGGCACTGTCATGACCGAATCCACTACATAACCCCCCTCCCATCTCCACTGCATCTAATTCTCCTCCTAGTCCAGGGGTAGGCAACCTTCGGCTCTACAGATGTTGTGGACTACATCTCCCTTGATGCTTTGCCAGCAATATGGCTGTAAAAGCATTATGGGAGATGTAGTCCAAAACATCTGTAGAGCCGAAGGTTGCCTACCCCTGCCCTAGTCAATGCACATAAGCCCCCCATATTACCTATTTTTTAATCTTTATTTTCTGCCCGGACCTAGGTCTTGGGCGCCGCCATCTTTGGGTGGCCAGGTGAAGTCCCCGTGGGACACGTCATCTGTTCCCAATCTATAGCACTGTAAAATTCTTACGCATGCCCAGTTAAACACTTGGGCATTCGCTATTATCCGAAATTCGGACGGGAATTTCGTCCATTTGTCAGAAAGACGAAGGAATTTCAGATAATAGCGAGTGCCCAAGTGTTTAATTGGGCATGCACGGGTGTTTGTTTGTTCGTTCAGTTTATAGAGTGTCCTCCCTCTCTCTATGGGGTTCAATATGATTGAAATCTCCCTAATGCCCTACTCGCTATGTTGCAAGTAGGGGCATGTCTACTAAACTGTGGCTTCTCACTGTTAAAAAAAAAAAAATAGCCACCCTTGCCCCCCACCCATGAGCGGCAGGTGGGAGCCTTAATTGAAAATGGGGACACACACCTATTGTCCTTTCTCCCCCGGCCCCCACCCATGAGTGGCGGGTGGGGGACACACCTATTGTTCTCCTCTCCTGCCCCTACACATGGGGGCCCTAATTGAAAATGGGGGGTGGGGGGGAGGGAGAGAGAGACAATGACACCTATTGTCCTCCCCCCTGGCCCCAACCCATGGGTGACCGGTGGGGGCTAAATATCGAAAAAACCCTCCCCCCCTAAAAATAGTGAAGGGGGAGACAAAACTAAATCCCTCTAAATAAATAAAATACTTACCATATGAGGTCTTTTTTCTAAAACTTTCTTTTTTCAACCCCAAAAAAGGCCAAATAAAAAAAATACATAACTCGTCGAATTCATCAAATAAAATTAAAAAACCAGAGCGCCCCCAAAAAATAAAATTTGCTAAAAAAAATAAAAAATCCTGACGCTAAAAAATATTCATTTTTCACCCAGCGAGGGCACGGCGCAGACTGAGCTCCGCAAGGCGAGGAAAGGTTTATAAAGCTTCCCCACGCCCTGCAATTTGTCTCAGAGCGCTCTGATTGGTTGGTTTAAGCCAACCAATGAGAGTGCTCTAACAGGTAAATGAAGAGACTGACAGGTAAGTCTCGACATGCACCTCTCACAGCACTCTCATTGGTTGGCTTGGAACCCAACCAGAGTGCTCTGAGTAATTTTATACAGCGTGGGAAAATTCCAAAGAACTTCCCCACGCTGTGTAAATTGATGATCACTCTGATTGGTTGGTATTTTGACATTTAGCCCCCATCGCCCATTGGTGGGAGCTGGAGGCTGAGGGGGGTGGGGAGGACAATAGTTCCCCTCCCCCCCGCATTTTAAATTAGGGCCCCCACCCGCTGCTCATGGGTAGGGGCTGGGGAGGTGAGGGAGGATAATAGGTCCCCCCCATCACCCAGGGGTGGGGGGGAGAGGACAATAGGTCATCCCCCCCTTATTTACATTTAGGGCCCCCACCCACCGTTCAGGGCTAGGGGCCGAAGGGAGGGAGACGGTAGGTCTGCCACCATTTACATTTAGGGCCCCCACCCGTGCGGGAGGGGGTGAGGGGGAGGACAATAGGTGTGTCCCCATTTTCATTTAGGGCTGCTGGTAATGAGTGGGAGTCAAGGGGGACCCCATTTAGTTGAATAGCCCCCACTCGCAGGTCACGGGTGGGGGCTCAGGGTGGGACACTATGTCCCCCCCAGACTAGTTAAGAGATGCCCCACCATGGAGTAAAGGCGAGAATTATGGGAAAATTTATCGGACCACAGAAAATGGAGCACACTCTGCTCCTCCGCTGGTCATAGCTGGTCAGGCATAGGAAATATTCATAAGACAAAATAGTCCCTACTTTGTCTTATGTTTTAAAGAAAACTAGAGCAGACAGGAAGAAATGAACAGATCCTGAGAGAGGGAGAGAAGAGGAAGCGATTAGGGAAAGGCAAGTTTGGCATGACAGTGCCGTTTTAACCACAATCATGCAAGAATTGAGGGGGGTGAGAGAGAGGTGGAAGAAAAAACAAACAATAACTACATCAAGTATAAATTGTTCTCAACAGCTGAAATTGAATAGCAAGCAGTGTAGGTCATTTAAAGAACGAGAATGATCTTTGCATGCTTGTTTTGTTGCTTTGTACCAGGTTCAACTGAGACAAGACAAAGAAGACTAATTAGTGTGCAGTCGCAAGTATATAAAATGTATCTAGTTTTTTGACATGCTTTTAAACGTATATGTTGGCAATAACCAGTGTCACCTGGAGCTTTAATATGTGGTATGGTGTGGTACTCATGCACCATAATTGGGAAATCTCTAAATAAACTGTAGGGGGTGCATGAGGACTAGTTAAGAGAGACAAAAGGAACACTACTTCCTAGGAGTTCCATAAAAAGACAAACCATACAATTAAAAGAACAACTTACCAAATATCTGTCCAGTGTATATGTGAGAGGTGTCATATTTGATTGTTTCACCTCCAACTTCCAGTTTAAAATCAGGAGAAAAGAGAGAAGTGTCCCTTTTCATGCGGAGGTTGAACTGCCTGCAAATAAAATAAACAGAGATCAGTGCCTGATAGACATAACCTGTGGGCCTCTTCTCACAATGGAAAGGCAAAGCAGTTAAAGTGATGCATTTTATCCCACCAGCCCTGTCAAGGACAGAGGGCAATTTATAATTAGAAAATTAACGTGCTACTTTTTCCTCTAGTATATGAAATGTTAAAGTTGGTTGACCAGGCTTTTATCAACCTGGATATTTGGTTTGAGGTTTAAAATTGTGTTATTTTTATTGAGTATTTGTTGGAGACGGTTTTTATATTTTGCTATTGTCATGGGTGCTACTTTTTGTTTATTGTATCAGAACAACGTAGTTCCCTTTGCTGTGACATAGAGGGTTAGTGTTGGAAAACCAAATAACATTTTAACTGAATCATCACGAAGAAGACCACAAAAATATAGTAATCTCTTATCACCCCCTTGAAATAATGTTTATATTAAAAAAAAAAAAAGGTTTTTAAAAAGGCTGTATTTTTCTTAAGCCATCAAAACACAGACACATTTTGATCAGTTTTGCTATAATAAAGAAGACAGAACTGCTTTCATACATCATTTATAAATCCAATTTTGTGGACAACTTATCGTTCAGAAAACAGTATTATGAAAGCATAATAGACTACTCAATACTCCTGCTCTATTACAAGTATTTCACGCTATGAAATGGTGCCTATATGCCGCATGAAATTGCTAAAGAGAACAGGACAAAATGTGATCATTATTTGTACAAATGTGTTTTATGAGTCTTTCTTCCCCCCTCTGAAGTTAGACTGCTCTGGTTGGTGATGTCTGTATGACTTGAAGACCCCCATCTGATTCCAAGTACATGTTACAGCCACTAAGAATCAACACAGTAAGCACAGATAAACAAAATGAATGTGAGATACGGAGACAGAATAAGCACAATACACGAAGGGACCGAGCAGACGGAAGGAGGTTTAACGATATAATACAGCATATAAAACAGCATTTTATGGTAAAAAAATAAATAACTTGGTAAACTCAGGGATCAATATAAACTGAACTTCGAATTACATTAAATACACCTCACTATGTATACCAACAGCAACCAATAGTCACTAGGACTCAGTTTAAACTATCTGGAGTAATTTTCATTGGAGTACAAAGGTTTCATGCAAGCTTCATACTCTTTGATGTAAAGTGTTTGAGTTTCAGAAATGGTTTGGTTTAATGTGCCAGTGTAAGTCCAAAGTTATGAGACAATACCGTAGAAATTATCCCAACATCAGAAATCTTATTTAACCCCTTAAGGACCACACTTCTGGAATAAAAGGGAATCATGACCAGGGCTGTGGAGTCGGAGTCGAGGAGTCGGAGTAAATTTTGGGTACCTGGAGTCTGAGTCGGTGCATTGTTTGCCGACTCCGACACCGACTCATACTAAATTTAGATTGGAATTAAATAAAGCAAGTTTAAATGTCCCAATTCAGAAAAAGTTATAATTAACGACTTCTCTACTGTAAGAATAAAGACCAATGCATGCAGTGCCTCACGTAACCGCAAAACGAACACGTTAAGTGACCGTAAAGAAGCATGCTTTTCATGTGCTTCACTATATGGCATGCAACGCACAATTAGGAGCGGCAATACTTATACTTTCCATAGTGTTGTGTTCTGCTGTTACAGGGAACGCAGCGTCCATGGGTAACCTAGCCTCTCACTGATAAGGGATTAAGTAAATGTGTTTTTTACAGGACAACTCGCTGGGGAAGCACTTATTTAATAGTGAAGCGTTTGCTTGAACTTAAAGACTTCATAGAAGAAATGGACAATGAAAATCTTGCATTAACTGAAAGCCAGTGGGCACAAACAAAAGAGCTGGAGACCCTTCTTTCTCACCCCTTCACTGTCACCAAGAGTTTGTAATGTGACAATCTAACCCCGGGTAAATTCCTCTTGGAATGGAAGAGCCTGTTATATCGCCTGAACAAAAATGGGGGGTTATTAGCTGAGGGCATTGCATCTTCAATGATGAAAAGACAGAGTCTTTTGCTGTAAAATGAAATCTTGTTAGCGGCTATTTATGACGACCCAATGAGCCGACTTTTGTTGAACAGTGAACAGACTGCTACTGGGAAAAAGGCCCTCTATGATGTAGCAGTTCGCATGAAGGGATTACGACCTGAAATACCTCCACTGGATGAAGTTCTTTTAAGCAATAGTGGTAAATCAGGATCATCTTCTTCAAACAAAGAATTAGATTTTGATTCCTTCTTAGACAAAATGGAAGGTTCTAAAAGAAAGCGAAGTCGCATAAGCGTTACAGAACCAGTAAATGTCCAAATAAAAAAAATTCCAACAGGAGTTTTATGAAGCACTAAAAGAAGTTGAAAAGTATGATCGCTAATCAAAACTTAATGTTGAAGAAGCCATCCTGGTTTATCCAGAGATCGTTAGTGATGTAGCCAGAATAGTTACTGCAATGCCACCCACCCAAGTCAGTGTCGAAAGATTATTTTCAGCCCTAAAAATAATAAAGTCTGACTTAAGAGCCTCTATGAAAGAGGATCTGGCAGAGGCAATTCTCTTCCTTCGAACTCTACGTTGAATTGATTTGCATTTGCTAAGCCTATAACTACATTTCAAGATTAATATAAACCATTTCTAGGTTTTACAGATTTTGTTTTGGGTTCATATAGATAAGCTTTGTTTTTGTTCTAAAACAACCAAATAACGTGGTTTGTATTTTTGAACTGGTAAAGTTCCTGTTCCTGATTTTTATGCCTGCTGGTACTATCCAGCCACTTGATTGATTAATAAAAACATTTTTATAAAACTTTGTTGTTTTCATTGTGTTTGTATTTTGCTTAAACTGTTCAATACAGTAGACTGTTAGCTTCCCAACCAGTAGTCCTGTGGTAATGACATGTATGTTGCCTTTCTTTCCTTCAAGGAATGTATAAAATACATTTGCATATTAATACAGAGGAGTCAGTCGGAAAGTTGGAGTTGGAGTCGGAGTCGGAAGTACAAAAAGCTGAGGAGTCGGAACATATATCTACCGACTCCACAGCACTGATCATGACATGTCACACGTCATGTGTCCTTAAGGGGTTAAGAATAATCCTTCTCACATACGGATTTAGTGCCCTGTCCATGTATGGCTCACACAAGATTCATGACAAATAGGTTTAGCAGTATTTAGGAAGCACAGCTGCTTGTTATGTCTAAATTCCAGTTCTGCTTCCGCTACGGTCAAGTTGAAGAAACTCTTCACTAGTGAGTACTGGTGTCTGTGCATGAACTTTAGGTCAAGAAAATCTGACATCTCATAGAGGTTTTCTAGAAAGAAGTGATGTCACGTTGTGCACTGTGGAAAATGACTCAATATTTACTAGAAACAGCATTTAAACCACAAAAGTAAAAACAAATAAAGTACATTTAAACTAATTACGTTTATTGAGACTACTTGAGAAAATATACCCAAAATTAAATTATTAGAGGCAATCACACCTAAAAGACAAGCTGTGATTCAATTAATTTTTTTTTTTTTTTTTTTTTAATTACTGGAAAACTGACTTTTCTTTTTATAATTAAAGGGTTTCTTCAACTCTTTTTGTTGTTGTTGTTTTTTAAGATAGCTCAATGCCATAACTTGACATTATTCTATTGGTCCCCGTGCCAAAAATGCTCAAAAGAATTTTGACTCTCCTTACTACAGCACGGGCGCAGCTCCAGGCGCTGCTTGGTGCACCCCATCTGATGTCATGGGCCAATCAGAGGCTCAAAGAGAATCCTTTGATTGGACCATTTAATGGCTATGGGTGCATGCATCCTTACTCTTGACTTCTGGATGATACATCACTATATTTGAATTACAAGCTTGGTTTTTTAAAAATGCCACCTCACCCCTCCCCTCTCCCCCACACCACAAAGGTAAACAAGGAAAGATTTTCTGAAATTAGAAATTTACTTATGTTAAATATTACAAAATAGTATGCACATATGACATATGCTTATAATACATGCAATCTTCTGTTTTGACAAAAAAAAAAGTAAAAAACAAAAAACAAAAAAAAAACACGTTTCCTTTCAGTGAAAAACCGTAACCTTGTATTTCTTCATAAATATATGCAAGGATACGCTGCAGTTAAAATACAGTGTAACCGATCAGTATGCGACTTATAGAGCACCAGTTTGTATTGACAGCATATAGCCTGCCTGTACAGAAAAGGAGTGAGGCAAACACAAGGCATGGCAAATTAACGTGACACATTGCCACAGCTCTGCACTATGATATATCATTAACTTAAGTTATCTATAGGCGCGAAGTAACAGCAGAATTGAGGGACATCAAAGCTCCATTCCTAAGGGAAGACAATAATTATGCAGATGCACAGAGCTGGTTTATCAAACAGTTATACGCAGGTCTGTGCTAGCCACAAACAAATGAATCCTAGAACACTGTCAGCCTGCAGCTGTTTATTAGAATGGTATGTTGATACAATTTTATCTAATGTTTTCGCTGTTAAAACAGTGCTGCAATCTGAAGGCACGTAGCCCAGGTGCTGTATGGCAGCTAGATTGCCGGAGGACACGATTGGCTCTATACACACACACCTCAGAGCCCACATTTATTAGAAAGCCTGGGAGATGAGAAAATTGTTACTCACAGTCACCCATCAAACCAATTAAATCAAACACTAAACCAGTGTTTCATTCCTCTGCGCAAAAAGAAAACACTCCTTAAAATCTTACCTGCTGGGTAAGATGCCGTTAGCTGCAGCTGCCCATTCCAATTTAACACATATGTAGATATACAAGTCCATCGAAGAAGAAGAAGAAAAAAAAAAAAAAAAAAAAGAATACTTGTGATTTTTATCCCTAAATTAAAGGGACCCTATAGGCACTCATTCATCTCATTTAAGTGGTCTGGGTGCAGTGAACCTGTACCCTAAACACTTAATTGTTAATTACTGCAGTTTCTGAGAAACTACAATAATTTCATTGCAGAGTTAAAGGAACACTTCAGGCACCCAGACCACTACTGCCCATTGGAGTGATCTGGGTGCCAACTCCCACTCCCACCCTTAACCCTAGAACTGTAAATATTGCAGTTTTCATAAACTGTAATATTTACCTTGCAGGGTTAATGCCTCCTCTAGTGGCTGTCTACTAGACAGCCACTAGAGGGCACTACCGGGTTTATAGCACAGATTTGTGCTATAGCATCGCTGGACGTCCTCACTATGAGAGGACCTCCAGTGTCGCTGAAATCCCCATAGGAAAGCATCGAAAGCATTTTCAATGCTTTCCTATGGGGAGGTCTAATGCATGTGCGGGGGAGGAGCGTGGGCGGATGTCCCTAATGTCCCTGGAAGCTGGATACAGGTAAGTCACTGAAGGGGTTTTAACCCCTTTAGCAACCTGGAATGGGGGGTGGGAGGCAGAGGGGACCTGCAGTGCCAGGAAAACTGTTTGTCCCTTTAAGAGTCCCTTTAAGACTGCCTGCAGTGGCTGTCAAACAGCCTCTAGAGACACTTCCTGCTTGCTAGTCGACTTCTGGTCACCTGACCTGGACCTCCTCACACTCTGCATGACATCCTCATGCTCAATGTCCGTAAAATCACCATAGGAAAGCATTGCAGCGTCATCTTAGTCTTGGCCCCACCGTAAAGTCATCCTATTTTATGGTGTTCGTGAAAGAGTTATTTGAAGATATTTACAAATCTTTAACCAGGGACCTGTTCTCAAACCGGACTATCTTTTGTCGAAGTGACTATATCCTCCATGATCAAAACTGTAAAAATACATGTGCTTCCAAAAACAATTCTCTGCTAAGTTATAAGAATATACATAGAAAGAGAATTAAATAATTTCAAAGTTTATTAAGCAAATTCTTAGAGGTGAGTAAACCTGGCTATAGTGTGGTCAGAAGGAGACTGTAGATTGTTAGCTCATTCGAGCAGGGCCATCTTTACCTCTTGTCTCGGTTATGTCCCATATGTAAATTACTTCAAATATCCCCATTTTCTAATTGTAAAGCGCTGCGGAATATATCAGCGCTATATAAACGATAATAACATATTTCTACAGCCCTTGACCTTCCCCAGAAAAGATAGGCCTAGCAATTTGAGATTAAAGGACCACACTAAAGTTATCCAGACCACTTTAACTCAATGGGTTTTCTGTTCATTTCTCTTTCTCTGTTGCATCTGATTACTGATGTAGCGTTGTAATATATTATATTACACTGTGCACTGTGACTACTTTTTGATTATAATAAATATTAATTTATTACCTAGCTAAGGAAGTCTGATTTGTGGCAATATTTGAGCAGAGTCATTTGCATTGTACAGCGCTGTGGAATTTGTTGGCGCTATATATAATAATAATTTGCATGCCTGAATAGGCCTTGTTACAGACAATGCACAACTTTTTTTCTGGTGGTTGAGGCTAAACTGTATATTTTATTCCTACAATTCAAGTAAGTAAAAGGGAAAATCATAAGGAATATATATTCTGTGTCACAGCGGCTCAACGGTTAAAACGGCCAGGAAACATATGAAATTAAATGACTAGGAGTTATGGAGTGCAAGAGCAACTTGCTTGGTTTGGAGTAAGTCTGTTAAAACTAAAGACCAAATTATAACAAAAACACAAATATATATATATATATATATATATATATATATATATATATATATATATATATATATATATATAAATATATATTATATATATATATATATAAAAAAAATAAAAAAAAACACACACACCAGCACCTTGCTTAACAAATCCTAAGCCTTAAAAAACTTGCACATTAATCGGTGCTACAGATGTACGGCTTTTACCAAACCACAAATGAAATAAAAAAATTTTTAAAAAAATAATAAAGTTTCCCTTTACAAGCAAAATAATTGTATTAACCCTTTCTGTAAAACATAGCACATTGGGAAAGAAAGCTGAATCATTCAAATATCCTTGGGAAACACAAGGGTTACAATGAAATCACAGCCTTGTACGTATGAAATCGGATCCCTTTAATAAACACTTTGGCGTACAGACCGTTATTAAGCTGTCTGTAAATACTCAAAATGTACACATGCAAGCTTCGATACCATAGCTAAATGCTCGAATACTGGCATTAGTGGAATAGTTAGGCTCCCTAGCCAGCGTTTGGTTTAATCCTTGTCGCATCCTGCCGCTCCAGATTATAGTCACAAAGCTGTGAGGTATGCCGCTACGCCCCATGAAAGCCCTCTTCACAGCAGGAGAATATTTCACAATCCTCAGGCCAGCAGAGAGTGAGCGGTACCTTCTCACCGCGGTTACACAGCATCCATCATATTTATATACAGTCCAGTAGAGACTGTCAAGGGGTAAAAGCCGTAATGAAAACATGTACCAATAGGTTCAGGCCAAACATTACTTAAGAAACGGGGCATGTTTTATTGATTTGACTTAAAAGGTCAATGAAAATATTTTCAGAATTACCTTTGGACATAAAAATAAAAATAATTGAAAAATGTTCTGTATGTCAGTCTTTATTGGAAACTGAATTGAAAGAAAAAAATTTGTTCTAGATGTGCGTTCAGAATATATAGGCCATGCATTTCATATGCCCCCTGAGAGACTTAATTGTGTTTTGGTAAATAGTACGGTATGTGAGATGTTGAGATAGGAGGTGGGGGAGGTTTTATCCAATGTTGCCAACATCTTTTTGTCAGTGGGGCTAGAATATAGCGTCACTGTCATGCCGAACTTGCCTTTCCCTAATCGCTTACTCTCTCAGGATCTGTTCTTCATTTCTTACTGTCTGCTCAAGTTTTCTTTAAAACAGAAGACAAAGTAGGGATTATTTTGTTTTATGTATATTTCCTACGCCTGACCAGCAGAGGAGCAATTGGGGCTTTATTTCCTGTGGTCAGAGAAATGTCCAACACTTCTCACCTTTCCTTCGTGATCTTGCGATGCCTCCTTTTACTTTTCCCGAACGTCCTGTCATTTAGACAGAAAGCCGGCGAAACTACAGAATTTCGCTTTAACAGAATGAGAACAGTTTGTCCATGTTAGGACGGCATTCGGTACTTTTAGGTCTGTTCGAAATTTCATTCTAATCTTGCAGCTGCTTAGTAGATAGCTCCCTAATTCCCACGGTATCAAGGAGCTATCTACCAAAAGGCTGAGAGACCAAGATTGGTCTTTCAGCTAACTTTTCTAATACTAAGTAAAGATTACTTAGTATTCGTAATTAATCTGCCCCTACTCGTTATATCGAGTAGGGGCATGTCTAGCAAACAGTGAGCAGCCTGTTATAAAAAAAAAAAAAAAAGCACAGGGGACATAGTGTGTCCCCCGAGCCCCAAACCCGTGCCCCGCGAGTGGGGGTTTTTCAACTAAATGTGGGACATAGGGTCCACCTTGGCCACCACCCATGAGTGGCGGGTGGGGGCCCTAAATCCCCCCCCCCTTTTCATTTATGGCCCACACCTGCCGCTAAGGGGTGGGGGCTGGGGGGAGGACAATAGGCTGCCCTTCATTTTTATTTAGGGCCCCCATCCGCCGCTCATGGGTGGGGGAGGACAATAGGCTGATGGAGTTTGTTTGTACGTGTCAAATTTCTATTTATTCCTACATTTTTGGTTTTACATTTTGTTTTTTTGGAGGTTATTTATATCAAAACTCCTTGTATGCTGCTGTATTTCTATACAACTGATTCGAACAATATTTAGTTGATTCCCTCTGGCGCCAACATATTCTATTTTCCATTTTTGCATATAAAGCTATGGAAGCTTTAAAAAAATCTGGCTCCTAACTTTTTTTTAGAACTTGTTCATATACCCTTCTAAATGGGGTGAACGGTTGCTGGTGATTTTCCACTGTCACGTGATTACCATTAGCCGGTAAAACGTATACGGTCCAATGTTAATCAAGTGACAGTGGAAAATCACTTGGCAGCCTGATTTTATACTATTTTAACATCAAATGTGCTACTCTATGTTTGCGTTTTACATATTTCCCCCAGGACAGAACACATATTCAATGTAGGGGTGAGTCGCCTATACGGACCCGGACGCTATTCATACCAGAGCTAGGCTTTTAGCTCTATGTTTGTGAGTTTTTATGATCCATATTTTTAAATATATCCTGCATTTGTACAATCTATACTATGTTGTATTATTTATATATGTCTTGATTCCTTCAGACATAATACCTATATGAGAACGATGTTCAATATTTTACTATTCCAGAGGTGATTATTTAATTATCTATTTTATTTTTTATAAGCTCTGCATTATAAAACCTATTACCTTTTAAAATCCTTTTTGCTACATTGGGACAGGGAGACCCCTCCAGAACAGGAAGATGAACAAATATATATTCTTCATAGAGGAGTGAAACTGAAGAATAAATTGATACAAGCCACACCATTTTTTGTTAAACAGCCAGTTTGCAGGCTGGGTTTCATCCACAGATGGGAAGAGTCGGGTTTGATCTAGGTCAGTGATGGCGAACCTTTGGCACGCCGGGCCCTCTTTGTGGGCACGCGGCCATAGGTTTGCCATCACTGCAGAGTAGGCACCTGCCTGCCCAAAACGGCAGGTGCCTACTCTGCTTCCGTGTCGGGAGGATCGGAAGCAGGGGGAGGGGTCGAGGAAGCAGCTCTCCCGTCCTCCCGCGAGCTGTGTGGAGCGATGCCGCGCGTTACCATGGCAACGCTCCACACAGCATCGCCCGGGAAGACAGGAGAGCTGCAGGACCTGACCTGTCCTGCATACCACCACCGGACCACATGGGATGGTTGTGTTCCCCCCCCCTTCCCCTTCACCAAAGGTAACAAGAAGGGAAGGGGGGGATACTGATTTCATAAATATTTAATATGTTAAAAAAAAAAAAAAACGGAATGCATCTGCAACTCCTCCCCCCTACCCCTACCCCCAGCACCCCTACCTACAGCGCTCCTACCCCCCCCCCCTACCCACAGCGCCCCTACCCACAGAACCCATACCCCCCACACACACACAGCACCCCTACACCCCCCCCCCACACACAGCACCCCTACACCCCCCACACACACACAGCACCCCTACACCCCCCACACACACACAGCACCCCTACACCCCCCCACACACACAGCACCCCTACACCCCCCCCACACACCACAGCACCCCTACACCCCCCCCCACACACACAGCAACCCTACACCCCCCCCCCACACACAGCAACCCTACACCCCCCCACACACAGCACCCCTACACCCCCCCCACACACAGCACCCCTACACCCCCCCCCACACAGCACCCCTACACCCCCCCACACACCACCCCTACACCCCCCACACACAGCACCCCTACACCCCCCCCACACACAGCACCCCTACACCCCCCCCACACACACAGCACCCCTACACCCCCCCCACACACACAGCACCCCTACACCCCCCCACACACACAGCACCCCTACACCCCCCCACACACACAGCACCCCTACACCCCCCCCACACACACAGCACCCCTACACCCCCCCCACACAGCACCCCTACACCCCCCCCACACACAGCACCCCTACACCCCCACACACAGCACCCCTACACCCCCACACCCACACACACAGCACCCCTACACCCCCCCCCACACACACCACCCCTACACCCCCCCCCACACACACACAGCACCCCTACACCCCCCCCACACACACAGCACCCCTACACCCCCCCCCCACACACACAGCACCCCTACACCCCCACACACAGCACCCCTACACCCCCACACACACACACACAGCACCCCTACACCCCCCCACACACACACACAGCACCCCTACACCCCCCCCACACACACACACAGCACCCCTACACCCCCCCCCACACACACAGCACCCCTACAACCCCCCCACACACACAGCACCCCTACACCCCCCCCACACACACAGCACCCCTACACCCCCCCCCCACACACACACACAGCACCCCTACACCCCCCCCCCACACACACACACAGCACCCCTACACCCCCCCACACACACACACAGCACCCCTACACCCCCCACACACACACAGCACCCTTTTCCCCCCCACACACACCACCCTTCCCCCCCCCCACACACCACCCTTCCCCCCCCCCACACACACCACCCTTCCCCCCCCCCACACACACCACCCTTCCCCCCCCACCACACACACCACCCTTCCCCCCCACCACACACACCACCTTCCCCCCCCACCACACACACCACCCTTCCCCCCCACCACACACACCACCCTTCCCCCCCACCACACACACCACCCACCCCCACCCCCCCCCCACCACCCCCCCCCACACACACCACCTTCCCCCCCACCACACACACCACCCTTCCCCCCCACCACACACACCACCCTTCCCCCCACCACACACACCACCCTTCCCCCCACCACACACACACCACCCTTCCCCCCCACACACACACCACCCTTCCCCCCCACCACACACACCACCCTTCCCCCCCACCACACACACCACCCTTCCCCCCACCACACACACCCCCTTCCCCCCCACCACACACACACCCTCCCCCCCACCACACACACCACCCTTCCCCCCCACCACACACACCACCCTTCCCCCCCCACCCACACACACCACCCTTCCCCCCCCCACCACACACACCACCCTTCCCCCCCCCCACCACACACACCACCCTTCCCCCCCCCACCACACACACCACCCTTCCCCCCCCCACCACACACACCACCCTTCCCCCCCCCACCACACACACCACCCTTCCCCCCCCCCACCACACACACCACCCTTCCCCCCCCACCACACACACCACCCTTCCCCCCCCACCACACACACCACCCTTCCCCCCCACCACACACACCACCCTTCCCCCCCACCACACACCACCCTTCCCCCCCACCACACACCACCCTTCCCCCCCACCACACACCACCCTTCCCCCCACCACACACCACCCTTCCCCCCCACCACACACACAGCACCCTTTCCCCCCCCCCACACACAGCACCCCTACCCCCCCACACACACACAGCACCCCTACCCCCCCCACACACACACAGCACCCCTACCCCCCCCACACACACACACAGCACCCCTACCCCCCCCCACACACACAGCACCCCTACCCCCCCCACACACACAGCACCCTTTCCCCCCCCACACACACACACAGCACCCCTACCCCCCCCCACACACACACACAGCACCCTTTCCCCCCCCACCACACACCACCCTTCCCCCCACCACACACCACCCTTCCCCCCCACCACACACCACCCTTCCCCCCCACCACACACCACCCTTCCCCCCACCACACACCACCCTTCCCCCCCACCACACACCACCCTTCCCCCCCACCACACACCACCCTTCCCCCCCACCACACACCACCCTTCCCCCCCCACACACCACCCTTCCCCCCCCACACACAGCACCCTTTCCCCCCCACACACAGCACCCTTTCCCCCCCCACACACAGCACCCTTTCCCCCCCACACACAGCACCCTTTCCCCCCCCACACACAGCACCCTTTCCCCCCCCCACACAGCACCCTTTCCCCCCCCCACACAGCACCCTTTCCCCCCCCCACACACAGCACCCTTTCCCCCCCCACACACAGCACCCTTTCCCCCCCACACACACAGCACCCTTTCCCCCCCACACACACAGCACCCTTTTTCCCCCCCACACACAGAACCCTTTTCCCCCCCACACACACAGCACCCCTACCCCCCCCACACACACACAGCACCCCTACCCCCCCCACACACACACAGCACCCCTACCCCCCCCACACACACACACAGCACCCCTACCCCCCCCCACACACACAGCACCCCTACCCCCCCCACACACACAGCACCCTTTCCCCCCCACACACACACACAGCACCCCTACCCCCCCCCACACACACACACAGCACCCTTTCCCCCCCCACACACACACAGCACCCTTTCCCCCCCCACACACACACAGCACCCTTTCCCCCCCCCACACACACAGCACCCTTTTCCCCCCCACACACACAGCACCCTTTCCCCCCCCCACACACACACAGCACCCTTTCCCCCCCCACACACACACAGCACCCTTTCCCCCCCCACACACACACAGCACCCTTTCCCCCCCACCACACACCACCCTTCCCCCCCACCACACACCACCCTTCCCCCCCACCACACACCACCCTTCCCCCCCACCACACACCACCCTTCCCCCCCACCACACACCACCCTTCCCCCCCACCACACACCACCCTTCCCCCCCACCACACACCACCCTTCCCCCCACCACACACCACCCTTCCCCCCACCACACACCACCCTTCCCCCCCACCACACACCACCCTTCCCCCCCACCACACACCACCCTTCCCCCCCACCACACACCACCCTTCCCCCCCACCACACACCACCCTTCCCCCCCACCACACACCACCCTTCCCCCCCACCACACACCACCCTTCCCCCCCACCACACACCACCCTTCCCCCCACCACACACCACCCTTCCCCCCACCACACACACAGCACCCTTTCCCCCCCCACACACAGCACCCCTACCCCCCCCCACACACACACACACAGCACCCCTACCCCCCCCCCACACACACACACAGCACCCCTACCCCCCCCCACACACACACAGCACCCTTTCCCCCCCCACACACACACAGCACCCTTTTCCCCCCACACACACAGCACCCTTTCCCCCCCCACACACACACAGCACCCTTCCCCCCCCACACACACACAGCACCCTTCCCCCCCCACACACACAGCACCCTTTCCCCCCCCACACACACACACACCCTTTCCCCCCCACCACACACCACCCTTCCCCCCCACACACACACACCACCCTTCCCCCCCCACCACACACCACCCTTCCCCCCCACCACACACCACCCTTCCCCCCCACCACACACCACCCTTCCCCCCCACCACACACCACCCTTCCCCCCCACCACACACCACCCTTCCCCCCCACCACACACCACCCTTCCCCCCCACCACACACCACCCTTCCCCCCCACCACACACCACCCTTCCCCCCCACCACACACCACCCTTCCCCCCCCCACACACCACCCTTCCCCCCCCCACACACAGCACCCTTTCCCCCCCCACACACAGCACCCTTTTCCCCCCCCACACACAGCACCCTTTCCCCCCCCACACACAGCACCCTTTTCCCCCCCACACACACAGCACCCTTTCCCCCCCCCACACAGCACCCTTTTCCCCCCCACACACACAGCACCCTTTCCCCCCCCCACACACAGCACCCTTTCCCCCCCCACACACAGCACCCTTTTCCCCCCCCACACACAGCACCCTTTCCCCCCCCACACACAGCACCCTTTTTCCCCCCCACACACAGAACCCTTTTCCCCCCCACACACACAGCACCCTTTCCCCCCACACACACAGAACCCTTTTTCCCCCCACACACACAGCACCCTTTCCCCCCACACACACAGCACCCTTTCCCCCCACACACACAGCACCCTTTTTCCCCCCACACACACAGCACCCTTTTTTCCCCCACACACACAGCACCCTTTCCCCCCCACACACAGCACCCTTTCCCCCCCACACACAGCACCCTTTCCCCCCCACACACAGCACCCTTTCCCCCCCCACACACAGCACCCTTCCCCCCCCACACACAGCACCCTTTCCCCCCCCACACACAGCACCCTTTCCCCCCCCCCACACACAGCACCCTTTCCCCCCCCACACACACACAGCACCCTTTCCCCCCCACACACACAGCACCCTTTCCCCCCCACACACACACAGCACCCTTTTCCCCCCCACACACACACACAGCACCCTTTTCCCCCCCACACACACACACAGCACCCTTTTCCCCCCCACACACACAGCACCCTTTTCCCCCACACACACACACAGCACCCTGCAGTAATAAGCCACTCTCAGCAGAGAGATCTCAAAAAGCAGGGAGCTTTAGATTAAAGGGCCACAAATGCAAATTCTACTTTAGACTTATTACCTTTCAGAATTTAGTATTTTCTTTCATTCGAAGAGAAGTATTAATACATATGGCTTAAACTAATTGATCACAATTCCCTGAGGCAAAAACCAAATAAAGAGGGGCCAGCAGACAACTGTGTCTAGTGCAATTTTCCATAATTATTTGAAACAAATAGTACTGCTCTTTTAATGTTACATGGCACCTGACAATACACATCTGTGGGAATAAAATTCTCAAGTCAATCCTGCTAAACAATTCCTCCACATCTGTCAAGAGCAATTAAGTTGAGATCTTTGTTTTATAGCCACAACGAACGCAGTTGATAATTTATTTAGCCATTCTTATATAGCACTCGAATCTAGAGTGCTTTCAATAGAGTCATTTGAATGCTATAGTCATTTGCTTAGCTAGGGACAAATTCAACATGATTGAGATGGACCAGAGCAGAAATGTGGGCCTAATTTTGTTTGACAAACAGGAGAAGGAAAAAAAAAATGTGTGTGTGTGTATATATATATATATATATATATATATATAAATTTAGATTTTTAACTAGAAAATACAGATTATTCAAGCCTTTAACAGTCACATGTCCCATCCACCAAACAGTTTAAGGCCACACAATGGAGGTGGTGAAGTACAAGCATTGGTATAAATAGATTTTCGCCCATGGGGCACATCTATTTTATCACTGAGCATTCTACAGCATAGACAGAAACCCAATATAACCTACAGCTGGAGTAACGATAAGATAGATCCACTGATGTGGAATTACCACTTCTACAATGCTTTGCCAGCCTTCAAAGTGAAAAAAGATGTAGTTCTAAAACATCTACTTCTTGGACACCTAGAGCATAACCATAAAATCTTAACAAAAGGCTATATAATCCAGAAGTATAGAACAAAAAAAAAAATCTGTTAAAATGTGTGACATTTACAGTGATTTACAGTGGGGCTTTTCTAAATATCTGCATTTATTAAAGAATACTTTTCCCACAGAAAATAACAAAAGATTACAAACCAGGTAAAAAAAAATAAAAAGAACGGCACATACATTCTACTGAAATAAAAATGTAATAAAATGCCACAAAATATGTGGATGCTTACAAAGATCCTACAACAAAAAGCAAAATGCAATGATAACCTGAAAGTACAATGTGTGGAGTAATGTACGTAATTACAGCTTCATTCATAGGAAAGAAAAAAAATAAGTAAAGTACCGGTAATGTTTTCAGAATGCAAGCTCCTCTATAACCTGTGCCAGGGAATTCTCTGCAACACTCAGGGGACATGTATCACAAAGATGAAATACTATCAGAATTCTGCCTGCGGGGAATCTTTTCATATCACCCTTTCAGCTTGGCTAGATAAGCTTAGCTAGTAAATTTCTAGAGGATACGGTAAGCTGTGTGCAGCTCCGTTTACAAAGAAATCTGGCATGTCGTGTTAAAATATATACATACAAAAATAAATGTACGTATGTTTCGCAAAAATGTTTAAAAAGAAGAAAAAAAAAAACAATCAGAGAGCAATGTGAATTACACATCGTCACACATAAAAAAAAATCAGAACATTTGGGAAAGCCTGCCCTCCCTGTCATCATAGCGCGCACACAGGGCTACGTTGATCCAGAGGAGTTCGCAAACAGAAAGATTTTCAAACTTCAAACTGCTGCCCATTAAAACGTATGTATCATGTGCATAGAGCATACAGATAAATATACCAATAGCCCACTAAAATATACCACAATAAAGCATGGCGATTGGCGAGGGTAGAAGGTTAGATATTGGATGAAAACTACTCCATACAATCATCTTGTACAGCGGTTCATAATACTATTAAAATTACACTAATTAAGCTATAGAATTGGTAAGCCATGCCTCAAGCACATTCTCTTATTCTTAGTGTAATTTGGCCATTGATGTTTTTATTTGCCATATATCCTCTAATTCTCCCAAAGAAGAGCGCAAATCAGTTTTTTGGCAATGCTATAAACATTTGCAAAGTTTTGAAAATATATCTTAATTTCTTCACGTCCTACTATGAAACTAAAAACGAACAAGACAAGGGAGGTGGATCGGATGATGGGTTTAATCCACTCTGAAAATGTGTTATTATATTTTGAACTCTTGGAAAACTAATCCCATTGGACCACTCTAAATATCTCCCAGGTCTCTAAATTGATTTTGTTTCCCCTTCCCTTTCTTTTTGCTCCCTCTTTACAGTTTTCCATGGACACACTTTTTTCTAATGTTATTTAACACTCGTCTTTTATCGTACACATATTTTAGATGTAAAAGGCATATGCTTGATACATACTAGCTCAAACCACCTTATTGGTTAATATAGGGTTAATAAAACCAACACTTTGAGAAACTGCTAAGTGGGTCATGTTACTAAACATAGGCTTCTTCAGAAAATTAGATTCCCTTCTGTCAGCTTGAAACCAAATGGAAAATTAATAGAGGTCCGCTGTGCTTGCATCACTATAGGGGACTGAGTTGATGGGCATGATTACCCAATAGGTACATTGGGAAAATCAGTGAGTGTTCCTAGCTGAAATCTAGTGCGGTTGCAGGTTCAATTCCATAATTTAAAATTAGTGCACAGCACATCACATCATAATACTAATGGGCTCCCATAAGTGCCAGTTTACTGATGACCATTCAGGTCTGTGCTTGTCTAAGGATTTTAAAACGATCCTTGCATCAAACACATATAAGGGGTCTATATGAAGCATTTGCACAAAGGGATTGTTCTGTGCAGAATATAGATTGGCAGGAGAAGTATGTGCTTGTAAATACATTTTTTTATATATTCTGCGAGTGTTTTGCATTAGGGAAGACGAAAAGAAGATAAATTCTATACAGTAGAGATTACAGCTGGGATATAGTGAGTACATAAATAATGAGAGAGAGAGAGAGAGAGAGAGAGACTCCAATGGTACAGTATGCATATAAAAATTCTATCGCGATATATACGAGGTAGATATTACTCGCATCAACCAGAGCTAAATCCAACTCTGGTTTGTAGGGTGTAGAGTGGTATGATCCCCACTTCTGGGATATGGGTATTTTAAAACCTCCAATTGAATGGTAAAAGGGGAGACCCCAACCAAAAAAGATAAAAATTGCAACAAATATAGTGCTCACTGTAACTTTGAGACCAATAGTGACTATTAGTATATAAGAAATGTACTCACATTTAACATTTAACTGAGCAGGCTGACTGCTCGATGTGGAGGGCGCTGGTGGAATAAATCCCCATAAATACTACATAAAGACATAAATACTCTTAAGAAGGCTCTGTTTCCATCATTTAGGATATACAATATCATGCCAGTCACTGGATGCAAACCAATGGTACTTGGTAATGGGACTTAAAATAAATTAAAAAAATAAATAAAAAGTAATAATAATAATTTGAAAAGTTGCACTGTATTACACTGCAAACCATTTCCTGTATTTTCTATCATGCTTTATCATCAAGTGGTAATATGACTGCTCTTGAAGATGGCCCAGAAGGCATACTAAGCAATTACCTGAGTGGACGCTAGCTAAAAAGGAGCAAAGCTTGAATCTTGCAACATTGGTCATGTCATTGGTGACTGTCTCCTAAACCTCAACCAAATGTAACACGTCTGATGATTCAGATGTATCCTGCCACTAATAACACGGGGACAACTGGGTCATGGGAAGCTCAGGAAGAGAGTTTGGTAGAAGTGGGTATTCTCGCGTATGTGCAAGAGTAGACTAGTGAAGAGCCTCCTTGCCATGGAAGCTATCAAGAAAGGAGGATAAAGAAAACCAGAAGATGAGGACTTCAGCAACTCTCTGCCCAGGGGCAGGTGCACAAGTCACATTGAAGGGGTGTCTCTGCAAATAACTGGTGACAGTGCCCCTTGCCCTTTTAAGGGAATGAATGGGGCCCCTGTATTGTAGCACAGATAACTGAGAACAATGTGTGTATGAATGGTTAAAATGTATCTTTTTTTATAACAGGGCGTTTACAATTTATTAAGGTTAATTATTACACTGGTATTAGATGTAGAAGCAAAATACACAACACAAAATAATAAATTCTCAGCTCGATCTAGAATCTCAAATTCCAATCAAGGTTCTACAGCAGTGGATCACACATAAAAGGGTGAGGAGTTCCATGTATTAGCATTCATTTAGTCCACTCAACACTCTTTAAGTGAGAATTTCAATTTAACATTGATCTGCATTTTCAGGAAGGTTACTGAAAAATGGTTGACTTGGGAAGACAAATGAAGGTAACACAAATCTGCATATTGCCACTAGTAATCTGGCACGTTCTGTTGCTCTCCAATTAACGTAAGACTTAAGAGGTGGACATTTATTATATATTTTGCCAACATGCAGAATCAGTTTAGATTGTTTAATATGTGTCATGTTGGCCCAGGGCAGTTAAAATACAACCTTGGGAAACCACAGAGAATTCTCCAATTTTAATTGTTGGTCATTAAAACGCAATTACTGTGTCCATTAAATATACAGATACCTTTATCATTAAAATCTATCACATTGAAGACAAGTTCATGTAAGTAAGTAAGCATGTATATATGTTTATATGTATATACATATATTTATTTATATAAATATATAAATTTGCAACCTTGGCATGGCTGTTATCAGTTGATTGAGCAATTCCCACCATCCTATGTGATGACTGCGACAGATCTTTTCAGGCAATTATTACTAATCCCATAATATAATGCAAGACAATGAATTTTTAAACAGATCAGAAAGAGGCACCCCAGTTTTGAGAATCTCTTCCTTGAGGGGAGGGGACTGTCTGCAGATGTGGACCCACTAAGCAGTGCACCAAGGGACACTTGCCGAAACTTTTTCTTAACACTCATTTTTCGGCAATCTAATTTTTAGTGCATTGTCAGAACATCGCAAAAAAAACAACAAAAAAACATATTGCCAGATTTTAAGTAGACAATCTTTAATTGGGAAAAGTTTAGATATGATAACTACGCAAATATTGCAATCAATCTGATATACTTACCAAGAGAAATCAGGATAAAAGAAAACATGCAAATTATAAGAGTAGCAATTTTCTCAGATAATTAGAGTAAAGAACAGCCAGGCAAGGAACAACACAAAGGCTTATTACACATAATATGAAAAGGCAGTTTGTGTAGTTCAGTCAATGCTTAGGAGCCAAATGTCACACTCGGGGAGAAGACCTGGAGAATAGTCAGAAACCCACAGCCAAGACTCTGCCAATCGTTTGAGAAAACAACATAGACTCTTAGCAGAAATCCAAGCGTTAATGATCAAGAAGTGACAAAACACTGGCCTTTTACAGAAAGCCAGTTTTACCGGCAATATGTTTTTGCTTCCATAGTATTACCAAATGTACCTTATTACAACCTCAAATGACGCGTATTAATAGCTCCGTGTTGCTAACACCATTCAGAAGAAATTGGGATGCTGGGGCAGATAGCAACAGTGCAGTAAAAATAGACACTGCCTCGTCACTATGTACAATACTGTGAGGGTAAAGTGCAGCCAAGGTGAAATCGGTGCATTCTGCTAAACAGAGAGGCTTGGATTTTATTCATTCAAGAATAGCGAAAAGAGATTTGCCCCCCCCCCCCCCCCAAAAAAAAGCCAAATTTGGACTAACCACTTGGCAATAAAAGCGCCGTTTTAAAAGGACATTTTGTTATCAATTTGTAATTGTTAATAACAAAATAAGTGACCATTTAGCTTTATTCTTTTTATGTTGCATTACTTGGATGCCTGGGATCAGTTCTCATAATGAGGTCCATTAACATCATCATCATCTATTATTAGAATATGCTCTTACCTGCAAGTTAATGTTATGGGATATTCCAAATGTTTTCACCGCTTCCAGATTTGAATAGTTATTGCAAACGTAAAATCGGATGGAGGTCAGAGAATCAACTCTGTGCTTTGCACATTTGCATCAGCAGAGACAAATTCTTACACAAGTCTATTTTTAGTCAAGGTGTGTTCTTTTCAGAAGTGTAAAAAGGAGACAAAAGGTAAACGACCGTTACCCACACAAAACCTGCCACAGCAGGAAAACGTGAAACAGAGGGATGAGAAAGGCGGTACGTAGGCAATTAGTAACAGTTTTTATTTGTGTTCCAGAAATTGTGTGTTAAAAAAAGAAAGAACAGAAAAAAAACCCACTAGGGTGGAGAAAAACACACACACACGAGAAAATGCTAAAGATAATTTGCAGCTCCCCCCAGTAATTTCAACTGGAACGATCGAGATCTGAACAAACTAGTATAGGTGTTCGATATTTAAGGCAAGTATCTCAATGTGATACAGTTCCATTTTTCTTTATTTTTGACCCCTTTCTTAGGTTTATGATCTTTTCAATAATTACATAATCATGATATAAAACATCTACCACTGCAGCAGTCATACCCCATGACAAAGAGAGGATATTAGAAGGTAAAATGGCTGGCCGATGACGTATTCTGCTTATCTGCACTCAGAGCATTCATAGTGCATCTGGAATTTACAGGTCACGACCATTCAGCTCATATTTATTGATCATATCTATGTGAAAGGTTTCCCCAAGACACTCTGCAATCACATTTTCCATGTGCACGGTCAATAAACATGGGCTAAGAGCTATTTTACTTTTGTATTGTATCTTCTATTAACGGTGTCAGGAGAGTGGTTAGTAGATGTGCACCAAGATCATAATGCAAACATTTAAGGCATTTGTTTCGATATGATAAGGTTGATAAAGATCTTTAAGAATGTACCAAGGTGTTCTTAAACACCTGTACGGAACCCAAAACCGAACATGTCAGGATCCAAAAAACAGACTATAATAAATGCACTATTATTCTTAGTAGCACTTTTGTCTAGTGATCAAAAATTGTGTGTGATATTCCTTGAGTCGCACTGCTCGATTAACTGTGAAGTAAAATTAAGAGTTAAATCACGTTGTTTCTGTTTATGCAGCGCTCGCCACACCTTCTTTGGCTGAGACTCACACCGTCTCCATAAATACTTCTTGGAAAATAATTAATGAAACTTTAGTTGGAAGCTTAGTGCTACAGTATTCACTGTAGAAGTCCAACATGCCCCCGCCAAAAGTACTCTGTGGCTGAAGGTTGCAATCAACTTTTAAGGCCTGGCTAAAAGCCTTCGTATATATCATTTTTCCGTGTGTATCGTTCCATATATACTTTGTATAGCTTCCAAATGTGCGGTGTCCACAATGATTCTTTATGGAAAAAACAGGATAATCAGTTTAGCTGCAGTGGTAAAAGTGTATTGACTGTTGAAAACCATATACACTTTTTTTTTTTTTTTTTTTTTTAATTATTATCAATTTAATGTTGTTCTTCAGGTGCACAAAAAAAAATGGGAGGTTTTTTTTTTTTTTAAACTAGACATAATTACAAAAATGTTTAAATGCCAGCCCAGACAGTCACAGGATGTTATCGTGAAAACCATGTCTTGAAGACTTGAAGAATGAGTCACTGAGACAGTTTTGCAAATAGATGATAAAGAAATCAAGCAAATGTCACAAGGTTTCAGTCTTTGTCAAAAAGGCTAAAAACAGAAATTGCACCTCTAACTCAGACAAACGTTTATCCTCGTTTATAAAGTGCCAACTATTCTGCAGCGCTTTACAATTCTACATTGGGGATACAAAAATAAAATAAAAAATAAGTAAGTATTGACAGAGACAAGTGGCAAAGACTTGATTCAATGACTCCAGCTCTTGGTCTGTAGCTATACTCAAAAGGGTTGTAACAAGGTTTAGTGAACCTCAGAAGTCAATACACGACAATCACATACCATGTCTACATGGGTCTACATGAAAAACACTTTTTGTTCTTTTTTTTTTCTTCAAACAAACAAAAACAAACAATAGGCAATATTGATAACACTGCCTAATTTCTGTCAATCTAGGATTAATGTTCTCTACAGTCTCTCATCTTGTGTCACATATCAGGGTCGTACAAACCAATGAAACTTTACTCTGCCACTTCTGTCAGTTCAAGAACAGCCGCAAAAAAAAAAAAAAAAAAAAGCTTTGAATGCCGTCAAAAATATAGAGCAAAGACACAAGCATAAAATCACTTGGGAAGACAGGACGTACTAGAACTGAAATGCCAATACAGAACTCTTTTGTAAGTTGGCTTGGCAGGTATGAAAAACAAAAATAAATAAATAAAAATATATCTTACATTTTACCGGATTCCTATTAAAAATAATAAAACACGTTTATGCGTATGTAGAAATTTCGAAAGAATGTTCACTGTAAAGAATAGTCCTTACTATAAAATACACTGCATGATTTATGCTAAATGTTTGTAAAGGTTCCGTTGTTTAGAGATCTGGCACAAACACATTACACATGTCGGGCTAGAAAACCAGTGCTACTCTTTTTTTAAAACCAATCACGGAGAAGGTGGTTTCTAAGCATGTGCCAAAAGTTTCAAAATATATATCTTAGAAAAGAAGCAGAATGAAAAACCTTCCAATTCTTGATATAAATTACGTGATCCACTCACAGAGGTTTTGTCTTTCATACAATAAGTTAGGGGAGCACAAACATACAGAAAAAAACTATACACCATTTGCGAACATGCCAGTAAGACACACATGTGGGAAAAAAAAAAGACATGTACTAAATTAAACACTGACTGAATAAAAATAAAAAAATTAAAAATACTGAACTGCAAAGTTTATGACAAAATAACAAAATTGAGGGAAAACATAAATAATTCAGAATCTGCATTATGAAGACCCTTTGCTCATTAGAAAGACTCCAGCCTTGCAATTGCCACAATGAGAACCACAGACCAGGAAGCAATCCTCCATTCCACCCCTCCTCAAATAATCTCAGTTGGATAGATTAGTATCGCCATCGCACACCCAGCAGATTTTTAGGACATATGCAGTTCAGCAAACTGGTAATTTCATTAATAAAAAGAAATGACGGACACTAGCAAACAAGCGAATAGGGACAAGGGGGACAGGATAAACAGCGTGAGGGGAGGGAGATTTTACAAAAACAGGTGGTATTCTTGTGCTAAATAAGAAAGTCACCATGGAAACCAGCAAATACGTATCTCAACATTTAGAACTTTTAAGTCAAAATAACACTTTTTATAAACTTCCCTCTGCATTCAACAGTGTTCATTGCTAACACACTCAAAAATGAATTTATTTTGTAGATATTTTTTCTGAAGCAGGAAAAACTCTCTTATGAATGGTTCTAAAATAACCGAGGCATTCTTAACTTCACTTTAAGACGCCCCCCGGTACGTGTCAGTCACAGGCACATTGTATATAACCTTGCTGCTATTGTTAATTAACATCCATGCTTCAACAAATTTTAGCTGAAGTTATCTTGTTGAACTGATTATAGGATAATGGTGCTAATAATAGAAAGACTGTGACCTAAAGCATCAATGTCAAATTCAGAAAGCCCTGTTAGAAATCGGCTGCAGCTATTCTGACAAAACAGAGCCAGGCAGGGCAGGTTCAAATATTGGGGATGCAGGCAAGCCAAATCACCATGCAATTAGAAAGTAATTTTAACACAACTTACGAACTCTGGACAATTTGCTGCTCAAGGCACAGTCACAGAATCGGTTAGAAGGTTATTTCAATTTTAGATCCACCAACAGCCCGCTCAAAAAAAAATAATACTATATCTTCAGTATATGATTTTTATTTTATTATTTATATAGCGCCAACAAATTCCGTAGCGCTGTACAATGGGTGGACTAACAGACACATAATTGAGATCAGACCACTGGACGTACAGGAACAGAGGGGGTTGAGGGCCCTGCTCGATGAGCTTACTAGCTAGAGGGAGTTGGGTATAGTGACACAAAGGGTTAAAGTAGGGTAGTTAAATAGTTTGTTAGAGAAGGGTTTATTGAGTGCTTGGTAGGTCATTTAGTACATGGCAGAGTACATAGGAGCTGCCAGTCTGTGCCATTTTGAGTGTGACACATATAGGGTTAGTACTCCTTAACCCCTTAAGGACACATGACGGAAATATTCTGTAATGATTCCCTTTTATTCCAGAAGTTGTGTCCTTAAGGGGTTAAACTGCCTAGCTATGTTCTTGATTTTATAGTCAACACCTCTTTGATGAAACTCACACCTTTAAGCTACACATTACTCAAGCATGTACTCAAGGTAGGTTAAAGGATTTATACTTTAAACTTACTCTTTGTTCCATAAGAAAAACTGTTGCTATGCTTGGTGCAAAGTGATAAATGTTGCCAGACATTCTATTGGTTTCCATGGAGACTGCTTGTTACTTAGCACGTCAACCCAGAATTAAATCCATTTTTGCCTTGATAAGACTTTTTTTTTTTTTTTTTTAATGTGTAAATTTTGCTCAGAATTCTTTCATGACAGGTAGCGCTTTATATATAGAAGGAATTCCAACAAATACAAAAGCTGAATCTGAGTTTCTAGGTCTGTGTATAATGCTCTGGCTTTGAGAAGTTTGCTGGGCCCAGGTTTATGAGATATGCAAAGAGCTCCCTTTAAAGGACCACTATAGGCACCCAGACCACTTCAGCTTAATGAAGTGGTCTGGGTGCCTGGCCCAGCTAGGGTTAACCCTTTTTTTTTTTTAAATAAGCATAGTTTCAGAGAAACTGCAATGTTTATACTGAGGGTTAAATCCAGCCTCTAGAGGCTGTCTCATTGACAGCCGCTAGAGGCGCTTGTGTGCTTCTCACTGTGAAAATCACAATGAGAAGACGCCAGCGTCCATAGGAAAGCATTGTAAATGCTTTCCTATGAGACCGGCTGAATGCGCGCGCGGCTCCTGCCGCGCATGCGCATTCAGCCGATGACGTCGCTAGGAAGGAGGAGGGGAGGAGGAGGAAAGCTCCCCGACCGGCACTGGAGAAAGGTAAGATTTTAACCCCTTCCTCTCTCCAGAGCCCGGCGGGAGGGGGACCCTGTGGGTGGGGGCACCCTCAGGGCACTATAGTGCCAGGAAAACAAAGTATGTTTTCCTGGCACTATAGTTGTCCTTTAATAACAGAGAAAACCAGGACGGACAGATCTCTGCAGAAAACAAGGGAGCTATAAATATGAATGACAATTAAAGATAGGATATATACATATATACACACACATCATCCTTAAATTTCATAGATGATACTTTTATTTTCACACTAGCTTTTTAAATGTCTTTCATCTTAAACCACTTTTAAATACATCTTAATACTGCCTTAAATTAACAACCTATTTACACACAGGTTTATGTGTGTGTTCCAAGACCTTTAAAGCGTGCTTGGGTACACGTTACTTAAATGTACAAATAAGGTTTTTAAATGTATTGTACTTAAAGACACGGTGATACACAAATTAAAATACATTTGTTATTAGAAGTTAGTTGCACCCAAACGCCGATACAGTGTACTGTGCTAAATTCCATCTTAATATTTGCAAGAAGAATGTTTGAGCAAGTGTCAGTACAATGTACACATTATTGTCTCTTCTGATCCTAGGGATGTTTTGATGTACTTGGCAGTGTTGGTTTATTTTCTGCTGCCAACAGATTTGCATCTTCTATAAAGATGCTTATTTTTCAATATTACTGCTCAAAAGATCTTAACTAGATCTCCTAAACTGATTACAAGTAAAATCAAGTGGTTCTTGCTGTAGGAGGAAGACAAGAATATTTCTCACACAGTCAGCACATCCCTTTAGAAATGCTGTGCAAAGCAAGAAAATAAAATTGAAAGCACACCTTCATTCAGCTATTGAAATACTCTTATTCCGTGCTAACCTGTGACTTACTATAAATCCGCCTGGTTCACTCAGAGTGCACACATTATACATTGCTGTCCAGACAAGAACTTGTTGCTCAAAGCACAATGGGGTTATGTACACAAATTGGTCCGTTTGCTTTAATTTTTGCACTAGTTTTGTACTCATGCAACATTTTCTTAGGGTATAAATTGGTTACTGCACAGTTACACAGTATGTGTGGTTGTTCTCCACCTTACCTGTATACGCTTATCTTACCGGCAATGTTTTTTGTCAAAATTCATTTTTAGGAACTAAGGATTATTCTTCTTGAAAGATACACTATGATATACACTGGGAAAGACATTTGTAAACTGGTGCAAATAGGAAAAGCACCAGAAAAACTGATTAAATTTGAGTGCAACACTTTTTATACATAATGTTCTAGGCCAAGCAGGGACACATTGCTTGACATGACATGAGGCTAAAAAATGAATAGCTGTCTCAAAGGGTTAAAAACTAAAAAGTATACATTTAACTGGTCTTCCTAGACACCATTTGCATGTCATATCTGGCTGCGGAAACACACTGCATGCCTTTAGCATTCATATAGTTTAAATATATACTCACATACATACACACTTTAAAGTATTGAAACCATTAGGTCAAGTGTGGCCATAGAAGTTTTATGACGAATTATTAAAGGATCACTATAGGGTCAGGAACACAAACATGCATTCCTGACCCTATAGTGTTTAACCCACCATTTAGGTGGCTTGCTCCCCCTTAGCCCCTCTTATAAAAGTTTAAAACTCACCTAAAGGGCTGCGCAGGTCTGACGTCACTGGCTCCACACCCCCTTTGTGACATCAAAATGGCTGATTTTTAGCCAATCCAATGCTTTACCGTAGGGAAAGCATTGGATTGGCTAAAATCGGCACAGGGTGGGGCCAAATGCTGTTTTGGCCAATCAGGACCTTCTCATAGAGATGCACTGAATCAATGCATCTCTATGAGGAATATTCAGCGACTGAAGGGCTGCCTACTGTGCAGCCCTGAGCCCAGAAGGCCCCCCAGTGGCCATCTGAAGAGTGGCCACTTGGAGGTGTCCCTAGGGGCAATGTAAACACTGTCTTTTTATTAAAGGCAGTGTTTGCATTAAAGTGCCTGAAGGAAGCGATTATACTCACCAGAACAAATGCATTAAGCTGTAGTATTCCTAGTGACTATAGTGTCCCGTTAATCTTTAGCCACGCAGACAACATTAGAACATTTTGGCTGCTTAACATAGTCTAAATGTAGTCATGACAACCACTGCGCTCATATAAATTGAACAAAGCCTGAACGTAATATAAGTTTAACATAGAAAATTAACCCTTTGCAATCTGCATGGCAAGCTGTTAAGCTGGAATGCAACAGGTTAAAAGCGAGCAGAGGAAATATGGGCAAACTATATATGCAAAGTTCTTTCTCACTATAGTCAAATTCAAGGTCTCTATTTATACTAATTAATTTATAATTTTACTTTGATGTCTGAAATGACAGCAGTAAGATCCCAATTAAGAAGAAAAAAAAAAAAAAAAGGCTGAAAAACTATACAATTTGTCTCCATACGCCATGGCTCTTACCTATACATTGTGATAATGAGGATTCTGTGTAAGTCTAAATCTACCTGCTGTAAATTAGATGAAATGGGAGCTTTGATGTAAAGCAAGCCATGTATTCTCTTTACCTAATTATAACATGTGATGTGAAATTTGCTCACCTCCGTAAAGCAGCCTTTCCTTGGTTCAGGCGGTTAATATTTAATAGCGATCAGTTTTAACCTGAACCTATTAAACTGATGAAATTTTTGAGCCTTCTACCTTTAGTAAGTAAAAGCATTCTAAATTAAAACTGGTCACCTTGATAAAGCATAGAAGCGGTCATTATTAAAGGTCGGTTTAGGCACTTTGTGTAAAAAAAAAAAAAAAAATACAGTAGCATCAGAAAACGATTTTATTTTTTACACTATTTTTAATACATTATTTAAATGTATTAAAAACAAGAGGATCAGGTTTCTAACTATACTTTTCATTTAACTGTGTGAAGAAAAATATTAATTAGGTAATTCACAAAATTAGAGAACTGACATTTTATATAATAATACATCTACAATACAAGTGAATGGTCAATTCCCATCAAAATTACTTTTTTTAAGACACAAAGTAAACTTTGAACAAGATCGGACAGCCATTTTTTTGGTAAAGCATGACAGAAAGTGTTGTATATGCATGATTGAAGGCTCGTGACTAAAGATTTTATAATCCAACAGCCAATGAATATACATTAAAGGGACACTCCACTGCACAAAAACAAAAAAATAAAAATCACTGTTTGCAAATAGGTGTTAATGCTTCACAAATGGACACTATCACTGCACTTCTGACTCTTGGCGTACACATTCACATGACGATCATAAGACACAACACGTGTTCATTCCATTGATTTGTGAGTAGACTGCTGCGGGCTTATCTCATCACAAGAATTCAACATAACTATAACGAACTGAAAGAATTATAATGGCTTATTTAGAACTTTTGGAAAAAGCTCAATCACAAATCTTGAAGAAAAAAAAAAGCAGAGTATATTCTCACTTTGCATAATCAATGGATATTGGACAAATAAAATGCTAATCATTACTTTTAAAACCTCTATTAACATTTGCAAAGTGCTGCTCTAAAATATATTGTAGGCATTAAAATTAGCAATAACTATATGTATTATTGCATGGGAAAAGAAAGTAAATCAGGATTGTAGGATTCATGGATTAAAGGATAAAACTAGTTAAAAGGTTAAAGGATCTTAACATGTATAGCTTGGAGGAAAGACGAGACAGGGGGGATACGATAGAAACATTTAAATACATAAAGGGAATCAACACAGTAAAGGAGGAGACTATATTTAAAAGAAGAAAAACTACCACAACAAGAGGGCATAGTCTTAAATCAGAGGGGCAAAGGTTTAAAAATAATACCAGGAAGTATTACTTTACTGAGAGGGTAGTGGATGCATGGAATAGCCTTCCAGCTGAAGTGGTAGAGGTTAACACAGTAAAGGAGTTTAAGCATGCATGGGATAGGCATAAGGCTATCCTAACTATAAGATAAGGCCAGGGACTAATTAGAAAATTGGGCAGACTAGATGGGCCGAATGGTTCTTGTCTGCCGTCACATTCTATGTTTCTAGGATATTATTGAACTGTTTATGAAGTCCTAGATATGTTTTCGGTGGGAAATTTTCTTGAAACTAGTTTATTCCCAAAGCTTGCAATGACAAGTGGTTTGGTTAAAGGAATACTGCAGCTATCGTAACTGCCAATATGCTCAGCGGCTATTTGTGAATGGACACCCATGCTTAGACATCTATACGGTTATGTCGCCATTGATATGCAGGCTTTGCACTGGTCTCCTACTTGCTAAAGTTGTCAAGTAGGTAGGTCACTCTTTGTAGCCGTGTGTTAGCACATGTAATCTCATTTATTAAACCAGGTTACCTGCCAAAATGTATACATCAAACGCTCCTGCTGAGCAAATGTTTACAGCAAGGGTTGCCCAAAAGGTAGATCTTCAGATGTTTAAAAACTACAGCTTCCACAATGCTTTGTCATTCTAAAGTCATTTGAAAGGCATGTTCAGCATCATGGGAGTAGTAGTTCTACATCATTTGGGGATCCACCTTTTGAGCGCCCTTTGTTTACAGAATATGCACAGCCATAGCAGGACCAGGCGAGAAGTTGCAGACCTGTGGCATGGGGGGGATTAATCTTAGCTTACTATGTTTGCTTGTTGCAATAGTGGTCAAACTTTAATCAGCCTGGTCAGTACTTTGCTTTGTTAACAGAAAGCAGTCTGAATTTATCACTGCCATTCATGAACTATTCGACATCCAGGTTTTCCAACAATAAAGAATTTAAAATTACCTAAGCTTTCAAACTGAAACATCAGTGAAAAGAAACACATACATACATCAAAACAGTCTCTTTGTTGACACTTCTTTGTGCATGCTGAGTGGGTGTGAATTTTTTTTATGTAGCTCAATTATTCCAGAAAAAAAACAACAACAACAACAACAACAAGCAAAACTACCAACAAATGTAGACTTTGGTTAAAACACTCTTAATGTACCAAACAAAGCCTTTAAAAAAAAAAAGAAAAAGAAAAAAAATGTTTAGTGGCTTATTCATAAAACATGCAATTGTGGAGAATTAAGAAGAGAATCACACATCTTAAAGGTAGTGGTAGGATTCAGCCGGTTCGCGAGAACCTGTTGCCAAAATTTAACAAGTTTGCTGAATCGGTCGCTAACAGGGCTGACTGATGTGTCGACTCCTCAGTCCATGACTGAGTGCCAACACCAGTAGGGGTGCCCTGCAGCTTGGCCTTTATGCCACCGGGTGAGAGGCCCCACCGTGTAGTCTGCCAGCGCCTCTGGTCTCCAGCTCTGCCAGGTGCAAAGCATGGAGTGGAGATCTCACGATCTCCAGCCAATCATAGCGTTGTTGTGGGTTGCCATGACCGGAGCTTGTGAGATCTTGACTGCATGATCATGACTGAAAGCTCTAGTAGGCTACATACCAAGCCCACTGGACCACCAGGAAATGAATTACACACACACACACAAAAAAAAAAAGTGGTTTCAGAAGGCTCGTCACTAAACAAGTCACTACCACACACTCCCACGGTCACCTTCCCCACACACTACCACCCTCCCACCTCACCCTCTGTCACCTTTCCCACGCACTTTAAAGTATTCAAACCATTATCTATTTATAGCTTCATTGGCATGATATACCTAGTTTATTCATTTACTGCTCATTGGCATGGAATACAAGGTTTATGCATTTTACCTTGACCCCCAAAATATGTATGTTTTCTTCAGGCCGCGTTTAGCTCATCTATCCTAGATTGTAAGATCATTTCAGCAAGGTACTTTTAACCCCTTGTGTACCAAGACCTCCTATGACTTTAACCACTACAGTGCACAGTAATGGTTATGGTGCTTAGAATGTCCATTTCATCCTTAAATGAGATCGGGTTTTTAAGCATTAAATCCAATTGAAGTCTGTATAAAAAACAAAAACAAAAAAAAAACATGCTGCATTCAACTCTGTAGCATTAATCCACACCAGTGCAATTTACCAAGCAACTGGAGCAGAAGTACACCTTAACTTGGGAGCAAGTTCGTTGTTTTGTGAGTTAACAGAAAGCTATGTGTATTAAAAGGGCATGTCCCACATAGTTCAGTAACGTGATTCTAACCGTGGTACAGAGCACCATAATGTCACTGTATCAGACTCTTTCTACTCTATCCTTTGAGCCCATTAACAAAGCTTTTTTTTTTCCCATCCACCATGTGACTTGATGAATGGACAAAGGCTTGTGATTAGTCATATGAATTGAAGAACTAAAAAGCAGTGGTTATGTGGGATTTCCAGACAGTATAACGCTAATATCAGTATGTATAGACCATTCAAACCGTGACCTTCCCACATTGACTTAACTGCAACCTTCAAAGCCAATACCAGCAAAATAGAATGGGAAGGCTGGATTTATAATAATGAAAATAAATCATTATTTGCGGAAGAATTTACTAGACGAGGTACAGTGCCTAAAGATATTAAAGGAACACTATAGCTTTACAATGCTTCCTACCTATTTAGGAGTCTATCCTCCCCTTGTCCATGATAGTTTGAAAGGCAATGTTGACTTACCTTTCTTCCATCGCAATACTGGTCTTGCTGAAGCCGCTCTCTGCGTCCCTTGCTGAAATCAAAGACTGATGATCTCAGCCCATAGTGAAGCATTGTGAGGCTAGTGCACATTAGTGGCAAATTACTGCACCAAATTAAATGCTGCTCTAGGAGTAGCATTTGTTAGCTAACAGAGTTTGACTTTGTTCTCACAGAAAAGTGCCTCTCTTGGCTGTGTAGAAGACAGCCACGAGAGGTGTGTTTAACCACTGGATACTAAGAGAAATTGGTCTAGATCAGTTTTTCCTAAACCAGTCCTCAATGTACCCCTATCAGTCCAGGATTTAGGGATTACCCAGTTGTGTATAGGAGGTTTTTTTCTCTCTTTTCTAAAAACACCTTAGACACAACTGGGTAATCCCTAAATCCTGGAATGGTAGGTGGTGCCATGAGGACTGGTTTGGGACCCACTGGTCTAGATGAAAATATGTGTTCTTGGGTAGAACATGGGATTAAAAATAGCGTATAGACAGTTGTCATTAATGGTAAATTTTCAAGCTGGACAAAAGTAGTAAGTGGTGTTCCTCAAAGTTCTGTTCTGGGAGCGCTTCTATTTAACATATTTCTAAACTATCTTGAAATAAGCATTGAAAGCCATGTTTCAGTGTTTGCAGATGACAAACTCTGTTAAGTAATACAATGTGAGCAAGATATTAAATTGCTGCAGAGGGATTTAGGTAGATTGGGGGACTGGGCATTCAAAATGCAGATTAAATTTAAATGTAGAAAAATTCAAAGTTAAGCACTTCGGCGTAAAGAATGCACAAGCCACTTACACCCTAAACGGTAGTAAATTAGGGACAACAATACACAACAAGGATTTGGGAATTGTTATAGAAAATAAACTGGGCAACAATGTGCAATGTCAATCAGCAGTGGTTAAGACCAGTAAGGTATTGTCATGTATAAATAGGAGCATCAATTCTCAGGATGAAAATATAATCTATAAATCACGTATAAGACCACACCTTGAATATGCTGTGCAATTTTGGGCACCTGTTCTAAAGAAGGATATTATCTGTTCTAAAGAAGGATATTATGAAAAAAGAAAGTGCAAAGGCGGGCTACAAAATTGATCAAAGCAATGGAGCATTTTATTATGAAGAAGCGTTAACAAAAAGTGTTGGGAAAAACTGCGCCTCAGAGGGGATATGATAACATTATACAAATATATTTCGGGTCAATACAAACCATTGTCTGGAAATATATTCATAAACAGGGCTATACATGGTGCACAAGGTCATGCGTTTAGATTGGAAGAAAAGAGATTTAGTCTAAGGCAAAGGAAAGGTTTTGTTTTTTTACAGTAAGAACAATAAGGATGTGGACTTATATTCCTGATAAGGTGGTTTTATTAGAGTCTGTACAGATGTTTAAACAGCAATTGGATAAACACTTGTAAAAATTAATACTCAGGGATGTGGTAATAGCTTGTTGATCCAAGGAAGGAGGAATTTTTTCCTAGATTTTTGCAAAATTGGAAGAGCTTCAAATTGTTTTTTTTTTTTTGTCGTTTTTTGGATTTTTGGTTTTTGGACCCGCAAAAGCAATTGTGAGAAAGGTTGGACTTGATGGACGCATATCTCTTTTCAGCTACGTAACTATACAATGGAAATATGTACTTAAATGGCAATGTTTTACATTGCAGGGTTAAAACTATAGGGCCACCTCATTGAGCTGAAGTGAATTGGGTGCCTTTAGGATTGGCATACCTAGAGTAAAAATTGTTTTACAAATTAGGGAAGGGAAAATTATATTTAACAAAGGGCTAGGTTTCAATGGACTATTCATGATTAGGTCCAATGCTGAATAAAACAGGTTGGTTTTTCATGGTGTTGTGACTTACTTTTAATTTGAATTTGCAATAAAAAGTTTAAAGCTGTGATTAATCCGCTGGGTTTTTTTTTTGGTTTTTTTTGTATTAGTTAAAATTACAACAAGCTTACAAAAACTGATTTCAGATTTTAGTCTTTACACGATTTATATTTTTTTTTACCAATTAATTTACATTTTCATGTACCGTATTTATCGGCGTATAACACGCACCGGCGTATAACACGCACCTCATTTTCAGAAGGAAATTCCAGGAAATTTCCCCCCCTCCCACAGTATTCCCCTCCCCCCTCCCCCCTTAGTGCCCCCCCCCTTTCCATAGTATTCTTCCCCCCCCTCCTATAGTATTCTCCACCCCCTCCCATAGTGCCCCCCCCCATAGTGCCCCTAGTGCACTTTCCCTCCCCTTGTCCCATAATTACTTACCTGTCTTGAAGCGTGGGCCGGCTTCACAGCGCGCACCGCGGTACTGGAACTTCAATTTCAGGTTCTGGTTTCCGGCGGGACTGAAAGGAAGTGTGCACACTTCCTTTCAGTCCCGCCGGAAACCGGAACCTGAAATTAACGTTCCAGTACCGCGGTGCGCGCTGAACACCGGCCCACGCTTCAAGACAGGTAAGTAAACATGGTATATCGGCGTATAACACGCACCCATCATTTTCCCCCTATTTTCAGGGAGAAAAGGTGCATGTTATACGCCGATAAATACGGTACTCTCTTATTTATCCAGACTACTCATTTGATGTTTCTTCTCTGTTTTTACATCTTTAATGGAGTTGTACTTTCATGCCAAAGGGACAGCTATTGGGGCCGGCTCAACTAATAGTTAACTGTTACCAATTACCATGTAACTATTGCATCAACGCAGATGATTTAGGATTAACTTTAATGGTTCACAAAGAATTCCTGAATGAGACCTCCAATCAAAATCAAATATATTTTTCTAGGAACCATAAATCATCAGTTGTCAGTAAATCAAATGGTTCTTCCACAAAAAAAAAAAAAAAAGCCATATGCTCTTAACATTACAAAACAGAACCTTTACATACATATACATTCCTCACAGTATAAGCCACAAATAGTTGAATATGCACCATGCGCGATTTTCTCTCCTATAATTCTAATGTGCAGCTTCCGGCCATACAGCCTGACCTATTGTTCTAGTGTTTTTTTGTCAGCTCCACATACATACAATGTAATAGTCATACGCTCTGTTTTCTTTTTCTTTTTTGCCAGGAAAGGGGGAAAAAAAAAATAATGCAAAACAAAAGATTTTAAAGGCCAACACTAGCACATCACAACAAAGGATGACTTGTTGATGCTACAAAAGCAAGCAAACTTATGTTCTGCTTTTTCATGGCTATTGAAAAGATGTTTACTAGTTTCCGGACTTGTGTAGCATTGTCAGAACATACAAGAAAGAGGAAGAAAAATAAATAAATAGAAGCCCAGGTACCTCTGCAAAGCAGCTTCCCAGTACATGTTCTGAGTGGGAATTGAAATGTAATATTCCTCTTAGAAGACTTTAGAATCCCTGGCAAGCTTATCCCATACAAATAGCTTATGAAAAACACCCTTAAAGGGACACTATAGTCACCCAGACCACTTCAGCTCAATGAACGTTTACACAGAGCAAGCGCAGCAGCAGACAAGTTAGGTTGAGCAGCAGGTAGCCAGATAACGTACAGACCTAACATGGCTCCTCACTGAATTGTTTATACATCATTAAAAATACATTTCAGGGGGGGGCGTGGCCTGGCAGCTCGAGGGAATGGTTGTGTGAGCCGTCAGCTCCAACGAGGGTATACAATATACAGCGATTAGAACCGCATTACTGACCGTTATCAGCTACCAAATATAACCACCTGTCCTCTGAAAGCACCATGGCACAAAGGTCAGCAAAAAGGAGCAAAATGCGCCCAGCTACGCTGCAGATCGCGGCACTTACTTCCCCGCGACGGTCTCCACAAAATGGCGCCGGCGGCCCTTCATCACCCACAGCGTGCTCAGACAGGAGTGACAGCACCTCCATCTCGCTGGGAATGACTTTACCAGCATCTGAAACTACTATTCACAGAATGCTGCAAGAGCTGCAACAATCTCTTCAGGCAGATTTCTCTAAGCTAGCCCGGGATGTAAGGGCAGATATCCAAGCAATTGGAGAAAGAACATCTTTATTGGAAGACAAATCAGAGGAAATAATTGAGGCCCATAACACACTAGCAGGGGCCTATGACTCTTTGGAAGAAAAAGTCGCCTTCCTCACAGCAAAAATAGCTGACCATGAAGATCGAGACAGGCGCAACAACATACGCCTGAGAGGAATAACTGAAGATATTGGGCCATCAATGCTGAGGGAATACGCCACAGTCCTCTTTAAAACCCTATGCCCGGAACTTACTGAAAGGGATCTATGCCTGGACCGCATCCACAGATTGCCGAAGCCCAGATTCTTAGCACCATCTGTACCCAGGGATGTAATCACTCGGGTGCATCATTTTACGGCTAAAGAACAGATTATGCGAGCAGCACGGAACACCAACAACATGCCAGCACAATATACGGGAATCAAGCTATTTGTGGACTTGTCAGCTGCTACCCTAATGAAGCGTAAAGAATATGTACCGATAACCAAAGCGCTGAGAAACGCCGACATCCCCTACAAATGGGGTTACCCCACATGTCTCCTTCTTAAGAAAAACGGCACAGATCACCAGATAAAGTCCATACCAGACGGGATGAAGCTTTTGAAAGACTGGGGCATTACTGTCGAACTAACAGAAGAGGAGGCCCATACTAAAGATACTCGCAGGTCGCCCACGAAAATCTCTAAAGATTGGACTCACATGGCTAAACACAAATGAGACTGTACATCATTAGTCGCCGGCCGGCACTAACTTACTTGCTATCTTACATGAAGATCCACGACGACACGTGAGATTGATTGTGCACACTAATTTGGTTACCATATGTTATACCCTGATCAATATATCAGATATGTTTAATATGTTTATGGTTTTCATCTGTATGACGCATCTTTGCTCACTAAGTAACAAATCAATAACAGGTTCTTATTTTTTGTTATTTTTATAATTATGACTGTACTATAAGAGATTAATGAGAACACCTAAGGACCAACCAGTGGTAGCTAGAATCGTTAATATCCAAGCACAGTCTAAAGATAACAGAGGTCAACCGTTTTATATACAATTACCCTCCCCCACTCTGGCTCTATTGGGCCGATATTTTTTGTTCTAATGCCGAACATTATGTTCTGGCATGTCCTGATGTATATAGTTGCCTTATGGCTGATTGTTTTTTCCCTATCTTTCCCATATCATCCCCCCCCGTCACGGACTACGCTTTCATGTACCAATGTAGAACAACTTTCGTTGATTATTAGCAAATGCAAATACGCACATGCGTGTTTACCCCCCGCCATGACATTTGTCTCGTGCATATACCCAGGGGCAATATACATGATAAAATATGCAGATCATAATAGGTCAAACTCAGATACCCTAATCTATAGACGACGCCTAAAGGTATCAATATATATAATACAAGGGGACAAAGATTGTGAGGAGGTGCTAAACACACAGATTTCATATCAACATCAACCATGGCTTTGACCATTCTGTCCCTTAACGCCAAAGGCTTAAATTCCCCCCACAAAAGGAGACTAGCCCTAGAGGAAGCAGTTAAGCAAAAAGCGAGTATCGCCTTTTTTCAAGAAACTCACTTTCTTAAATCTAGTGCACCTAAATTTAGTTCCAAATCGTTCCCGACGGGATTTCACGCAGGATACCGTAAAAAGAAAAGGGGAGTATCTATATTGATTCACAAAGATGTGGCCTTTTCGACCCATAAAATAGTACGGGATAAAGATGGTAGGTTCCTTCTTATACAATGTCTCATAAACAATGCACCATATACACTTATAAATATATATGGTCCCCACGACAACCAACTGGATTATGCAAACAAAATGATCTCGTTGGCTCAATCCCACTCGTTTGGGACACTAATCATGGGAGGGGATACAAATTTTGTACTAGACAGTGGATTAGATACAACCTCCGAGAACTCTGTCGCAAAGGCATCAGCTCAAAAACGCTCTAATATAGCGGCACAACTCAGATCAGTAATACACACAGCAGGACTGTTGGACATATGGAGAGTATTGCATCCCTCAGATAAAGACTACACGTTCCACTCCCAAGTACACAATTCATATATTCTCGTATCGATCGATTCCTGATACATACATCCACAACACCGAACATACAAACAGCACACATCGGGATAATAACATGGTCCGACCATGCTCCAATTACTATATCAATACAAGAGAAATGTTCCAACATTGGACGAGGTACATGGCGTCTCAATGAAACGCTCCTGAAAGATCCCCAGATCCTGACCCAAATCAAAGACGATCTAGATTCCTATTTTGAATTAAACACTACTCAGCACTCTTCCATAGATATAATTTGGCAAGCGCATAAGGCAGTAGTACGGGGGCTATTTATTAAACATGCCAGCCGCGCAAAAAAGGAAAGAGAAAAAACGTATAATAACCTCATCAAAGACATAGTAACCCTCACACATGCCAACAAGACGAGCCCCACACTGCAACAATATAGTGAACTGCGGAAACTCCAACATAAACTACATGAACTAGACTTAAACAAAACCAATTATATATTGAAGAGATGTAAATACAAATTTTTTGCCCATGGGAACAAATCTGGTTCTGTATTGGCATCCAAGCTAAAAGCACGCATGGCTAACTCCCGGGTGGCCTGGCTGCTATCTCCGAATAAATGCAAAGTGACCAACCCCCAAAATATTGTGGAAGAATTTGCGCAATATTATAAAACATTATATAATCTTCGGGATGACACGAACACACATACCCCATCTGTGTCTCACATACAAGAATTCTTGTCCTCAGTTGAAGTTCCTACGTTAACGCAAAAAGAAATCGACCTTCTAATACAACCGATCACCGAAACAGAATTGTTAAATGTGATCAACCAATTGCCAGCACATAAATCACCAGGCCCAGATGGCCTGCCTAACATATATTACCAAACTTTCTCCACAAACCTCATCCCCTCTCTTGCAATGCTTCTGAATCATTGTTTTATTACAGGCAATATGCCAGCCGAGATGTTACAAGCCCATGTATCCACGTTGCCAAAACCGGGCAAGTCACCTACACTATGTCAAAACTTTAGACCCATATCGCTTCTAAATTGCGACACAAAACTCTATGCGAAAATTCTAGCTGAAAGAATGAAAAACATATTAACACGTATCGTTCATAACGACCAGTCAGGATTTGTCAAAAATAGGCAGGGTTCGGACAATACGAGAAAAATCCTGAATGTTCTCTCCCATATGGAATCAAAGAACATGGAGGGCCTTCTCTTAGCGCTGGACGCGGAGAAGGCCTTTGACAGACTAAACTGGAGCTACATGACAAAGGTCCTAGAAAAATTTGGATTTCCTACTGCTTTTATACAAGGAGTCTTAACTTTATATACCAACCCCACTGCTAGAGTGTCAAATGCGGGTTTCTTATCATCGCCCTTCCCGATAACGAATGGCACACGCCAAGGATGCCCCTTATCGCCCCTATTGTTTGTGTTGTCATTGGAACCTTTAGCATACAAAATACGAAACAGTAAAGAAATTACAGGGATTCACATATCTAACAAAGAATACAAATTGTCTATGTTTGCAGACGATGTTCTGATCTCTCTATCCAACCCAACACAATCACTCCCCCACCTCATGCGCATTCTAGAAGAATATAGTGCAATCTCATACTATAGGCTGAATCGGACTAAAACACAAGCACTACCAATACGACTTGCATCACACAATGTGCAAGCACTAAAAGAAAGATTTTCCTTTGACTGGAGGCACACACACATAACATACCTAGGTATTAAAATAGCATCCACTCTTAGGAGCATAATCACACATAATCTATCTCCTCTACCGCTAATGTGTAAGCAACTACTTCATAAATGGAAAGGAGTTATGCTTTCATGGTTAGGTAGAATCAACGCAGTTAAAATGGTGGTACTCCCAAAGCTGTTATATGTGTTTCGGATGTTGCCGATCCCATTGTCGCCTACTCTAATCAAACATATACAACGCACAATTACAATGTATATATGGGAGCAGAAAAAACCAAGGTTACCACTGTCCCTCTTACAGACCCCAGTAAAAAATGGGGGACTTGGAGTTCCCAATATTCTCCACTACCAGAAGGCAGCTATACTGGAGACGGCAGTTAAACTCCATGCCCCAAAGCATATGATACAATGGGTAGACTTAGAAAATGAGTACAACCCGAAGGGCTCAGTAACAGATCATATGTGGACGCCCAAAAGTCTCAGAGACAATGCGCGCTCCTTACTACCACTATCGAAATTTTCGGTTCAAGCATGGGATTACCTGCACCGGAATAGCAAAAATGAACATAAATTTTTACCTTGGGCCCCATTAACTTCGTTAAACACGATTTCTCCCTGGCTATCACTGAGAAAATGGAGAGATTTAGGAATCCTACGTATTAATGACCTATGCAAACATGACAACATCATACCATTCCCAGAATTACAATCCACCTACAAACTACCCCACTCTTATATATTCCCCTATCTCCAATTAAAAAGCATAATAGAAGATAAGGTAATCAAGAATGTGGAAAAAGAGCAAACCCCCAGTAAGAACCTACTCTTATTGTACGAAAGATGCCACAAAACACCAATAAAAAACAAAACTTTATCTATGGGTTATTCAGCATTGTATGAACAACTCCCTGCTCCAGATTTTAAATTCAAGTCCCAATGGGAAAAAGAACTTCATTTAAATTTTACTGATGACCAATGGTTAAAATCATTACTAGCGTTAAAAGGAACAACTTCTTGCTACTCCCATATAGAAGCCCATAAGAAGTTATTATTTAGGTGGTACCTAACGCCAGATAGGCTTAATAGAATTTATCCGGGCTCCTCGAATCAGTGTTGGAGATGCGCCCATGACATAGGCACTATGTCCCACATTTGGTGGGATTGTACTCTTATTGTCCCCCTCTGGGAAGAGGTTGAAAACCTATGGTACAAGATTCATTCCCAAACACTAAATCTAACGCCGAAGGTATGCCTCTTTCTAGTTATGCCTGAAGACATATCCCAACCTGATAAACAATTACTCGCAATAATGATTATGGCTGCGCGTCACCTCATTGCCAATCACTGGAAACAAAACACATGCCCATCATTAACTTTGTTGCATCGAAGTATTCAAATGTTTCTAAACTACGAACTAATGTCTGCACACACACCCAAGCAAACGCAAAATGCTCATTATAGCTGGCAACAATGGAACCTCAGACATACAGAATAAATAGGAGATAGAGATGGGGCATGCCGTTAGACGAGCTACATTGTAGAAATCTTCATATAGGACACTATGATGTACTACCCCTAAAGTGCTAATATAATCTGTAATACAATCTGTGGCACATCTTGTACAATGTACAATATCTGTAATGCGTATTCTGTGACATGTACAACTGTATAAAATTTGCGGATCCGTGATCCACCTTTTTATTCCCCTGTTCCCTTTTTCTTTTCTGTATCCCATACCCCTTACCTATTGAAAAAGAAGAAAATCTTTCAATAAAAATCAAGTTTGAAAAAAAAATACATTTCAGTTTTCTGAATGTAGCTAAAGGACAATGAGCTATGTAGGGTACAGTCAGAATGCTGATGAGACAAATACATTTTAAACTGTAATTTAGACATGTGTCAACACACTCCGCTTATACTGTAGAGTGCTTCAAGCACGGATATCCTGGAAACAGAAGGCAGATATCTTCCACTGATCATGGTGGGCTCTTAAGGGATTAAAAACAATGTGATCTATTCTAGGAAATCTCCGGAGATGTATGCAAAGGGAAGTTGAACTACTTAAATCAGTTTGTAAACATATATCATATATTGGGTAGGACATGTCTAGTGTGCAAGCCATTTGCAAACGCTGAAAGGTGACCTCAATCTATAAAATAAGGTCTCAGCCAGTTGTGCATTATAAATGTGGATAGATGTGGATATTTAATTGCAATGCAACAAAACATGTGGGGTCAACAATCTGTCAGTGCTTTCAATTGGAAAATATAGGAGATGGCATGAAGCTTTACTGATGGAAGCGGTCTGATTTCGGCACTCCAACGTGCAAAGTAAAATAAATATATTAATTAAAATAGAAAAAACACACAACATGTATGCAAAAAAAAAAAAAAAAAAAAAGTTAAGGGGCGGGGCCGGGCCGCCGAGCTGAGCGGTCGCAGGCCAGCTCGGCTCCTGCAAATGGAGGCATAAACAGCCTGTTAATCGCGATTTTGGGAGAATCCACCGGCGAAATCTGCGACCCCCAGCGACGACGGGCTGCCTGAACTGAGGAGAGGCTTGCTGGAGACAGTTTTAGTCCCTCGGAGGATGGGACCCGCCACAAGAGACGGGACCCATACTGGCGGTGAGTGCAGTGGACGGCCGCCGCGGCACTATCCTGCCTGACGGAGCCCGACAGGCGTGGGGAATTGTGCGGACCCGGCCCTGTTCCCCCCCCTGTGGGCCGGGGGGGTGATCCCGGTCCAATCCCAACCCCAGCCATGCTTACCAGCCACCAGCTCTCTGCACAAGCGTCGCCATGCCGCCCGAGACCCGCACACAAGATGGCGGTGACCACATGTACAAGACCTACACACTCAGACGCAGGAAGACCTGCAACAATCATCCGACCTGGCACACAGGGCACTACCAAGCTTGGACTCAGACACCCGGAGATACTCCCACCACAGGGAACTCGACGCACACCGCCCACGGGTATTGCATGGCCGAGAGGCCCGCACACGCTTCATCTGAGCTGGGTGCTCACCGAGAGGAATCCCCTCCACAGCCTGCCGTACACCCAGGGAGAAGCTAAGGGCCCGGCGGAACCCTGGGCCCACGGACCTGTCGATGGGTCCAACGGCACAAAGGCACGAGTGCCCACCAAGGCCTCAGGCAGAAGGTGAGCGGACCTCAGAAGCAGCACAGTCACGTCGAAGATCCCGGTCAGCGGCCTAAAGGCATCAGACGCAAGTGGGACTCCGGATCCAGATTTGGCCCCCGGTCGCTGGACAGCTTAAGGACTAACCTGAGTAAAAGACCGATGGCCGTATTTACCCCTCTCTGTGGACTGATGTACCCCAACTTAGCCCTAATTGCTTGACTATCCTCAATTAACAGACGCCGGGGTAGACATGCTGGCCTAGCCTCTTTAATCTTGAATACCAACTCAGCACTATGTCCTATAATAGCAAGTCTACTTAAACCGGTTGCTCCATTATCAGCGCGTCTGACGCTAGCATTAACATTAACGTAATTTCTATACATGTCACTGCAGTTACATAATATGTCACAGTCTTGGGCTTGGGCAGGTATCTATCTCACTATTGCTCCTAGAGCCATCCTGGTTGCTGAGCCTAGCGCAAGCTCTCAGCGTGTTTAAACTCATGTTGCAGTATAACAATTAATCGCCTGTTATTAATATATGCTGTCGAATTATATGTATCTTACACACAGTACTCTGAACCCTCTACGTTAAGCTTGTCTATAAAATATAAAAACGAGGCTGTTAATCTGAGGAGATAATGCACTGTACAACGATATCTATAACCTGTATAACCCCTGCAAGTCTCCCTCTCTTTATTCTGTTCCACCATAATCTATGCCTCAATAAAAGAAAGATTTACAAAAAAAAAAAAAAAAAAAAAGTTAACACTCTATACATTACTCCATTACTAATGGAACAGGTTTTTGTTTTTTTTGGTTTTTTTTATTGTATTAAATATATGCTAGTCAATTCTCAGCAGCATTCATCTGGTGAGACAGTAACACATATTGCCATAGGAATAGAGGAATGGAGTAACAAACATCACTCAGTGTGTCTGTGCCACTCAAGATATACGCCACCTGCTTTGGGAAGTATTCTCATGCCAAGAGCTATTGGTTTTGGGGAGCAGGAGGCAAGATAGACCTGTAATATATCATTACAGTAGCACCCGCAAACAAGGTACGATGGCAAGAAGGTTTGTAAATCAATCCTATATGATCGTTAGAGCAGGGTCCTCTTCAACCTATCGTTCCTGTAAGTTTTCTTGTAATTGTCCTATTTATAGTTAAATCCCCCCTCATAATATTTTAAAGCGCTACAGAAACTGTTAGCGCTATATAAATGGCAATACTACTACTAATAAATATATAATCTCAAATCATAAATTATTAAATGCTTTTTGAGTTGATCAGTCAAGTGAATTATGAACGTGGGATAGGGTTTTTTTGTTTTTAAATCAGGGGCGGATAAATTTAAAATATATGAACCTTCTACCTCATTGCGCCCAGTTCTATTCAATCTTTGTATCAGCATCAACAAACACGGGTGAGCAAACGGGAAGCGAAAGGCATGATGAAAATGTGCTCTCTTTTTTAAGTTGTCCCATACAGGACTGGCCTTAGGGGTGTGCGAGCTCTGCGGCCGCACAGGGCGCCATGGCAACTCTGTCACTCACAGGCCGGCCCGAGTAATGTGTCTGCAGTGCAGAGCAAGTCATGTACATAGTGCTGTGTACTTGACTTGCAAATTATGAAGAGAGCCGTGACCAGGAGAGAGAGAAGGTCAGGAGCACGGAGGAGGAGCATGCTCCGCCTTCACAGTCATTCGTGGAAGGATCCGCACAGTGAGTGTGAGGGAGGAAGTCAGTGCTTTGAAATCAAAGTCGGCAGACTGGGACACGGTCAGGAGGATCCAGGGAGCAGCAAGCAGCACGCTTTGTGAATCTGCTTATTCTTGTTGTTTACTATTGCTTTTTTATTTTATTTTTTATTAAATAGATTGTTTTTTTTTATTTTTTTATTTTTTAAGGGTGGCAGGTGTTTTTGTGTGTGGGGGGTTTGCAAAAGGGGGAGCAGGTTTTCTACCTGGGATTTTGGGGAAGGGGGGGGTGGTTTAGGGAGGAGCAGAAGTTTTATAGAAGGGGGATAGTGGTTTTGGTGTAGGGGAGGGGTTTTGAAGAAGAGGGGGCAGGTGTTTCTGGTGAAGTGGCAGGAGAAAGGATTGTGTTGAAGGGGGCAAGGGTTTTGTGGAGGGGGCATGGGTTTTGTTGACGTGGAAGCAGGGAATTTGTAGAGGGGGCAGGGGTATAGTAGAGGGTGGCAGTGGTTCTTGTGGAGGAGGAAGGTTTTTAGTGATATGTGTACATTGCTGTATAGTAGATATATGTAATTATGTATAATGATTGCATGTATTTTGTTAAAGGGGAGGAGGAACTTTGTAGAAAGGGGGGCAGGGGTTTTGTAGAAAGGGGGGCAGGGGTTTTGTAGAAAGGGGGGCAGGGGTTTTGTAGAAAGGGGGGCAGGGGTTTTGTAGAAAGGGGGGCAGGGGTTTTGTAGAAAGGGGGGCAGGGGTTTTGTAGAAAGGGGGGCAGGGGTTTTGTAGAAAGGGGGGCAGGGGTTTTGTAGAAAGGGGGGCAGGGGTTTTGTAGAAAGGGGGGCAGGGGTTTTGTAGAAAGGGGGGCAGGGGTTTTGTGGAAGGGTTTGTAGTAGGCGGAACAGGGTTATTGTAGAAGGAGCAGGGGTTTTGCTGAAGGGGGGGTGCCACGAGATGGGCTCGCACAGGGCGAGGGTGATAAGACCATCATGTGGACGTTGTATGTGATATGGATGTTGTAAACGTTCAATAAGGGCAATATAAGAGTAAATACACGTGTAAAATTAAACATACATGCATGGTTTTAAAATCCACCTACAATTGACAAAACATTATTTAGTTGCAAAGTTAAAGTTATTGTAGCTATATATCCATCCGTGGTTTTCTATGATCCAGTGAGCAGGCGGAGACTGATGTGTTCAGGGTTTAGATTAGAAGGTATTTGAAAGAAAGACACCGTGTTTCCTTTTGTTACGGCAGAGAGCAGAACTGTCTAACTAGGAACAGAAAATTCCCCAAGATATATTTCCAAATCTCCAAATGCCAATTATGTGAAAGTTTGACAACTGGTTCATGTACTGTCAAAAAGAAAAAAATATAAAAACGCAGCCAGAATAATTTATTTTTACTAAAGCAGTTGAATTTTAATATGCAATCTAAATGATCCTGTTTTTTCCCCTTTTAGAAACATTGACTTTCCTACTATCTATTTTATACATGTGTTTTAAACTGATAACACATCAATAAATAACTTGATTAAGTTGCTTAATGTACTTTGTGACAAATAGACTTCTTTGATCCCCACGATTTAATCTTCAAGCTTGTTGCAGGTTAGAAAATGTCACATATTCTCCCATGCTGTTTGTGCTGATACAGGATGTTTAAAAAGACTGGCTGAAGAGAAAGGAGGGGGTTACTTTGTGCTGTGAAGAAGGAAGCCATGAGTGATAGGTTACAACACTGATAAGACATTTCTTATCTTGGCCACATTAGTAACTAGCAAAATGTAATGTTTGCCAAGTCAAGGCAAACTGCAGAAGAAGCAGTGTGACATACTTCCGGATTATAGAAAATGTCACAAATTGGGCAAGGAAGACTATAAAAGCAAATTAGAAGTCTCTGGCACCAGCAAACCCCTTAAAGGGACACAAACATCCAAATAAATATATATATTTGTAAAAATCAGCGTTTAGTAGTTATATCCCCCAATATGCATTTTTTTTCATTGGGGGATGTATTATTTATAAAAAAAAAAAAAATAAAAAAAAAACTTGCAAAAGTTGCAGAAGCCTTTGTAAGCCCTTACAGACGTACCAATGCAGCTCAATGAGAAGGTATTGCAAGGAAAGTGGCTCTGGGCAATTGCTGCCTCTTGAGTTTAGCTCCACCTAGATATACATCCAGGAAGTAAGAGGACTGGTTGACTGATTGACAGACCGTGACATGTAAGTAAAAAAAAAAGGTTAATTTATAAAAAGGGCTAATTTCTATTGAAATCTGAGGATACACGGTTATCACATAAAGCTAGCTTTAGGCTTTTTGAGTGCATTTGATAGGTCTTGGTCTTAGCATCATGCTGCATTTAATCCACGTTCAAATTTTTCTAGTTTTGTTTATTTTACAGCAGTTCCATTTATCCTCTATGATGAAAGGAACTGCGGTTGGAAACCAAATGACAAAAAGTAATCCATAAACTGTTCATGGACAAAGCTGTACCAGATATAAAACCTTTTGCACAAACAAGCTGGCATGGATCGTTCTTGCAATATGAATATGCAACAAAACAACAAACAAAATCAATGATCAATTTTGATACTAAATGGCACGATTTTGGGCTTTTTATCTTACCTGCCGTGGGCATGAAAGTCCAAATGCACAAACTGGTCTTCATGCGATACCGCTCTTTTGGCACGTTGGTGTTTTTGGTGTAACGAGTCCGTATCGTAAGACAACCCTTCATAATGCTTAATGAATTTATTCAGTGGATTACCATATTGACCTGAAGTGAAATAAAATAATTAGATTACTAGAATGTAAATAAATTATTTCTCAAATCGACTATACCAAATCTACAAGATGTAAACGAACGTTCCGTCAAAATGTGGCAAATTAATAAATAAGTCTGAAATAACAGTCCGGAATCCAAATCTGAACAGTGTTGCAAAGTTACAAAAACATTTAACACTGAAGATTTATCATGGATAAAAAAAAAATAAAAAAAAAAAATAAAAAAAAAAAAAACTTTTACAGTTTGTTTTGATCTTTACTCAGAGTCAAAAATAAGGAAGATGGAGCAGTAAGCCCAAATCCTGTAATCCAAGAATGATAGCACACAGAGCAGAGAACACAATAATTGATGCAATCCGATTCAATCAGTATCGCACAACTCCTCAAGCATTATAACAGACACAATAGGATTCTGAGCCGAGAGGCCTATGTGTAAAGCAGTACTTTCAATAAAATTTTCTTTCACTAACATTCGTTGAAAAGATTGCATGTATATCTTCTCGGTGTATTATTTTGTAATACATAAAAGTAAATAGAATTGATGCATTTCCTGGCTTACACTTTTTAAAAAATATATTTTTAGTCATATACATCACCAATCCAATCGTGTGATGATCAAGAACAAGGCAGTTTGAACCAACCTCAGTATCATGTCAGTGTCACGCACCTCAAAGAACAGCTGCCTTGCACATGGTCTTAGGTCAGGAAAACAAAGTTTCTGACCAAAGGGAATACAAATATGGCCATACCCATGGACCAAAGTTAAACCAAAGTAGAGACTATATTACATTAATTTTTTTTTTTTGCCAGTTTTCCTTTATAACATATTGAGTAACAATTATAGCAACAGATTTTTTTAATGTCACATTTTTCCAGATCGAGGTCATTTTGAATATGCATCATAATGTTGAAACATTCAATGGCAATAACGAAAAATAAGGTTTCTTGTTGCATGTTTTGTCTACAGTCCATGAAAATTGTCATTTCAAGGTTGCTACCAGCTCAACACAATCCAGGAAAAAAAAAAAGTTAGCAGGAAATCTTACTCTGCTTTTATTAAAAAATAAATAACTAAAAGAAAATATGAGGACATGCTTAAAGACCATTTTTTTTTTTTTTTTAAGTGCATTACATGTGTTTAGTGGCAGTGCCATTTTAAAACACAGAATTTGGGGTATACCATACCTGGCAGTTATGGTGTTGCCTTTACAAAGTGATAACTAGAGTTCATGGTGTCTACCATGGTGTCTACCATGGTGTCATTTTTTTTTTTTATATTCTTTATTTTTGTTGTGCATTGTATTACACATATGCATATCCGTCATTTTAGAAAGATAAACAGATATTGTACTTATTACACATATACAGTGATTGTGATTATGCACATTTTTTGTTTAAGTATATCATGAGTGAGTCCTTAGGGGGCTTCTGTTGAGTATGGTGCATGGTACACTGGTGATGTCTGTTCGAGCCCAGGGCGGGTGGTACAAGAGGTGCACGTTCCTAGGGCAATGTAGGGGTTTATTAGTCGGTTGAATTTGCTCATGTGTGAGCAAGCTTGGGACCGTGTACAGTAGTTAGATCAAGTGATTTCTGCACTTTGGTGTCGGTAGTGTAAGTGCAGCCCTCCCCATTTCAGGGGTGGAGGAGCGGATTACCTTCGTGCATGGCTGACCAGTCGGTGGAGGTGTTGCCCCTAACCAAGGTAGTGGGGGGGCTTACGATTCAGTGACTGATTATGTGTGGCTGTATGAAACCGGACTAGGGCCATAGATGGCATTGCTTCATGAGTGCTTGGTTGTGTTACAGTGAGTCTGGTCTCTCTATTCCTAGGTGACCCAGGCCAAAGATTGTATCCTCGTATGAGTGATTCTACAGTAATAAACAAAAATAAATAAAAACATACGGAAAAAACAGGTAACCAAAATCATATCAATAAAACTTTACAAATCTGCAACTTTGCAGCCTAGGGCTGCTGGATCAGTGAGGCCCTGTGGTCACCCCAGTGGGTTTGGGTTAGGGCTGGTGGTGTCCCTGCCAGTCAGGTGTCAGGCGGGCTGTCAGCTGCAGTTCTTGGCACAAATGGTACCACATTGGATGGGTCCCATCCGTGGGCGCGATTTGAGTCTGCTGGGGCTGCCGTTGCCTCCTGCATGTCTAGAGCTACGAGGAACGCTGGCATATCAGTCCCAGCTTTTGTATGGTCCCCTTGTGTGAGACAAGGAGGGATCGTGGCATTCCCCACCTGTAGGACACTCCTGCTGCCCGCAGTCGGGCGGTGACAGGGTTCAGGGATTTTCGCCATTGCAGTGTGGCTTTGGATAAGTCCTGGTAAAAGGACAATTGTGAGTCTTCAAATGCAAGTGGGGTCTTGTTCCTTACCGCTTACCTTGTTCATTTTAATGTCCGCGCACTGCGATATTTTGGAGATGTTATTTCATTAGATTAAGGGAAATGCTGTATAACATAATGGAGTCTGGTATTTATCAAGTACTGCCTTGAATTAGCTTTCAAGTTACTCTCTTCTGTTTTAACCATTTTATAAACAGAATGTATTTGAACAGTTTCATTGTATATAATAATGTGTATAGTATATTGCCAAACAGAGCAAGTATAACACTTAGCTTATGGGTCTTACTTCTTTAAACAGAGACAAAAAAAAATTAAAAAAATTAAAAAAATTAAAACCAGCACTGCTGATAATTCCCATTTTGCATATATTAATCTTCTATTAATAACCCTGTATGAGAGTAGCCATGAGGAGTGCTCCAACAGGCCAGAGACTTTAGAGATACTCCATGCTGGGTACAAGCAGATCGATCAAAGTAATTAATGAGCATGTGCTTAATGGTAGAAACCTGAACTGCCATGCAGCCCTCTGAGGGACAGAGTTGCTTAACCCTGATTTTAAGGATTTAAAAAGGCAAACCACAACAACAACAAAAAAAGTCAAATTACAATTTTACTTTTTTTTTTTTTTTTTTTTTAAGCGGATGCAAATCAAGCAACAAAATTTGTGCTGCATCTACTGCCTTCAGATGGAGGACATCAACGCAAAACATCATGGCTGCATACGAACTTTTGACCGAACACAAAAAATGCAAGTGCAGTAATTAAACGGATTTTAAGTACTTCTAAGTTTGGATGAAAAACATCAACACCTAGTCCCATAAGTGGCTACAAGGCATATCAAGGCAATGATGTTCGGTAGATTCCAGAACAAGTTGCCATCTTCATTTTGAGCCAATACTCAAATACTCATATCCTGGACAATATATCGGATTAAGACTACCTTTAACAACCTGCAGTGGAGCATATTGTTTGCCGTGGATCTCCCCCCTCCCCACTATGAACAGTTATTAGGATGAAACTTGCCATTTTGGTTCCTGGTTCAAACTACTAAAGAAAGCATTGTCCTTAAGGAAGGACATCTGTTGTTTTTTTCCTTATCTCCTTGTAGCTACTTGTTCCGTTGAGAACATCCCAGTAAATGGATTCTAATGTCCTCTAATCTTTTGTCCCTCTGGGTCCGATACGGCTCTGTGTATTCATTTATCTTTCATGCATGACAGTTTTTCTTCATCTGTATTCTTCTGTCATTTTTTTTTTTTCCCCTGTAGTGCTGAAAACGTTTCTCGCTTTCTTCATATCAGACTTTGGATTTTAATGGTTGAACATCTCAAGCTCAGAATTGTTAAACATTCGGCCAGAAACCCCAAAAAGACAAAACCAACAAGGAGCTGATTAACCACAACTGACCCATCTATTAACTATACCTACTACTTTCTCAACCACATGTAGATCATGCCTTTCCTACCCTTCAGACTTTCTCCCCGGCTACTGAACAAGAGGTGGCTGAGCTTCTCCTTTCTTCTCACCCCACCACTTGCCCACTCGATCCTGTCCCATCTCACCTGATCAGATCTCTCTTCCCCGGTCTTGTGCCTTCCTTAACACACATCTTTAACTGCTCGCTCTCTTCTGGCGTTGTCCCTGCTGACCTTAACCCCTTAAGGACCAAACTTCTGGAATAAAAGGGAATCATGACATGTCACACGTCATGTGTCCTAAAGGGGTTACACATGCCACTGTAGTACCTATCCTGAAAAAAAAAAATCTCTTGACCCATCCACCCCCTCTAACCATCTTCCCATATCCCTGCCCCCTTTTTCCTCAAGCTTCTGAGAAGACTTGTGCTTACCAGTATGTCTCACTTCCTCTATTCCAAGTCTCTCCTTGACCCTCTGGAATCTGGCCTCTGCCCTCATCAAAGTTACCAACAACCTAATCGCAGCTAAATCCAAAGGCCACTACTCCATACTAATTCTTCTTGACCTCTCTGCTGCCTTTGGCACCGTTGACATACTCTCCTTCTTCAAACTCTTCAATCACCGTCTCTGTGACTCTGTTCTCTCGTGGTTTTCCTCTTCTCTCCCAACGCTCATTCAGTGTCTGCTTTTCTAATGATACCACCACCCCTCGCCCTGTCTCGGTTAGAGTCACCAAAGGCTCGGTCTTTGGGCCCCTTCTATTTTCTCTTTATACTGCCTCTCTTAACACACTTTTTACCTCATTTGGATTCCACTACCACCAGTACGCTGAGGACACCCAGATATCTCTCTCCTCCCCAGACCTCTCCCCTGCTGTCCTGCAACGTGTCACTGCTTGCCTTTCTTCCATCTCTGACTGGATGTCCTCCCGCTTTCTGAAACTCAATCTCTCTAAAACTGAGCTTCTTGTCTTTTCTCCTCATAATACTGATGCTCCTCTTTCGCTCTCCCTTCAAGTTAGTGGTATCCACATAAGTCCATCCTTGCTAGCGCGCTGTCTTGGCGCCATACTTGATTCTGGCCTCACCTTTCAGCCTCACATCCAGTATGTTTCCAAATCCTGTAGGTTCCATCTTAAAAACATAGCCCGCCGCCGCCTAACTCACACACGAGCACCCAGTACTCCCATAACTGAGCCACAAGAAGTAATTGACAACAACGGACAAGCAGCAGAGACACAGTGCGAACAACGTGACCAGCCAGTCTATAGCTATACCTACGATCTAACACTGAAACCACTACCCAACTTACAACCCACATGCCAGACGCAGACCTGATACCTTATATAGACTTGCATTACCTTTTAGACTACTTACACTGAACAAGCAATGCATCCGAGTGAATCCACACTAATAGTACCGACTTGCCAAAATTCACACATGCCGAGCTAACTAGATGCATCGATTAAAATATAAATGCAGATATACAAGTGCATATGTATTAATGTTAAAAGCTACCGCAAATATATGAATACCTGCTAATATATTACTCATTCTTGCTTTATGTTCCGTAAAGATAAGTTTACGTTAAGCGACTTACAAAATAATATAAAAAATGAGGCATTGATAAAATGGAAATGTAACTAAAATGGAAATGGAAATGTAACTAAAATGGAAATGTAACTAACGGTGATATTAATCCTACTCTGTGAAAATTCTTGCATTTCCCTTTCTTTATTCTGTACCCTTCACACGTGCCTTAATAAAAGAAAAATTGACAAAAAAAAGAAAAAAAAATATGCTCGCATCTGCCTTTTTCTTACGCAAGATGCTACCAAGGAGCTTGTCCATGCTCTAGTAAATTCCCGCATTAATTATTGTAACCCTCTTCTAATTGGTCTTCCGAAAAACCGTATTGCCCCGCTACAGTCTGTAATGAATGCTCCGCTGCCCCCAGACTGGTTTTCCTCTATAGTCGGTCCTCTCACACCTCACCCCTTTGTCAGTCTTTACATTGGCTTCCTGTATCCTATAGGAGTCAATTCAAAGTGCTAACCCATACATATAAAGCACTGAACAATTCTAGCCTCTCTTATATCTCTTCACAGATCCATAGGTATGCCCCTTCTCGGCCTCTCTGCTCTGCATGTGACCTTCTCCTGTTCGCTGCTCGCACCTGTATGGCCAACTCACGCTTGCAGGACTCCCTTCCTATGGAATAGCCTGCCTACCGCCATCAGACTCTCCCCTAGTCGTCAATCCTTTAAGAAGTGCCTTAAAACCCATCCCTTTAGGAAAGATTATGGCCTCCCAGAGTAACCTCTACCTCACATACCTGTCTTCTGATTGCTATTTCCTGCCCTAATGTGTTTTATACCCCACCTCCTATAGACTGTAAGCTCGTTTGAGCAGGGTCCTCTTCAACCTATCGTTCCTGTAAGTTTTCTTGTAATTGTCCTATTTATAGTTAAATCCCCCCTCTGATAATATTGTAAAGCACTACGGAATCTGTTGGCGCTATATAAATGGTAATAATAATAATAATAATAATAATAAAAATAATAATAATAATAATAATAAATATACAACCTAATGGACATTCCAAAGGGTTTTCATATTTTTTTTTTTACAAAAAAAAGTTAAAAAAATAAAAATAAATTAAAAAAAGAAGCAAATTGAAGTAGCCCATGAATTAGAAGACATTCAGGGCAAACTTTTCTTAAACAGGGAAAATAAATAAATAAATAAAAATTCTTTTAAAGTCCCAAGTGTTTTTTTACACTAATCACTTGCCATTTTAATTATGGGAATTAAAAAAAAAGTGGATGTATGTTAAACATTTAAAAGTGTACCTTATTAAGCTCTTGGTTAATGAAATTCTATTCATTGTAGGAAAAAATAATGTACCTTTAAAAGTTCTCTTATATTCTTAGATGTTCAGGATCCTTTGGGAAGCACGCAGTGTGCTGCTAAGTGAGTTCTGGCAATTTCCCAATCAAATCACTCAACTGATTTACAGAAGCCGTAAAGTACCCCTGCTCGAAGAATATTAGCACTATAAATAAACGGACATCTAAAACCGTTCCATCCAGACCAGGTGTATCCAAGCAATATCCACTGCCAATCAGGACCACAGCACCCATAATCCTTTACTTGGCCTCCATGGAGAAGCATATGGTTTTAAAAAGCAGTTTTTTTGTGTGCATTATTACCCAATATCATGGTAAACGAAATAAACATGTTCTTACTATATGGCAAACATGACCTTGGTGCACTAACATTAAAACAGATAACCTGGACTGAAAAGCACTGACAAGCCTTGCATTGGTAGAAAGAAGATAAATGAAATACAAACTCGAAATGACAGCCACTGAACAAACAAATCACAGAAATTCAAGGTTCTTTTCTGCCATATATGCCATTGCCAGCTTTTAGGAGGAAAAAAAAAACAAGTCAAACATCCTTAGGAAGCATACCCCCAAAAATAAGATAAAATAAAAATACCTTCTATGGCCAGTTCATAGTTACATAGCTGAAAAGAGATTTGCGTCCATCAAGTTCAGCCTTCCTCACATATGTTTTTGCTGTTGGTCCAAAAGAAGGCAAAAACCTATTCTGTAGCCAAGGAGGATACATTATAAGGCTAAAATAACTGCTATACAACCAATACATGCCTAAAATAACCCTAATTTGTTCAAAAACACTCTAAAAATCACCTAGGGTAGCACTTACAAATTGCAATTAAAGCTCTATTACATCAGGGTTTGACAAACTAAAGGAGCCAAGCCTCCTAAAACAATAACTCAAGGCACCCAACGGTTTGATTAATACAGAACCGTATGAATGAAAAAAAATAATAATAATGAAAAATTAAAAAACAAATTAAATTTAAAATGAAAAAAAAAACATTTAAAAAAGGTTAGTCAGCTTCTGAATTATAGTGGGTGACATGGCCATTATTATTAATTCAGATTACAATAAAAGGCCTATCATTTCTGTATTTTATCCAGACAAGGCAACCGAGAATGTAAAAAAACATATTGTCCCTCCCCGCTGCACAAGATATTTTCATTGGAGAGAACATTAGCCCTAAATTTATAGCTATATCTTAGCTCTCCAAAATAAAAGCAATGCCACACAAGGAGTTAATTCTTTCTCCAACATACGCTGGCTGGGAGAGACTTTGTGCCAAGGGCTGGGAGGCTGGGTAAGGATTAGTGGTTCTGTCCAGTTAAATATGAACTCTGTCCAAAAACAGCTGTACTGGCAGGCACAGCAGAGTTTGAAGCTTGAAAATCCCAAATTGCCTGCAGTACTCACAGCTGCCATGTTCTTTACCTTTGCATTTCAGGATTTAATCCTTAAAGCGACAGTCAGACCTTTGTTTAAATGGCCACTACATTAAGTAGCCTAATAAGAAATCCATGTAACAGGTTATGGAGACCACTGCTTTCGGAATTTTCACGTGTTCCTGAGAACTTAATAATTATAAATAAAAGTCAATTATTGAAACAAGGATACTATTTAGAACAGGACTCAATATTTTCACCCATCCACTGGACACTGTTGATTGAAAATTGAATCTTGGCAAGTTGGAATTCCATGCCAAATAGTGAGTGTGCCATGCATCCTCCTTGCTTTAAAAGTACATTTTATTGATAAAGAAGAAAGTAAAACCTGTCACATGCAAAGACTGCCAAATGTGAGAACAGCGCTTAGAACCAGTATTATATCAGAAGTAAGTGAACCACGAGACATGCATGGTCTGAGTGGATATCCTATGTTTTAACACTTAATATGTGCTTCTTGGTAAGACGCAAACAACATACCAAACAGGATTAAAAGTTCAGCTTCAATCTGAAAGAGATCGAGAGAGGGACTCTCGAAAACACAGTGGTGAAATTAAATACAATAATCCCTCCAGTGCAAATAGAAAACCTTCTGTTGTCCATCTCCTGCATATATTAGTTGGACTTTTGAAAGTCCCCCTTGGACACAGACACTCAAGAAGTCATGTTTCCACAACCATCCCACCGTTCCCAGCATGCAAATGAGCACAGAAAGGCACAGATTGTGTTTCAGACTTTGAACCGCATTACTACAAATACCCTTAAAAATGGATGTGTTGTTAACATGTGTAGTGATCAAAAATGAAGTGGCCAGAAACTTGCCTCGGACTGGACATTTATGACCTTGTGGGTATCATCAACTTGGTGTCAGCTCTGGAGTGGAAGTTGAAGTCTCTCTGAGAGTATATAGCTAGATGCCAAAAAGATTGTGGTGAGACAAAACACGATAAAACGCTTTAAAGGGCAAATTGAAAATGTATTGTTGTGCCTACAGTTATTTTACATGGGGAAACTTGCAAAGTGCAAGTTGAGATTTGCAGGTGATCCACAACAGTAATTTCTTGATTGCCACTGTTGGGCTAGTACAAAATTGCTAGTGCTGTGTTTCGGAGTAGTGAAAAGCAAAATTTTAGTTTTATAAAAAGGCAAAAGGTGGAGAAGGATGAGTCACTATCTCCTGTTCATCAGGAAACAAAAGCGTGCCTCTGATGCAGAATCGCTATCTAACAAAAATGTTCTCATGTATATCCAGGCACACATGGGATGGGTGTAGCTGGACGGTCAAGAAGTCATGAGCAGGATTACGGGAGAGCTTCCAGAATGTGTTAATCCCTTAAGAACCAGAATTTATACGTTGTCCCATTTTTAGACATGAAACTAAATTCAATAAAGTTCCATAAAGTCTATTTTAATGAATGTAATAATCTTTAGAATATATAATGTACATACTACTAGGCATGTGGATTTATGGTAATATTTTGGTTTTATTTAACTTTTTTGTTCAGGCCACATGGACCATTCGGCAGGTTTGGTAAAGATATCCCGAATGAGCAATTTTAAGAAAATCGAAAAAATACTGAAAACCTTATTGTCCAGAGAACAATGAAAATGGTTGAACTTAAGCAGCTCTTAACTGCCTAGTGAAATCCTCCAGCTGTGGGGGGGAAAAGGAATATTTCCTGGATTGTAATAAGAGTAAATGTATATTTAATTTCCGATGAAGTCCGCCATTCAATGCATGCGAAGGAGGGAGTAGACTATAAAGCCTCATCCCTAGTTACATTACGTATAAAATATTTCAGTCACATGGCACTTAACTAAAATAGCTTAAGTAGGTTGGTAATTTGAGAAATTCACATAACTCTGCAATTGACTAACAATACGCTACTCCCTCTACCCCAGTGTTTAGCAAACCAGGCTTCAACGTTTAACACCAGCCGTTTTAACCAAGACAAAGTAATTCACCCTTTGCCATATTTAGACCGTTTCCAAAATACAGACATAGTACCTAGAAAAACTCAAATTCATGTTCTGCAATGCCAAGAGAATAGAAGAAAGCCAATATTGGGTATTTTGGTCTAAAAAGATTAACGGATGTTTACCTTAACAATATCGTCAAGTTAAAGGAACACTAAGCACCATAACGTCAGCTCATTATCTGTGGGTGCTACCTCTCCAGTTTTCGGTCAATGATATAGGATCACTTTTGCCCAGTTTATCAATGCCATTATGCTATCCAAAGTTGGATGACTTTAATGTGGACCTAAGTCTTTTGCATTATCCAAATCAATGTCTGGGTACCAGAAGATATTTTTCCCCTGCAAACCATTTTAATAAAGGGGTAGACAACAATCAAAGTTTCATAGCACTATAACCAATACAATGCGCTTTAGTGGTTAAGGTTCCTGGAGTGCTCTTTAAATAAAAGATTCTCACAGGTTGCATCAACTACTCAGCTGAAAGAAACATCATAGAAATATTACACATAAAATGAAAAAGCCACACGTTTTTGGATGTGATCCCTTCCATAAAGTATGCAAAAAAAAAAAAAAAGAATAAAAAAAAGACAAAATTGATGGCTGCCCAGAAATTACTTTGATGGAGAGATGAACCAAGGAGATAAATTCAAATTTGCACTGTTTCTGCTGTGTCTAAAAATGGCTTTTCTTCAATTCAAAGTATAATCACAATAATGTACCCTGCCAATCAACACAAGAAAGCCAAATTGTCATCTTTTATCAGCAATAAGAGTTGTTCAGTCTAGAAATGTGCTTCAGTTACAATGGAAAACTAACAGGCTTCTAGCAAACACAAGAGAAACCACGTTTATTTAGAGTGACCCAACTCTTATTAACCGTATACAGGAACAACAAAAAGGCAAAAAGAGCAGCCTTATGTTTCAATGTGCCAGAGGTATGATCAGTGATTTGCGATAGAGATAGCCAGCACATTATTTCACACAATAGCAAGGTTACAGGGTTATATTACGGCACATTACTACTATATAACGAGACAGAGCATTTAAAAGGGTATAAAAATGTATCTACACGTTTACATATTTTCATCTTGTGTTGGAATGATTACCTACAGCTAGCAGGTATTATTTGTTATCTAACATTCCATTACAACACCACACATAACAAGCAGGACTCTGGCACTTTTGTTTCAATAAGTCTATAGCGGAACGGTCACTTAACGTTCCAAGTAGTGCAGTAGAACACAAAGCGTCAGATTTGCACCCTACAGGAGCACATATCCTGGCATTGCCATGCCAATGCAATGGGTTGCAGGTACTTTCCATACAGCACTGCAGGGTTTTCATTCATTTACAATTCATTTAGAATTCAATGTAAATATATATATATATAAGAAAAATATCGCAGGCTTGAAATACGTTTATGGGAGTAATCAAATACACTATTGTGTTAGGGATACATCATTGTATTCCTAACACTAAAGTGTACATCTGCCACCCCCCCTCCCCCATCCATGAAAGGGTTAAAAACCCTTTCAGTCACTTTCCCTATTCCAGCACCGAGATCACACTCTTCCTCTGCTATCAGCCATGGGAGGTCTGATGCGCAATAGGCCTTCCCCATAGGAAAGCACATTGAAACAATGCTTTCCTGGGGAGTTCTGCTTTCACAGTGTGAGGACTTCCAACATCTTTTATTGAACTCTGTGAGATAGCGCGGCTGTCTGGTTGACAGCCATTTCAGACAGACAATCTTGACACTGCAATGAAAGCACCGCTGTTTCTTTAAAACGAATGTTTTGGAGGCACTGCACCCAGACCACTTCAATGTGATGAAGTGTTCGTGATGACTATAGTGTCCCTTTAAATCTGTGTGTTCTACAAGCACTGTTGCAACAGAAACAGAAGTCAATGTGGAGAAACCTTTCCATTGCCATGGCAGAAAATAAACAAACAAGTCATCCCAGGGATATTGATAAAGTTGTGTGTAAATGGATTACACAGATACCGTATATACTCGAGTATAAGCAGAGTTTTTCGGCACATTTTTTGTGCTGAAAAACCCCCACTCGGCTTATACTCTAATCAGTGTCTGAATTATGGGCACTTACATTGCCATAATACAAACCAGGACCGCCGGGCTCATTACAAGCATTGATGTTTTATTACAACCTGTGGTGGTAAAAACAATCTCCTACCTCAAAGATACCATACACATGCTACAGATTCTTAAAGATATAGTATGGAGAGAAGAATACTTGCTAGTCACCTGCGATGTTAGCTCTCTATACAGCATAATACCTCACAATATAGGTATACAAGCAGTGCAATATTTTCTAGAGAAATCTAGTTTTAAACCAGAACAAATAGATTTTATACTCGAAGGAATTTTACTGATTTTAGAAAATATTTTTTTTGGGTTTAAAGACTCCTTTTTTATGCAAATTACCGGTACAGCTATGGGCACCAAATTCGCTCCCAGTTATGCCAACCTTTTTATGGCATACTGGGAGGATAAAATAGTATTTCCACATCTTGCTGCTACGAATTTGGTGTCCTATCATCGATATATCGATGACATATTTTGAATTTGGAAAGGAGGAGAGGAAAGTCTTAATTTATTTTTAAATGAATTGAATGTCAACAATTGGGGGATCGTTTTAACTTCCACATATAGCACTAATCATATTAATTTTCTGGACTTGGAGGTTTTTGTTTCAAATTCTACTATCAACACCAAGAATCACTTCAAAGATGTTGATGCGAATAGCTATATTGAAATGAATAGCTGCCATTATCCACCATGGCTTAAGAATGTCCCAAAAAGTCAGTTCCTACGAGTACGTAGAAACTGTACACAAGAGACCGATTACATTTCTCAAGTAGAAAAAATTAAAGAACAATTTCTAGATAAAGGCTATGAGACCAGAACTTTACAGAACTGCATTGAGGAAGTTAAAAAGATTGATAGAAAAGACCTTATACGCTATAAAAAGCCATATAAGAAGACTGTTGATAAACATGCACTTAACATGCCTTTTATATGCAATTATAGTGGCAATAATCACAAAATAAATAAAATTGTCACCAAGTATTGGCCTATTTTAAAAGAAGATCCAGTATTATGCCAAATTCTACCCAATCGACCAAAAATGGTTTATCCTGGATGTAGGAATCTAAAACAGTTCCTAGTGAAAAGTAGTTTTAGAGCACAACCCCCAACACACTTTTTAAATAAAAATAAAGGGTTTTATGGGTGTGGTTCCTGCCTTGCCTGTAGGGAAACGAATAATACAAAAAGACATATAACTTCATTTATATATAAAGATCAAAAAGAATTCATCATAAAAGATCAGTTAACCTGCTTTTCGAAGAATGTGATTTATATCCTTAAGTGTCCTTGCAATCTAATGTATGTGGGGCGAACAATTAGGTGCCTACATATTAGAATCGCCGAACACATACGTAATATTAAAAAAGGTTTAGAGACACATAGCGTCTCACAACACTATAAAAGATGTCATAATAGTAACCCAAAAGGTTTAATGTTTTGCGCTATCAAATTAGTCTCAAAAAATTGGAGGGGAGGAGATTTTAGCAAAAGAATTGGTGAAGAAGAAATGCGATGCATATATAAATTTAATACACTTATTCCAAACGGTCTGAATCAAGACTTTGAATTATGCCATTTTTTGTGACATCATTTGTAATGTGTTAAACATATGTGTGGCATTCTTTGTATATAGCATTTTTCTTTCATATATGCTTGTGGTACATATTAATTTTCTACTATCTAAAAGTCTCTTAATATATTACTATTGCATATTGGCACTTTATTTATATATTACCCTTTTTTCACTCAAAGTTTTATTACTATGCACTTTTTTTTGTTACTTATTAATATTGTGATACTGTTCTTATTGATCTCTTTGTGTGTTTTTATCTAATATGAGAGTTTAATATATTTCTATTATGGTTTTTTGCAGTCAGTTTCTATAATTTGTCATTTCGTTTTAAGGGAAGTTCCCCTTTAAATCTTCGTGGGTGGAACGCAGGTGCGTTCCACGGCCGCCATGTCCGCCCGTTTTTTGGAGTATGAGGCGGATGTGGGGAGGAGTGGAACGCAAGTGCGTTCCACAAGTGTCTAAGAGCTTAATCACGTGACCGGACAATACAGGAAGCATCAAGCAGCCCGATCACGTGATCGGACAATACAGGAAGCGAACACCGAGCCGGAAGTGATGCGTTCCACTGATGAATTTGTGCGTTCCACGGATAAAAAGGCGCCAAAATCAAACGTATTAAAGAGGAAAGAGACTGCACATATCAAGTATTCACCAACTGAGGAAGCCTATTAGGCGAAACGCGTCTTGGTGACTTTGGTGACTATATGGACTCTGTTTTATGCTGTTCTTTTATTTCTGGAATAAATTAATCTTTCAGTGTAAGTCTTGCGACACCCGCGGCCGTCAGTGCGTTGCCTCGGGTTACCGTGGCAACGCTCCACGCGGCACACAGACCGCGAGACTTACACTGTGAGCAGAACGGAGCTGACAGGGGAGCTGCACGGAGGTGAAGGGAGCTGACAGGAGCTGCAGGAAAGGTAAACAGCTCGCTGCCAGCCCCCCCACTGAACAGCCATTGCCACTGGACCACCATGGATTAACACAGCCCTCCTCCCTGGCCAGGCAACAAGCAGGGAGGGGGTACAAAAAAATTTAATAAAAAAAAAATACAAATATTAAAATAAAAATAATAATATTAAAATATAATATTAAAATATAATAAAATAATAATATAATATTAAAATAATAAAATTAAAATAAAAATGCCCTCCCCTCACCCAGTTTACACACACTACACAAACACACACACTGCATTCATTATATACACAAACCACACATTCTGCATTCATTATATACACACACTGTAAATAAATATTCAATTAATGTAATTTTATTGGGATCTAATTTTATTTAGAAATTTACCAGTAGCTGCTGCATTTCCCACCCTAGTCTTATACTCGAGTCAATAAGTTTGCCCAGTTTTTGGTGGTAAAATTAGGGGCCTCGGCTTATATTCGGGTCGGCTTATACTCGAGTATATACGGTAAGTCAAACCTTACCCTATATATGAAGCAGGGCACACAAAATTACCCTACAGAATTGAATACAATATAAAATTAATACAAAAGGCAGAATAAAGAATAAAGGTGAAAAGGGAGAATAATGAAGGTGTTTATAAAAGTCCTTTTCAGTACATTTTCTTTTCCAAATGTTCCCTCCAATAAAGGGAATAGACATGTTTAGAGAAGATCTAGGATTTCCTTTTTATGTTATACTTACAAAATATCTCATTCGATGACACTCAGACACAAGACACAAACCTCTCTCTCTAAATCTGCACTAGTTACCTACTTTCTAAAGGAAAACTCCAAGAACCTGAGAAAGTGTAATCCAAATGTACAATTTGTTTTGTTTTTGGAAATGCCACAATACTTTTAGTAGGCACGTTCAGTTCATGCCCACAGATGTTCCCTAAAACCCCAGTAACACACATAGTAAAGAATATACATAACTTCCCCACATAGTGCCACCTGGAATTATTCTTCATAATAGGTTGCTGAAATCTCATCATATCCAGAAAATTAAGGTTGATGGGAACAACTATTTTTGTTTTCACTGAGAGTTCAGCCGAGCAAGTAAAAATGCTATGATTACAAGTTAGTCGCTGGGAACCATTATCGCTTTATTGTGATGGCAATGCTTGTAAAACGTTGAATGAACATAGGTTTTAAATCAGAATCTATATTCCCTCTTTCTAAAGTGTGAAGTTTGAGAGATGGTGTTGTGTAGCTATAGGGACTATGTAATCACATTTTATTATTTATTTAAAAAATAAAACATAGGGTAATTTAAGGAGAAAAGTTAAATATTTATTTTAGAGAGACAGTCCAGAAACCTTAAATTCTATGTTACCAGCAAAGGTTAGGGTGCAACGGGCTCTCCAATTGCTATAATAATTAAAATGTCACTTATAAGCCTGACACCAACACAAAGAACTCTAAATTAACTACATGGACTGTCACAGTTTACAACAAACAAGTGATATCAATAGAGGAGAACAGATTATTAAGGTGAGGGGGTTCCCAACAATCAGCAATTTTCCACATGTACTTCATAATATTGTTGTGGTTTGTGTACATAATAATAGCCTTTGTGTATGACTGACAGGATTGCGTATTATTTTGAAAACGAGAGGTGAAGAAAAGCTAATATTTTTCAAGGATAAATAACAAAGACCTTTGATTTGGGGGCAAAACAAAAAAAAAAAAAAACACAGAAAATTATGTTTCGCAGAAAGAAGAACACACACACACACACCTATTGCTGCGCATGCAATTCTTTCCAGTTTTGAAGATGAAGGTTTGCAAATTCATTTTTCCACTTTAGACACATGAAAAGAAAGGTCAGAGCTGAGAACAGACAAACACAAGGGTAGCATCAAACAGAACTTCACAAAGTCAGCTGCAAACCTCCCTGCATAAAAGATAGTCTGTGCCTTGATCAGACCTGTTCTAATACATTTTGTACTAGTGTAAGAAGAGACAGCTCGTTGGTATTAACAGACAGACAAACTAGAAGCACTAAGCCCCCAATACAAGCACACAGTATCTATACATCTCTGCTATAAATAGAACTACAACTTTAATGATGCTTTACCAGCCTTTAGCAAAATGGAAGTTGCACTTGGTGGGGTTGGGGGCAGGGGGGTCTACAGTTTACCCACTCCTGTATTCAAGAAATACTCCAACCTCCATAACAAATACAGCTCACTGTATACATGACAGTTTATAGTACAGTTGGTTGTTGTGCTCCTATTAGAAAGAAAAAAAAAAAAAAAAAAGAGGCTACAATGTGGAGAAGGGATGAACAAAATGCATGAAAATCCTAGCTGTTAACTAGAACTCACTCAGGGCTTTGCTAGCCTTAAAAGGACACTATAGTCAGGAGAACCACTGCAGCTTAATGTAGTGGGTCTGGTGTTTATAGCCTGTTCTTGGAAGCTCTGCAGTTTTAACACTGCCTTTTCACTGACTAGAGAGACTTCCTGTGCTAGATCATGCAATCTGTGCAGGACATATATGCTCCCCATTGAGATGTGTTGATTCAATGTAGTTCAACAAGGAGATTATTATTTCCAGCAAATGTACACTAGCCTCTAAATGCTTCCATATGGTGGCAGCAGGACAGACAAGGGTGAGGCGATGGGAGTAAAAGTCAATAAATCTTAAATTTTTAATGCGCACAGGAGAAGGGAATAAAGTTGTAGGAAATAACAGGCTGAGGCTCTGGCATTGGCCAAACCTGATAAAGAGAACCTGATCATAATTATTGAAGCGGAAAAACAAATACTGATGAAAGAGGAATAGTCACAAACATTGTGTCTAAGATCAAACCTGTTTCAGGTATTTAAAAAATGAATTATAACTTGTGAAAGGGAAATAGCTTGCAAATGTACAGATTTCATTTTCATACTTCCAGTAAGTTTGAATCAGAGTCTTTTAAGCAGCCACAGTGCAGTTTCGCATAACGTTCATCGCACAGATTCCAGCAAGGCACAGTTTGATGCACGATTAAGCGATATCTATGCAATACCTCCATTTCAACAATATACAAGAAAATAATTTTCAGTCTACACATTCGCTAAAATATTAGCCAGCCCTATAAAGAGATAAAATGTCATGTTTTACAAATCGTCTGTATCCTTATTGGCTGGAAGCACCATGATCCTAGTCGCAATACAGCTATGATTTTAACCCCTTAAGGACACATGACATGTGTGACATGTCATGATTCCCTTTTATTCCAGAAGTTTGGTCCTTAAGGGGTTAAGTACATCAATATGCCTACAGCTTCTGTAATAATAATGCAGGGTTCTTGCATCACTAAAATCCCATAAATGTTACATAGATATTTGAACTTGCCTCAGTGTTGCTGTTGTCGTCAGGGAGCCATTTATATAGTGGAATCCCTGGCTTTTAAAAGAATAAAAGATTGCATGGAATGTGTAGGTAATAAACAAAGGTTGTTCACCAAAAACAACTAAACAGGAATTAAACCAATATAAACTTCGCTACATTCTTACACTATTGAACTAAAACTATAATGTATTAATGAGCATGTAAAACCATGTGCATTTCATCTAAAGGCCTTTGGAACACACAAGTTAACCTCACATCCTTAAGGACAGAGGCAATTGTACAAGTTCTGAACCAAAACATATGTATACACATACACACACACACAATCATTTAATTCCAAGATTATTTATATATATATTATATAAAAATTACAAGCCAGGCAGTTCCATGCCATGAGATCTGCTGGACTGACTGCAGGTGGACTTCTTGAGTTGTCAGGCAGGTCCCCCAATCGCGATCAGCACTGTGGGTATTAGGGCCACCATAACTAGGGATCGACCGATTATCGGTCTGGCCGATATTCTGTATTTTCAGCAATATCGGTATCGGCCAATATGGATACCGATATGGTAATAATGCAGACCAGGGCTGCCATCAGGGTCCTGGGGGTCCAGCACACTCTTACTTACCTTCCCAGCAGCTCCCCGGTCTAACTCTTGCGTTTCCTGCGGCTGTCAGAGCGCTGCCACAAGTTACCATGACAACGCTCCGCGTGGCACACAGGCCAAAAGAGTTAGACAGGGGAGCTGCTGGGAAGGTAATAGTGTGCTGGGCCCCCACGGTCCATGCCACCTGACCACCAGGGAATGCCATATCCCCCCTCCCTGGCCAGGTAAGAAGCAGGGAGGAGGGACTAACACATCATTTAAAACACACACACACACACACACACTACACACTACACACTACACAAACACTCATTGCACAAACACACAAACTCTGCATTCAGTATATACACACTACACAAACACACACACTGCATTCACTAATCAAATACTCTCACTGCATCCACTACACATATATTCTTGAAAAAAATCAATTCTGACTGGCATGTACATTTTGTGCATTTACCTTTAAGGACCACTATAGTGCCAGGAAAACAAACGCATTTTCCTGGCACTATAGGGTCTTTAGGTCCCCTACAGTGAGAAGTGCGGAGGCGCCTCTAGCGGCTGTCAGTGAGACAGCCACTAGAGGCTGGATTAACCCTCAGTGAAACATAGCAGTTTCTCTGAAACTGCTATGTTTTCAGCAGCAGGGTAAACACTAGAGGGGCCTGGCATCCAGATCACTTCATTGAGCTGAAGTAGTCGGAGTGCCTATAGTGGTCCTTTAATAAAAAATAAAAAAAAAGATTAGCAAAATAAATAAAATAAACATGTTCAGTTAACAGTAGATTTTCGTAGAATTGGTAAAT